>NC_089533.1:6891756-7198782 GCF_963924715.1 Thunnus thynnus | reverse complement strand
CTCTAACCCTAACCAAGTGGTTTTCATGCCTAAACCTAGCAAGACCTTAACCACAGTGTTGTCACATCATATAACATAATTATTTTTTAACAGTGCTTTGTAACTGTTTTGGAAAGTGGCATATTACACTCCTATGGGTCATTTGTCAAGTCCCTGGGTCATAATTACTACAGCTCCTAGATGGCGTAAACGGTACGAATTTGAGGTATGAGAATAATGAATATAATCCAGGATAATAAATCTTAAAAACAAATGTCTGAAGGCAAATTGCATTAGTTTACATTCCAGTTAGAGCACACTGCAGTCACCAAGGGGAAGAACAATTGGAGACCTTTACTGTGTCTTGTACCTATAAATTCCATATCTCATAATTGAAAGTTATAATTACAAGATAACTATCTCATAATTACAAGGAAGGATCTTATAGTGATCTGGATCTCATAATTAAGAGATAATAGGAGATAACAGGTGAATTCTGTGACCCGTAAAATTCGGTGACCTGATTAGGAATGTCAGCTATATTACAACTGAAAAATTTCCATTATACTTTATTGCATGTTTCATTTTTTTAAAGATGTTACCAAACATGGTAAAAAATATGTCAAAAAGTTTGACTTTTAACTAACAAACTCACAATGGACACAATGAAAAAATGGATCAAAAGCGATGCAGCAGAACGTGGGGTATCAACCTTTTTCATTCCATGCATTCTTCTTCCTTGTCAAAACCTGCTGCCTACATTACCCACAATGCAACTCCACTCTATTCACTCTACTGTACAGATTCTGGTATGTTATGCTTATTAGTAGCTCGGGCCACTAGCCTGAAGCAGTGATGAGGAATTAATCAGATTTCACACAGCTCCCTCTGGAGCCACAAAAGGTTTATTACATCTTTTTCACACATGTGTACTTCCTGACATCTGAAAACAGACTTTGATGTTCCTATTTAACAATTTTAATTCTTATACTTTGGAAATAATAGTTTGACAAATAATCTTACCTCAAGGGGTATTTACTAGCCTTTTCTGGAGCTTTCAACTATATCTCAAGATTCCCTACCAGGAGATGATCAGGTGATCTGCATCACCTGTTAACACGTAGCCAAACTTCCATACTTTGGTCATGTGATGACAACTGTGAGATGTGGTTGAGAGACTGCAAAAATTCTAGTAAGATGACCTTGAGTAAAGACCCGGTCACGGTATTCTCGCTTTTAGCCATAGTTCGAACAATTTATGAAAAATGGCCACTTTGCTCTGTAATTACTTTTCTCACTGTATTTCCTCGTTTAATCAATTCATAATTTGGTCTCTAATGTGTCAGAAAAAAGGCAATCACAACTTCCCAGAGCTCAAATTGACATCTTAATATTGGTTTGTTTCCCCCAAAAAACAGTCCAAAACCCAAAGGCATTTAGTTTCCTATCACGGAGGACAAAGAAAACTAGCCTATCTCCATAATTCAGAAGCTGGAACTAATGATCTTTTGGCATTTTTGCTTGTGCGTTTAACTTTGAGGGAAAATTGCTGCAGATAGTTTTAATGTCAACAGACTACATAGAATAATGAACAGATAGGGACGTAATGTATAACTTGCAATATAAGGTAATGAACAATAAACAGAAAACATAATAAGGGATAGCTCAGTTTCATGTATTAAAATCAATCAAGATAACCCACAGCATAAACATTTTGGACACTAATCAATGATTTGCATAATGAGATTAAAAATTTCCACACATATTTAGACAGTAAAGCCCTATTCTTTCGTCATTTGAAAGTTTCAGATGAGTAAAGCATCCAAGAAAGCAAGTATCTTCTCTCTCAAGTATGTGCCCCCCCATGACACGCCTTCTTCAAAGTTTCAAGCATGAAGCAACTAAGTCTTTTCTAAATGCACAATTATTCTCTCTCTGGAAGAACTGAAAGGTTGACACACACTGTGAAGGGACTTGATGCAAAGCATTGAAATTTCCAAAATAGCAGTGTACCACCCGTCGATTCTAAAAAATGGTTTGATTTTCTGATTGCGTCAAGAACCAGGCAGGAAATGTAACTAAGCAATTAGATAAGCATTTATATATTTCTGTATTTATAAGATATAAATATCATGGAGTAGATGGAAGTTGTTTCTTAATTTGCAGGGAGAAAGAGTTCAAGATCAGACTTGGCAAAGTGTGGACAGGATTTGTTCGCTTAGATTAACATTACAGGCACAGACTGTCTGTCTCCACCGGTCTCATAGTACACTTTTGCAAAGTTCAACAAACATTTCTGCTCATTTTATGAACAGAAATGCAGTTTGAAGGAGAGCACAGCTTGCTATATTCAAGCTGTATTCAACAGCGCTTCCATTTAGTGAAACTTCAATTTCATTTCTAGTGTATTGCCACCCCTTGAGTTTCCCCCATGGACTGCCTTTTCATTAGATCTATGAAGCTTTATGCTGATTGGTGGATAGAACATAAACTGCATTAACCATGGATCATCTCTCTGCCTCAGATTTATTGGGTCTAGGACTCAGGGATATAGGGTGGATATACAGTATATAACGTACAATATAAAACTGTTTGGCTTTATCTTTGGCAGTAAATTATTAGGGGACGTAAATAACAGGTTGGGGTTTGAAATGTGGCTGAAATTCTGTATTTCTGTGTGCTGGTGTGTCCAAGCACAAAAACAGCTTTTGTCAAAGTAATCAATGGTGTAGTCCTGGCTTTTAACCACAGTTCTGTGCCTGCTCATCCTTCTTTTTTCACAGTTTATTTACTGGGCAGCACTGTGGTTCAGTAGTTTGAGAGTCATTTTGGGTGTTGTGTCGGGTTTCCTGGTGGACTCAAAGTTCTGCCTCTTTTGTTGCTTTACTTTGACTTTCTGCACTTCGAGTTCCTCTCTACTACACTTTGTACAATTACGTTTAACAAATAGATCTTTCATCTATCTAGAAATAGGCCTTTGTTCTTCAAATACATTTTTTGGCTTTTTTTTTTGTTGTTGTTGTTGTGTGGGTTCCTCCAATCCAAAAAATATTAGTAATTTTCTTTTGAACCTGTGATATACAGGGTTTTTTTGTTGGTATGGTAACAGCCGTGGCTCTTTTTAACTCCAGTTTTCTCCAACATTACAAAAACATGCATGTGGGAACAAAAATCTATTTATCCAGACACATATTATTAAGGAAGTAAGTTTCAATGGACTGAATGTAATTCCATGTAATGTCATCAAAAGACAAAAACGTTTCTGTGTGTGTTTACGTGTGTGTGATTAGTTTACAGTGATGGCAAACACAAGTAGTTTGGTGTAATGGCCTCATTCAAAGTACATAATTTATGGTTGATAACATACTGGAGTATACAGTGCAAATAACTGGATTAGCATAGTGATAATGACCAGGTTAATAGCCAGACAGAACACAGTACTAACACTGGCTACTGAATAGCAGCAGCAGCAGCAGCAGCATATTTATTAAGTGCTCCAGGTCAGTGCTGGCTTCATCAATACTAAAAGAAAATTTAAATAATTCATGGAAAGGGCAATTAAATATAAGACTATCATGTGAATAAGTGTGTGTAGCAACCATTGTCTCTGTTAGTGCACCTCCTGCTGCAGGTTGCTTTCAGGCTGAGACGTAGGAGGATGAGAGCCATTTGGCCATGCGTGTCCTGCACCTGAGCAGGCTCCTCATTCTGCCTCTCTCTCTCTCTCTTTTTCTCTCTTTCTTTTCTTTTCTTTTCCTTGTTTCAGCTTCACAATACTACACATCAATTGAACACCGCATACACCTACAGTCTACTAGGCTCCAGTCCTCCCCTGACACTGAATATAATTAAGTAGGTATAGACAAACAATGCTCAGTGGAGTCTACTTTTTGACTTATTGTAGAAACCCCTTGCGATGTATTCACATGCTACTTCTCTGTGGCAGATTTACTCGTTCCATAATAACCAACAGGTACTCGGTGTTCACAGAATTACAAGCTGTAAACATAAAATCAGCGTGGGAGTTATTTATAGAGGCTTGTATCGAGAGTTGAGATAAATGGAAATAGTGGACTTCATCTGCAAAAACCTCTTAGACAAGAGCTGCTCCACATGCAGGGCAGAGTGAAAAGTGATCTCTGACATCTTAATGTAAAGCATTTTGAGCTGCATTTCTTACATAAAATGTGATTTTTACTGAAGCCTGAACTGACCAGAACAATCTCTTAGGCCACAAGTCATATCTAATTTACACTAAAGCACTTAAAGGATGAGGCTCTTTTTATTATTTTAAACCAATCTCATAAAAAGACCAAAACCAACCATGTGTCACTCTGTCTCTTGATATATTTTTTTGGCAAATAAACAGGAGTAAATTGTGCATCTGTTACTATTTTCAGTTGCAGATGAATCCGCAATTGCTCTAGAGGGTATTTCTGGCAGCAGAATGGTGTATGTGGGATTGACTCATGATGTACTACAGTGGCCACGCTCATATGAAGGGACATGTCACCCAGTGTGGCAGTGTGGCTCACTGATGTGTTTTTAATAGTTTCTGGACAACAACAGAGAAATAAGCTACATCAGGCTACAGAGAAAACACACTTTTTAGCTGATGGTTTTGGTCTTTTGATGGGATTTGTTGACAATGAGATAATATAGAAGATAGAATATTACCAGATTTATTATTTGATAGTGAAACCAACTTAAACAGTAAGCTACAGACCTATAGGGCTGCAAGTCTATATAATGTGATCATTGAAAAAAAGTCCATATCTTCAGAATTACAAAAAGGTTGCTAAAATCATGCAATTGAATGATCATGATGGTTTAAATTATATAAAAGTTACTATACCAAGACACTCTACTGCAGCACTGTTACAAGACATATATGTCTCACAGTATTAGTCTTGCTTTTCAACAGGCCTTATATCAACACTCTCTACCCTAAAAACAATGTTTTCATTCAGCTCTTTCTCTTTACATGAAGGTCTTTAGATCCAGTCAAGCCCACTGGGACAAACATACTGCACCATCCTCTGAAGACATTATGGGATGTGGACAACATACTGTATAAATATACGTCTTTGGGGGGGTTCATAAATTAGATTTGAGTGTGGCAGCATGTGTGATGCACACTGATGTGCAGTGTAACCAAGCTGCAAACCGAAGGCTAATGGAAAGCCCTTTTATGACACAGTCATCACTTCACAGGCTCCGGAGCACAAAGTGTTCAGGACATTTTGAGGCGAAAAACAAACATGAGGGAAAATAAACCCTCCAAAATAGCACACTAACGCACAATGAGTAACAACATTTTCATAGAGCCATCAAACCTGATCAGCATCAAGCCTATGCATGACTGGCCTCCCCCTACTGGTGTTGTAGAGCATCTAGTCCAAAAGGCTAACACTGACTGACAACACCCCCTGATTATTTCATCACTGAGTAAGGTGTGCTGAATATAGAACCCACTTCAAAAGCAGCAGCCTTTCAGCGAGTCAGCAGACTAGTTCCCCACTTGTAGCCGAAACACATCCGCTAATGCTGCCTATAGTGCTTAGAGATAAAAATGAACGAGCGCGGCAACAAAGACAACCTCGTGAGATGTATCCACACTGTTTCTCTCTTTTGTGATTTTGCTTAATCTTCTTACTGTCACACAATGTAAAAATTAGGTCATTATAACCGCACCGAAATTAAAAAAAAAAACAAAACAAAACAAAACTTATTAATCATTCATTTCACTGTTGAATAAACAAAGTGAAATTATCATGCCCAAACTGTCAAGCTGCGCTGATGTCTACAGAGCTGCACATTGGTTTAAATGAATTAACGAGCCAAGAAAGAAGATGTTCCATTCAGACAGCACAAAAGTGACTCATGTATAATTGATGAGTGACTCAGTGTAGGGAGTTTCATGTTGGGGACTGGTGGGTGTTATCAGTTGGAGTGCCAATGCAAATTCGCAGCAGGCATAGACACTCTGGAGGATTGCTCAAACTCTGCAAGTCCTGGGACTGTATGAAAACCCTTGAAGGGAACACAGCTATGTTGGCTTGATGTTTGTTCTGACATGTATGGGATTGTTGTGATTTCCTTATAATATCACTTTCCGGCATCTGAAAGAGAGTAATGCTCTAATGTAATATTCTTTCCATTTTTATCCCTCTTGGTTACCTTCTAGGCTCTCACATATCATCAAACTCACTTTTATACCTAATTCTAGGTGTAAAATACCACATGCAACTTCAGGGTAAGCATCCACAGTCCACTTTAATCAATCAGTTAAAGATGTCAAGAAAGGCTACTAGAAAACTATTTTCAAATCAATTTCGGCCAATTATCTCAGGCTTTCGAATGTAGCGCTGAATGCAAATGTCACTACACCCACGCCGGATCTCTCTTTCCACCGTAGAAGATGGAGTCTGCAAGTTTCAGTGGAAAAAAAAAAAGCAGTGCTTTAATACAGTAGAATAAGATTAATTAAAATTGGCTTGTTTTTTTGTTTTTTTTATTGCAATGGAATACAGAAAACAAAGTGACAGAGTATATTTGTTCTTCAAATTAAAAAAAAAAGCATACATCACGGAGAGATTGTTGTTTTCCAGTGACAGAAAAAGAATAAGAAGAAAAATGACTGCCAACCAGTCAATCTGATCCAAAAAAGCTCTCGTCACTGTACAAAAAGTCACAAAATTTTACACTTTTTACGTCAATATATAAAACAAGTAGTTTAAATGCAATTATGGGGTAACCATGGTAACCATGATAATTGCAGGTTTCTGTACATGCTAAACTAGAAAGCATGTGAAACTGTTGACAATCATTCCTTCCCTCTTTACATTCAAGGCACAGAAATATCAATGCTGGTATAAAAATGGTTTAATGTCCTTGTGAATGAAACTGACAGCAGCAACAATAACAGTCTCGGTAGATCGTGGTGATTTCAGGGAGCTAATTCAGAGGATCAATTTCTTTTCATGTCACCTGGAAATACGTCAGTAAAGCAGAAACATGTGATGTTGTTCACCAGTGGCAAAACTGTCATATCGCCTGTTAGAGCATGCCAATTTCCTTACCAACCAATTAGCTGTTAGTAATTGTGCAATAAATTAATTATCAAGTTTAAAATTCTACTGGAAGCAGCTTTACCTATTTCCTCTCTCTAAATTTCCGTATGAAAAACTGTGGTCACGGAGCCAGTAGCTGGTGACTGAGCTTCATCTCTGCCTGGTGTCTCTGACAACAGGATGACATTCTGCCAAAGTGTATTCTCTTTCAAGAGCCAAATAACATTCAAATTTGCATTTTGAATTCATTTTTCGCCAATGTGCTAAATGAGATTTTGTTTTTTGTTTTTTTCTCTGGATGCTGATCTGACTTATTATAATTTACTCAGACAAGCAGCCAGTTGTTAAAAAAACTATCTTCCTAAAAAAATAAAAATAAAAATATTCTGGCCTCATAAAACAACTCAGCCTGCCAACTCAGCCTTGCTGGGGGCTGTTTCGGGCTCCTATGAGCCTCTCTTCACGTTCCCCAATCAAGCCAAAACAACACTTAATTAACTTCAAATAAGATAGTGTGTTATTGCAGCATCACCCCATCAAATACATAATTTAATGAAGGTGTTTTTAGGAAAACTTTGCCATCAGACTACAATCAATAACCATTTCTTTTTTTTTTTTAATGCAACATTCCACTGCAATAACAGAGCAGCTGATGCTGATTGCTGATGCTTCTAGTCCACAACGCACTAACGTAGGAGACAGAGCAGTAGATGCCAAACAAGCTTTACTTAAGTCAAGACCGTACAGGTTAATTGACACAAAAAGTAAATGTCAGCAAGGACTGGGCAGCTGTTCAAACCTGAGGAACGCTACATGGTACACTCATGTTTCTGTGCTGTTTTAATGCATTTATTTGGTGCAAATTGCACTAATCCCTCTAATGTATGTTAGTATGTGTGCTTGTTTCATTTTGATTACCGTAAACAATGCACACATTTGAATACCCATAAAGAATGTGTCTAATGTGAGTTAAAGTAAAACAACAGTTTCAGGCAGAGCTTATGCTCGGTAAAGACTTTCTCACAGTTTGTTCCAATATGTTTGATTCAAAGCTACTTTTAGGCTTAATAGTGATTTTCTTTGCCAGTTGATTACAGCCATGTAAAGACAGATGGACAAGGAAACGGGCATCTGCAGCATCTAATTTGATAGATGTGCTGCTCATTATAAAAGCACAATGTCATCATCTAGCGAGCGTGCCATGATTACATCCTTTGCAGTCTGTAGCAAATGTTTGTGCTTTTGAACACTCAGTATACCTAAGTGAAGGCTAGGGTTTGATGTTTCTCACAGTGTCTACAGAACAACACAAATCCACTCCTCATTTCATTTCGTCATCCAAAAACCAAGACTTATTAGGATGATACATGCACTGTCTCCTTCCTTTTCAAAAAGTCTCTCACAACTACTGCCTTAAATAATGTGATTATGTATTGTATTGTCATCTTATAAAAAAATACTGGTGTCTTTGGATTTTGTTATTCTTTTAATTTGGGCAGAGTTGGTTGTGGTTGGGCAGTATTTACTGTTCTGGTTGTTTTGGGTTTTTTTAACCATTTTGTGAAAAATTGATAAGGTTCTTTTTACATTCCCACAGCTGTCATTTAGTCAGGAGCCGAGGAAAGAAATGCATTGTTTATGACCGTCCCCGGCCCCGTAAACTGCACATGTTTAAAAGTGTTTCCACAGATTTTGGCCTCACTGAGATGTAGTTTCTATTTTATTTATAACATACATAAATTCCGAGATTGCGTTGCCCGTTTCAGCTGTAAAATACCGTATGCCTTACGCTGACATCTGAGGAGTTCAATCATGTCACATCAGATCTGCTGTTTGCAGGTATAAATGTGCGAACAATCCAAAGATGCATGTGGAGCAGAGGAAAAGCTTTTATCCACCACCAGTAACCTGAGTTTCAGTTCCTTCAGCTTGCACTTTTACCTCTCAACTAAAGTTATTTTCTCTTTTAGTGTCTTCTACTTCTCCCGAGCCTGAATCATGCGCCTGACATGGATTTTTTTCTTTAGCTCCTAATTTATCCTTAAAAGGACTTGAAGAAAAATGTGTAAGATAAATAGCCTTCTGTTTGTATGGATTACAGAGTTTGTTGTGAGACTGCATGTGAGGTCACGTAACACATCAGTGAATATGACACCAATTAGTCGAGCTGCCTCAATACGATCTGAGCTCACTAGAGAATAAACAGTTTGTTTCACCTCATTCCCTTGAATTTGCTTTAATTGTTAAAGTCCACTGTCAGTTCTCTCCATAGTGCTCTTAATGGAAAGTAAATCAATTTCTTGACTCCACCATATTACTGAGAGGAACTTCATATTTAACACAACACTGAGCAACTATCAGAGCATGAAAAACTGTGTACACATCCTGCAGAGAGGACCATCGGTTTTTCATGCAACTTAAAAAGAAATCTGCTTATGGTTATAATGAAACACAGGCTATTTTAAGTTTTTTTTTAGCAATTATTGTCAAGCTGAAGGCATAAGCATAAGCTGTTTTAGGGGGTTTGTGCAACCAGTGGTGGACAAATCAAGATTAATAGCTGCTGGTGGTCTCGTTTAAGAGTCATTTCACCTTTGCTTCAGACCATTTGACAACAGTAAATACAACAGACCAATCAACAACCAAAACATTTTGGACTTGTAACAGTCATTACACACCAGAAAACAAATGTGTTGGATGAATGAAAAAATGATGGAACAACTATGCTATGCAGCTATTTCTGGACACCTCAAACTCATTTCTTCACTGTCAGACTTAACTGAGATTTAATTGGTCTAGATTGTTCTTTGTTGTACTAATTGTACACAACTGTGATTTTAGCAGCATGCATGTTAAAGGCTGATTCTCACTGTTATTTGCTCATTTATTTTAGAAGACTTGGTGAGGAACTGTTTATGCAAGATTAAGAGCTGTTCATTTCAGTTTCACAGTACATGCCTGTATGGTGTATGAAAGCCGAGTGACAACTTCATCACACCACATCACATTAACATCACAGCCTGAGGATGAAGCCAAAGCCAAAGCGGACGTACATTAGAGTGCGATGCCACCGACTGCTACTACATGCTGGCTCCAAAAAATCTCTGGTTCCTATTGACTCCCATTTAAAAAGCGTCAAGTCCATTTTTTTTCAACTTTTTTCAAATACAGGTCCTCTAATAAGTGTGCTGGTGGTCAGAAGACTTATAGTAGCTTTGATGTCTGCTGAGCGGGCATTGGTTGACACCTGCTGCTCTCCACGGCTCCATGACTCACAGTTCAGTAGTTATGTTTAATGTTTCTTGATTACGATACCTGCCCTGTTAGCACAATTTCGCTAAAGTAGCTAACATTAGTCCAAGTGTGCGCCACTCAGTGTTCCCAGTAACTTACTTTTAACCACGAGTTCGCATGATGGCTTCCTCGTGTATCCTGCGTCCGTTTGGAGCGTTGGTTGTGCACGTCCTCAGAAATTAACGCGACACATCTGCAAGATGCAATATGCATATGAATGGTAGGGGCAGTGTAGGAACAGTATGGGGATGTGACAGGGTCAGGGGGTCAGTAGGCTTTGAAAGCAGCAACAATAACGGTGGAAAGACAAGTTAATAGACTAAGTCCATAATTACCAGCATTTGTATGATATGTCATTGCTGCTGCCCAGTGACAAATATGCTTGAATTAACAAAGAAGTAACCTTCTTGAGTGTTGCTATGTTTATTTTTCTTATTCTTCTTCTTTGCTTTTTTGTTGGATTTTACATCATGCAATTCTGGAATTCCTCTTTATATCCTTAGTTCTCTGTGGAATCCTCCAATAACAGACAAAGTACATAATAGCAAGTATGTGAACAGTTATGTTCAGGATGCTGCTGGTGCAACACGTGGTTAAAAAGCAAGTATATCTCCAGCCTAAGCTAACCTTTGTTTCAGTTCGAGGCAGCGGGGCGTGTTTCCAGAGCATCAAAGAACACTCCACACTCCTTATTTGGAAGGTCCTGGCTCCAAATGGAAAAGGTGGTGCCAAACCATAAGCAGCAACTCTGGGCTTCAAACCAGCTCCAGTGTAAACCAACAGGTGAGGTCCCCACCTCGCTACATCCATCTTTATATACAGTCTATGATTAAAGCGCACATATAAAAGATCACTAAAGAATATCCTGAAGGCATTCTGACACCTCAATGATTGATTACCTTAATTATCTACTACAAGTACCTGATGCTTGTGAACATAGTGTAAAATTGATGTAAAGGACTGTTTACAAACTATAGAGAAACTAATTCATCATATATATCATCTCTGACTGAACAGTTTAGAAGAACTGTCACTTCAGTTAAGTGCAGCAAAGATAATTTAAAAGAAAAACACTTTGGAATACAAATTAAGGGGTACAATGGAACACAGAAAGGTGCGCAACTAAAGAGGGATGCAGTGAATTTTATTTATTCAATTCCACTCAATTCAAAAGCACTTTATCCCCATTTTAAATAAATGTTCTTAATGTTTTCAAAGACTGAGTCTCATCCCATCTCTAAATAAAGAAATATGTAAAGAATGACTGGAAAAGAAGTCAAATTTAACTACTAGAATACTTTTTACGGGGAGTTGACCACCAGTCTGAGCTGCAGGCATATCTATAAAATAAAGCTTATTTGATGAAAAACTAATGTTTTTTTAAACTCCAACTCAGAGTCAACATCTATTACTGCTTCCACTCAAGCCTATATGAATAAAATTTGCATTAGCACTCCTCTTTGATATTCACAACACAATTCTTCAATCCGCTGCTTTTGTCATATTGCATGTCATATTGCATATCTACAGAACATATGTGCCAGCACAACAAAAAAAACATGTAACTTAATATCAAAGCTCTGAGAATTAGATAATGAGAATGAGTAATGGTGTCACCAGCCTTTTTATTTCTGCCTCCATTTAGTTAAATGTTGCCCTGCGCTGTAAACTGAGGCTTTCAAGAGCATAAAACCAGTACCAACAATGCTCCATCTGCCTATCAGCTGAAAGCACCCAATTCATGAGTCCCTAATGTGGCTTTCATCCACCAGGGTGAAATGGAAACAACAGGAGAAATAATGGTATGTACACCTTCTGGAACAGGATTTGTTTCTAGTTAAAGATTTCCCCCCTCACAATCAGAGCCTCGCAACCCTATACGTGATAAAAATTGTTTTATCAGATCTGCCCTGTGTAGCGTAAATGTCGACCCAATGTGCAGTTCATCCAAACTTACATACTATACATTTTACAACAGGGAATGTGCTTCAGTGCTGTTCATTTTAATGTTTAAATATGGCTGCCATGTTATTCATTTTTTAATAGAATGTCTGATGTATTATGTATAATTATACATTTACATTTTCATACATTTTATTATACATTATACATATATTATTTTAAGTGACAAATGGATGCTGACATTTTTATTAACTAAAATATGAACTGCTTTTAAATATGTTACACTGTACCTCAAGTATTCATCTCTGACCTTCAGTTTCCATGTAGAAGAAGAAGAAACACAAGGGGATTTCTTATGAACTTTTTAACAGACTCAAAGTCAGTTTTAACAAGCAATGCAAGGGTGAACAGTAATGTTTTATTTAGCTATAGCACACTGCCAAAACATAGCTCACTTTTTAGTTTTCAACAGAAGTTTCATTCGTAACAATACTGATACTGCATGTTATCTGGAGAAGGGTCTGGTGCTCTGGGTGTTAGACTTAAAGCTGGATTTATATTTCTGCCACAGATGCCTCTGCAAAGAAAATGATTTATATTATATAGAAATTAAACCTGTTGATTGTTGTTGAGTGCAAATCTAGATGGATGTGCTGAACATAATTGGGCCATATGCATTCATTATACACCTGCTGTAACTGTTTTTCATTTGCTACAGAGCATGACTGTGGAAAGGCACTGAAAATGGCTTAGCTGCCTAGAACAATTAAAAATATACAAATCTGCCTACCTTTTGAAAAGGAGACCATTACTGACTTGCATAATCATTATATAACAAGACTATCGATGTCATATTTATTCATTCACTTCATGACTGAGCGCAGCTGGACTGTCAATGGCTGCTTGATCATCAAATATAAATTACTGTTATTGGAAAGGAGATTACTTTACCTTTTCTTAAAGGGGGCATGTCATGCTTTTTGTGATTTTCTGTTATTTTTATATTACTATGATGTTGGATATCTGTGTTAAACATGGTCAAAGTTCCAAGTTTGAGGTGAACGTTTGTAAAAATGCTCCCTGCTAGTCAAAAGCTGTTCTGAATGTCCTCCTCGTGATGATGTCAATTTGTTCCTACATTCTCACAAACGACCGTCCGCTTTGTAGTCTTTGGTGCTAAGGTTGTTTCATAGGTTCTTCACTTTGTCCACTCGTATATTTTGGATTGAACATGTTCGGATATATTTCCATTTTGAGTAAAAAACGAAAAAGACATGAAATCCTTCTACTACTGTTTGTTTAGCTTCCCGATTTGACAGAGGTCTGCCTAGGGGCAGTTTACAGGAGCTGGCCAATCAGAACAGAGTGGGCTCGGGAGGCGGATCTTAAAGAGACAGGAGCTAAAACAGCTTGTTTCAGACAGAGGCTGCACTGAGGGGCTGCATAAAGGGACAGTATAAGATAAATAAGTAGTTATTTAAACTGTAAATCATGTTAAAATATTCCAGTAAAGCCCCAGAATATATATATATATATATACCTGGAAATGTGCATAATATGTCCCCTTTAAACTTGCTCCATATTATCTTCACTGTGAACAATATGCACTGGCATTTGTAAAATGTAGAAGAAAACACATGCAGCCCAAGCTGCATGGTATCTCAACAGCTCCCATTTGAGGAACTACACTTGAGCTCCAGTGGTACTTTTGGAGCAGCTCTGTAGCCTCCACATGTTGCCTCGGCAACACTTAAGTAAGCCAGCTGCGTCTCTCACTTGTACATCTAATGAGAGACTGTGTGTTTTCAGTTTTTCTTTCATTATCATTTAGCTGGGAAATCTCCTTGACACCCAGAAATATTTTACAGTGACAGAAAGTCATTATTACAGCCTGAGAGAACAAAACACTTCTGTACAGTATCGTAACACTGTGTACTCTACCACCTATGAATTTACAGTGAGCTAAGATATTTTATGATATCTGGGCCTGTCTCCTCTAGGTTTTGACTCAGGAGCAAATGACACACAGCTAATAGGTGGTTAAAGAAAACAACTTGATTTATTACAACA
The DNA here is from genome assembly GCF_963924715.1 of Thunnus thynnus. NCBI lineage: Eukaryota > Metazoa > Chordata > Actinopteri > Scombriformes > Scombridae > Thunnus > Thunnus thynnus. The sequence goes on along the minus strand of NC_089533.1, from coordinate 7,184,464 downwards.
CATGGAAATAAACATCTAAAGCCAATAACAACTTGTCCTCTACAGAAAAGATGTTGTTTTGTTAGTCCTTTGTTTGTCAGTCTGTAGAAACTGTTCAGTCCTCCACAGTTCACCGTTTTTTTATTTCTCATCAGCTCAGGTGTGTGGTGTGTGAATATTGTTGTTGCAACCTGGGTAGCGTGTTTGTTGTGATCTCATATAATTATCTGTCCAGAAGTGAGGTTGTTGTCACTTAAGGTATGTTGACAACCTAGGCCGGATACACTTCCTGCACCCCTGGTTTATATCCTGGCTGACCAAAACGGGATCACCTTGTCTCAGAAACAATCTCAGATTCAAAATATATATATATATTATACTTCAACTCAACTTCCCGATATGAAAGTACCCGGATCTTCCGCATTGTGCGGCCCATAGAGCATGCACACTTGTGACTTTTGCTGGCCGTGTCGGCTACTTCCGGTTTAGCCCTCCGACTAACTTGAATGGGGATGAAACAATTCAATCATGCGGCTCTTCGAGGCTTTTGAAATGTGATCAGACCGAACGGATTTAATTCTGATAGTGAGACAAGTCATTTCATGGGGGTTGTGACGCTCAGAAAAATGTATCCACTGATTTACAGACGTCTCTTTCACAATATAAGTCTATGGGAAAAAGTCTTTTTGGGCCAGTGTGCATCACGTGATGTTGTAATTACACGGTTTGGTTGCTATGTCAAATTGGCTTCAAAGCCTGGCGCTCTTCCTGTATCCAGTTCTCTTTACACATCCATGCTGTGAACACTAGCCACAGTAAAACCAGTTTCTCACTAAAATGTCAGAAACATGCCTCACTGCTACGTGAGTGAGAAAACAAAATGGAGTTTGCGGTGTTACTAATCAAAGACCGCTCATGTTTACATCCTCCTTTATAGCAAAACAGAAAATAAAACTCCTATATAAAACCACTTCTGCACTCTCATATAGATATCTCCGATTGGTTTATGGTATGCGTAAGGTAAAGAAACGTAACAAAAAAAATAATGCAGTGGTCTAAAAAAAGTAACACAATATTGACGCTAATCGCTAGCTTACTATGCTAACTTAGTAGGTAAACTAACAGTGACCATTTGTGGGATCACCAGAGTTAACTCTACTGATCAATTTAATGTGGGTTACAATATCATAATATAATTATCCCACCATTTTGGTTTCAAATGGGTATTTGTGCTTGTTGTACTTTGTGCCTCTCAAAATAAAGATTAGCATAAATTAGCACTTTTCAAAACAATACTGCTAACTGCTACTTCCTTACTATTGTCTTTTACTATTGGTCTTTTTGAATTGTACACAGTTTGTTTTAAACAGCATGCCCAAAACTTTCTCCTGTCTTTATCCATCTGATTACCTAACATTCTACATGACGGAGAACATTTGTTTTACCTTGTTGTTGTCGGTATGCAGTAAAAGTATTATTAACAAAACAGTAACATTGATGCAAATATATAACTTACTAAAGTGATGAAGTTGGATGGCACAGGTGCAACTAGACAAACTCAAGTATGAGGAGCATTTCAAACCTTGTAATTAGAACATTTTTGCTGCAGGGCGCCACACAGAAGTACACAATATCTTATATATTAAACACAGTGTACACATTTGATTCTGTATTGTACATGTGTGTGTGTCAGTGCAGGCTGAGATTGTGGGCATGAGAATTAGCTCAGCTAAAGCAGCACCAGAATTTTAATGTAAGAAAGGGAGAGCTTGGTCTATCAGACAGGCAATTGACCAGAGTTATTGGGATTTTGTGCCATGATGGCTCTCTAACCTGATGACAATTATAAGCGGTCGACACAGAACAGAGGAAGAATAGAGACAGAAGTGGGAAATCGGGCAGAAGAAAAGGACCCAAACATTGCAGATTTATCTGCTCTGTGCCGTCTGCTTTCTGATAAGAGTGTGTTAATGGTATTACAGCTCCCTCTTATTACCAACTCAAGAAAAAAAAAAAAAAAACCCAAGGCTGATGAACAATCACTGACAAGCAAAAGGGCCACACGTCATAATTGCCTTGTCACAGAACAAATAACAGTTATTAGTAGTTGGAAAGGAATAGCTTCAGGATGTGTTGGACATAACAATTTCGTTTACTCAACAGCCGTCCTGCTCTGCCTAAGAAAACACAAAAATATCAACATGCTATTAATCTTAGAACAACAGCGCATGTTGTAGTTTATTACTTTGGACCACAATATAATTTACAATTTCAGCATGGCCATAGAAATAGCATTCAAAAACAACTGTGTCACTTTTTTAATACATGCAATTTAGTTGATTTTGGGGGAAACATTTTGGCAAAGGGAGTGAGAATTACACAGGCTGAGTTCATCAGGCATGAAATGTTTGGTTTATTCCTAAATCTCATTAACACATGTAGAAAATGATCATTTTCATGGATCCAGAGTCAAAACAAACACAAATAGACAGCAGTGAAGTAAATTAAAAATATATTTGCATTGTAGAACTAGAGTCAACTCATCATTGGGAAGGTTGTTGAATTCACCAACAAGGCTTTGATTTTAAACTAACACAAATGCTCAAAAGTATATTTTCTTTTCTTTTAATAATGCCCCTAATATTCAGGTAGCGATAAGTAGCCAGAAATTCATTAAAATAAAAAGGAAAAACTGAGGTCATGTGTCTAAGTGTCTAAAACTAAAATAGTTTTTTGATTCTCTGAATTTTCGTCTATTGCCACCAGCAAGATATCACATTTTTCAGGGAAAAAACTTGAATATTGCCATGAAATTTGTTAAATAAATTCACTTCCCCCACAGGATTGATTGTAGTAAAAGTAGCCTACGTGCAAAACTACATTCACATCAGCTACAGCTGTAGTTTGGGGGGGGGGGGGGGGGGGGGGGGTTGGCAAAAACTGGAATATGATGGTGAACATGGTAAACATTATGGCTGTAGACTTTTAGTTTTGTTGTTTTCTTGTTATATATTCATATGTCATATAGTTGTATAAACATATGTTTGTGCTGATCTCTGTGAATAATCAATCATAGAAGACAAATTGCATTTCAACGGACTCAAACCACACTATCAACTTTTGAGCCAGAAATACTGAGGACACAACCTTTGCACTTTCCTCAGTGCTAGTAAATGTTTTACTTGCAATTCAGAAAATATACAGTCCTGTGCAAAAGTTTTAGGCACTCTAGATGTATAGATTATCCATTATGCAATACCATAAGGGAGGTGTCTGATCCGTCCCAAATTTATTCATGGCATGACAATGACCCCAAGCATACAGCTAGAGTCATAAAGAACTATTTTCAGCAACCAGAAGAATGATGAGTCCTGCAACAGATGGTATGGTTCGGCCCCCACAGAGCCCTGATCTCAACATTATGGAGTCAATCTTGGATTACATGAAGAAGCACCTGAGACGGCCTAAATAATAAATCCACAGAAGAACATTCTTTCTTCAGGATGGTTACAACAACCTACCTGCAAGTTACTATGAAAAACTCTGTTAAAGTGTACCGAGGAGAACTGCTGCTGTTTTAAAGGCAAAGCTGCTCACAGCAAATATTGATTTCATTTACGTTCCTGCTGTTTACTCAACTTTGTAAGAAGTTAATTGATAAAAATGTATAGCAATATTTTTGTAAATATTCTCACTTTACTTTTGGTGCCTAAAACTTTTGCACAGTAGTGTATATAATTTGAGTAAATAAGGCAAAGACTTAACAACAAATGCTAAGTGTCTAATTAGGGATATGGCTATAAATATAAAAGCTTTATCCTTTAGGATGTTTAGGAAGAAGCACTCGACTTCCCATAAAGTTTCAATAGATCTGCGTTTTGAGGAGGCTGTGGATTTAGTTCGGCTTAATCTCACTGTTCATAAACAACCCCTGAATTTGTTTACCAGTGTGTCATGGGGTATCATCATCTTGGAATGTGGGAACATCAAAAGGGAGGAGTGTTTGTACCTTAGGTGCAATTCTTTCTCTTTGTAAAATGGATGTTACATCACCATGTAGAGCAGTCATCACATAAATTGACGAGAAACTCTGTTGTTAAACAGTGTAGCAGATAATGTGGGTTGAAGACAAGTTTGTTCTTTCTTTTAATGTAAACCCATCCAAAAATCACAAAAACAACAACTCATTATACAGTTTCTGTTCTGTCTTTTATGCTCCTTACACCAGACAAGGTGCCTTTATTTGTTTGCCTCAAGCGCAGGAAGTTTCTGAATGCAATCCTACTATAAAGAGACTCAACGCATGGAGTTTTAATTGTGATGTTGTTATATACTAAATGTTGAAGTTGAGTTTTGTGGCAATTATTAGGGACAATGTGTCTGGAAAGTGTGCTCCTGCCAACTGCTTGTTAATGATGCAATTTATTTGTGGCTTACGTTTTAAGCATTTCTCTTGCTTTCAATCCTTCCACCATTATTATGCTGCTTGTGCAACCAGTACAACCACAATTCAGGCTACACTTGAGATTTGGCCTCTTTGGGGCCCCTCTAACAAGACTCTACAGCTACTGTCCATTCGCATGTTTCATCATATTTCTTGGCTCAAACATGCACTACATGTATTTGAGAAGATGATATTTTGAGTAAATCCTACTACTATTTTTTGTTTGAGTAGCCTCTGGAGCTGCTGGAAGTCAGCCGAGACACAGCTTCCTGGAACTAACCAATCAGAACAGAGTGAGCTCATTTGGAGGGAGGCCATAAGGGGACAGCCTAATTCAGACAGAGGCTGCATAAAGGACCAGTATAAGATTAATAAGATATACCAGTTGATCCCCAGAATGTAAATATAGACCTGGAAATGTGCATGATGCGCCCCCCTTAAGCTTAGATCTAACATCAGCATACTAACATGCTCACAATGAAAATCAATGACAGTCTATAGTTTTGCAGGTGTTCAGTCATAAACCAAAGTAATGGACAAATTGAAGTTTTGGCCTGGTGATGGCACTGGATGAAAAGTCATGAGATCACCAAAGTTATTAGGATTCATCCTGAGGGGAACATGAATGTGCGTACTAAAGTTCATGACAATCCATCCAAAACCTGTTGAAACATTTCACTAAAAACCACCACTGTATCTTATGGTGGTGCTAGAGGAAAAAATCAGGGGATCAACAAAGTTATTGGGATTCATCCTCTGGGTACCATGAATGTCTACACAAAACTGTGTGCCAATCCATCCTGTAGATGTTGAGCTATTTCACTGGATGAGTAAAAACGTATCTAGTGATACTTAACTTATTCCTGGTGGCAATAACTTACCACAGTCTGTAGGATTCATCCTCTGGGCACCATGTATGTCTGTACAAAGTTTCATGGCAATCCATATCAAAGTTGTTGAGATATGTCGGTCTGGACCAAAGTACTGGACCAACCAAATGACTAACATTACTGAGAAGAAATCATAATTGATCATCAGATATAAAAATATTACAAAAGGATAATCAGACTTCATTTAACACAGACACATTAGCTCTGTTTTAGCCTGTCTGCATCAATGTTGTGATACACCTCTAGGTATTAATATTAATAACCTAGTGCACAGTGAGAGTACAGTCATCACAAATTCATCAAGGGGACCTAACAGACTGAGTTTTTGCTCCCTCCAGCCTTTTGGAGCTGACATTTCCTCTCTGAGGGAGAGCTAAACCAGGTCAGCTCACAGCAATTGCCTGAAAATACAGGACACCACAGGGATCCAGAAAGATGTTCTCCCTAATGGGTGAAGGGAGGAGAGTAACATTTCCACCATTCTTTGAACCCTCTGAACTACGAACAAATCAGGAGTCCAACCAGTGAGGGGTGTCAAAAAGCGTTAGCGTTTGACGACCTGGGATGAGAACGGGTTGTGAACAGTTGTCTAATTGTAAATGTATTTTTCATCTGAGCCAGTTAACACTGCAGCACAGATAATGGCTTGGCATATAGTACGTCTGAACAGAACTGGTAAGAGCTCGGTAACAACATTTAGCACTTTTCAAAGATGAACAAATATGAGTAAGAGCTATGTGTACATACAGTAAATATAATAAAACAGAAACAGGGATCCGCTCTGCCCCTGCTGCAGAATATATCTGGACAAGCACACATACAAGAATAGTCAAAAACTCCTACTCATCCTTTTTTTTTGCTACTTTTTAATGTTGTGAACTAAATCCAAGACATTATTCTGTGCCAGTCTACTCCCTGTTGAGAGGCCTGTTGATATGTTTACCCTTAAAACCAGGATGCTGTGTTGCAATTGACATTTCAGTGACTCTGTGGAGTGTAATCAATGTTGAGTGGTGCCCACACTACTCAACAAAAAGCTAAAAGGTCAGCTGATTGCAACTTTTCAAGTGTGTTGTAATTATGACTTAAAAGCTGGTTAGTGGTTAGTTTTATTCACTTTATTAAGTGAGACTGCAGCAGGAGGAACAATGAACTGTTTCTGAACTCACCACTCATGGTAGTCAGTGATAATCACAAAGGCAGCCAGTTCAGATGAGGGTGCCAAAAGGCTGAATGGCTCAACATGTGGCTCAACAGTCAACGTGCTTTCACTACCAAAATAGAAAATCTCTGCTAGATTGCTCTTTTTGAAATGCACAAACAGTGGGTAACCATAAAATGATAGAATTATGAAGATTTGTCTTCTGATTCATTTATTTTTCTTCCTCATTAAAGTTAAATTGAAGTGCAACTTCCTACTAGGAGCTAAACACTTAAGTAGTCATTACACTTAACTAAATAAAGCTGATAAAAGTTGTCAGGTTACTCTGGAATGGATTCAGTAACACACGTCAAAGAGGGACATGGTAGCTGTTTGCAATACATGTTTCCTTAAAGTGACTACAATCAATATTTTTTTAATATAACAAGGTATCAAATGTGTAACGTGTTGGTCTTGGCTCGTAGTGATGACCCCACAGAGAATTTTCATTGACTCTGCAGCTCCCCTCAGCTTTATGGAGCTTTATAGAGAGTTTCAGCTCAGTGTTTAGCCGTCCGTCATGAACTTCACTGCTCTCATACCTTCGTTTGCAGCTGCAGCAGGCAGGTGTTTTCAGAGAAGAAGCTCTAAAAACCCACTGTACACCACCTGCTCAGCACCAAACAGCAAACAGACACAGTTAGCTATAGACTAGCTGGTGAACATAGTGAAGCATTTAGCAGCTAAAGAGCCAGATCTTTCCCTCAGGAGTTGAATGATAACATTGCTCTGTAACTGCTGGATGTATTATAATAACAAAAACAATAACTTTATTTATATAGCACTTTTCAAAACACAATTACAAAGTGCTTTACAATAAAAACAGAACACATTTAAAATGCAAAAACAAACTGAAAGACATAAAAATTAAGCATTATAAAAACACAAATAAAGTCAAATTAACTAAAATTCCATAAAATATAATAAGACCACTGAAAAGCAATTTTAAACAAGTGTGTTTTTAACAGTGATTTAAAAGACGAGACAGAGCTGGCAGGCCTGATCTCCTCAGGCACCTCATTCTAAAGTCTAGGAGCCCTGACTGAAAAGGCTTTGTCCCCTTTATGTATCAATCTGGACCTCGGAACAACAAGAGGCGACGGATCCGATGATCTCAGGGAGCGGGAAGGGACATAGGGCAATACAAGATCTGACAGAAGGCTTGAGGCAAGCCCTCTCAGGGCTTTGTAAGTAATCAATAAAATGTTAAAATCTATTCTAAAAGCAACAGCCAGTGAAGGGAAGCCAGGATCGGTGAAATGTGATCATGTTTCCTAGACCGAGTTGAAATCCTGGCAGCAGAGTTTTGGATGAGCTGGAGGCAGGAGAGGGATTTTTTGCTGATGCCAGAGAGCAGTGGTCCAATCGACTAGTTATGAAACTGTGAATGACAGTTTCCAGATTTTTGCAGAGAGAAATGGTCTAACCCTTGAAATGTTTCTGAGATGATAAAAACAGGATTGAATCATTGAATTAACATGTTTATCTAGGGTGAGGTTTTGATCAAAGGAGACAATAAGACTTCTGCAATGCTGAGTTATGGAATGAGATAGTGAACCGAGACTGTTCGAAATTTGGTTGTTTGTACTATCTTGACCTATGATTAATATCTCTGTCTTATCAGCATTTAGCTGCAGGAAATTTGGTGACCTCCATGTGTGGATGTCATTCAGACAGTTTAGCAAGTTGGCATTGTTCTGTTCCACTCCATTGTTTTCAGGGTCACAGTTTAGATAGATCTGAGTATCGTCTGCATAAAAATGGAAACTGATACTATGTCTGCATATGAGGTAGCCTAGAGGAAGCATGTAAATGTAAAAGAGGACTGGATCTAGCACCGCACCTTGGGGCCCCCTGCAGTGAAAACCTGTTGTGGCTGACCTAGAATCAGCGATACCAATGCAGAAGCATCTGTCTTTTAGGTAGGACCTGAACCATTTCAGAGCAGTGCCACAGATACCCACCCAGTTTTCAAGATGGTCCAAGAGAATATCATGGACAATGGTACTGAATGCTGTGCTTAGGTCCAGGAGAACAAGAATGGATTCATGGCCAGCATCAGCTGACAATAATAGGTCATTATGGTAAATGGTAAATGGACTGTACTTGTACAGCACCTTTCTAGTCTTCAAGCCACATTCACCCATTCACACACACATTCATACGCCGAATGGGTACAGAGGTTACCATGCGCGGTCCCAACCTGCCATCAGAGAGAACTAACCATTCACACACTGATGGCACAGCCATCAGGAGCAATTTGGGGTTCAGTATCTTGCTCAAGGACACTTTGACATGCAGACTGGAGGAACCAGAGATTGAACCGTTGATCTCTTGATTAGTGGACTCTACCTCCTGAGCCACAGCCACCCCCCATTAATGACTAAGAGAGGAGTGATTTCAGTACTATTGTTTTTTTCAATAGTTAAAATGAGACAAGAAGACAAGAGATGGCTTTTTAAAAAATGGTTTAACAAGAGCAGTTTAAAAAAATTCAGGAACAGAATCTGTCAACAGAGAGCAGTTTAAAATTTGCAGAATAGACGGGAAAACTGTAGTAAAAATGTCCTTTAGAAATTTTACAGGAAGAATATCTAAAGGACAAGCTGAGGGTTTCATTTGTTTTATCATAACATCATATCATGTCATATCGTTTCGTAAATTGGATTGAATGAGCAGAGGGAAACTGCACAGGGCTTGTCAACTGTAATTGGAGAATCGGGGGAGAAATGCAAGTTCTAATAATTGAGATCTTCTGGGTAAAGAAGGAAAGAAATTTTGTTGCATTTCTCAGAGATGGCATCTAGTATCTGGCCTGGGGGGATGATCAATTACACTGCTCGCAATGCTGAACAACATTCTTGGGTTGGACTGATTGTTTTCAATTAGAGTAGCAAAGCAAGCAGATCTAGGACTTTTAACCTCTGCATTAAAAATCTTAAGAAGAGACATCATATGTTCCAGGGGAACTGTGAGTTTAGATGATTTCCACAAATGCTTGCGGCGTTTTTGTTTCAGCTCTTGACTATTTTCATTTATCTAGGGCATCGAGAGGTGACTAGACTTGCGATTGCATCTAAGATGGAGGAACACGTGTTATTAAAATTATAACAGCTCACTTGCAGGATGAGGTGAGCGAGAGAAACTAGCGGGCATATTGAAGGGCAGACATAAATTTAACAGCAGAGGATGAGTGAAAATTTCTAGATCTAGTTTTGGGGACTGTGATGCAGGTAGCACAAGGCAACACCATGTTAAACATAAGGCTTTGGTGGTCTGACTTACAGGCTTCAACATCAGGAATCATTATGCCATGTGATAGGACTAGATCCAGAGTGTGACCTTTTGAATGACAAGGTCCAGTCAGAGCATGTGATAGTTTAAAAGACTCAATAAGGTTTAAGACCTCCAGGCTCAGGTGGTCATCAGGGCAGCAGACATGGATATTAAAGTCTCCAAGGATCAGAGACTTATCAACTTGTAAATAAGCAACAGTTTGATTAAAATGTTATGACAATGTGGTGTTCACAACCACATAGAGCAATTACTATATAAGAAAATACAAATCACTGCAAAAAAAAAGACAAAGACTGGACATGAGGAGGAAAAGTATCAAAGCTACTGTTAACATACATAGTCTCCTTGTAACTAGACTGATATAAAAAACTAGATGTCGTCAGAATCTGTCAGACAGCTCAACAGATTACAGCATTTGATTAATCAGACTTATACATAATGTTTGCTTTACAGTATCGAGTCAGAGCAGGATGTTTCAGTGTGGGTAAAAAAACTGAAATTCAGGGTTTTTTTTAGTTGAGAAATGTTGGAGGGCAAGCAGCTCAATCAGTCAGTCGATCAGTTAGAAATGTGTGAGGAATAATCCATGGCGCATGAACGAGCGCGCAGACAGCGCTGATAGCATCAGTTATTGCCATCAGATGGTTTGCTTATTTTACTGCAGTACGAGTCTGCTCCCCCAGAACATCCTGTGGCTGGAACTCCCACAGGATCGCACAGCTTAAATACAGCAACTGGCTATATATTATTGTGTTCTACTAATGTTAGCGTTTCCTTTATTAGATCCATATCCAGGTCATATTGTAGTTCTATAGACGCAGACCCACAGAATAATTAAACTCAATCATATAATTTTAATTAGTCAGATATTACTCTATATTGATAATTGCTGTGGTTTGCTATGTAATTATACTTTTAATTTATTTTTTTTTCAAGCACTCACTTCCATCATCATACTCAAAAGCCTGGGATGCAAAGGGCAGAGAGACTTACTTTCTCTCCCATGCTGCCACACAATGAGTCAACTACAAGCTTTTCTTCTCATTATACTGCTGTAGTATTTATCTTTTTCAATGAATTCCAACAGAAGCTGTCATAAGGAAAGAAAAAGTTTACTTTACAAATGTGGAAATGCTGTAGTTACTGTATCTAATAGTTTTAATCTGTGCAGTGAACCCAAGAAGATCTGTTCCCGCCAAGAGTTTTGTTTTTGTTTAAAACCATGACGTGGTGTGATATATTAAAATTCCTTATGCTCTTCATTCTTCATTCTGATACCCTGCGTTATAATCTGCTTATTCGACCCAGTGGGGGAACCCTCCTCTGCTACACATAGATTTAATGATATTTTTTACTTAAAGCACCCAATGACCACTGAGAGTAACTTATAATCACATTATAATGTATTATAACAGTGATTATAATGCATTATAAAAATGATTATAATGTATTACAACTATGAGAATTATAATACACTATGATCCTAGCAAAAAATGTCAACAAGTGACCAGTAATTATAAAGTATTATTATACTTGACCTTATAAGTCATTATAAAATGCTTTATAATGTGTTATGATTATTGTTGTAAAGCATTATGAATATGTACGAGTGCTTATAACTATAATGATACAGTGCTATAAGCAGATTATAACTCATTATAAGTATGTTTATAATGCATTATAGACACTTCATGGAAAATGTTAAAAATTTTCATTCCAAAGGTCCAACCTACACATTTACTGCTCTGATACATCAGTGTCTGAGGGTGTTTATGCTGATACAGACGTAGAAATGTGCAGTAAATCAGACTGATATTTGAAAAGTGCTCCGATGTTTATGAAAATAATGTGAAATTCACCCAGTGACAAGACGCCAGTGGATGGTTCATCACTGAGGGAAATTGTATCCTGCTCCTAATGTGCAGACCCCTGACACATGAGAAAACAAGCGCTGTCGAAGTGTTGGTGCTGAATTGGAAAAACTAGTGGCAACATGTCTAAAAGCGGCTACATTGCATTTTGCATGTCAAAAAAAACAAAAGAAAAAAAAAAACAGTTTACGATTTCCTTTACTACCCCGAAGAGCGAAGGACCGTAAAAGAAGAGATCTGTGGCTCCAGGCCATCCATAGAGATTATAAAAATGGTAAACTGAGATACGTCTGTGGCAAACACTTCATCACAGGTTAGTTAATGATTTTAAAGTCAACATTTATTATGTTAAAAGTCAGAGTAGTGAATATTGATGCTGCATTGAAAGGGCAGTACATAGAACATACTGGAAAAGCCAAGGAAATCCCAATTTAATGCTATCCTGTAACAGCTAACTCGCTAGCACTGGCTGCAGCAAGCTGGCTTTTCCCCTGGTTTGTTGAAACATACGTACCAAGTAAAACAGCTTTACCTGCCTGTTTCCTGAAACGATGTTATGTCATGATTATCATCACAATAATCCAAATTGAAAGTGTGTCTAAATGCTGCATTAACCTCTGCCCAGATTAAGTTGTGACCAGACGTACTGCGTATATAGTGTGTTGTCTCATTTCCGTTTGCTGACATTTCTGTATTAGCGATAGCGTTTTTGCTGCTCTCAACACTTAGCTATATTCTTCATTACAGCAGCTAATTAGCCGCTGTACATTTAAACTTATACTAGTAGCTCTCTCTCATAGCTACTCATAGCTTACACTTATAGCTCTCTCCTTCTTTTAGCAACTTTCTTGCTAATCACTGATCAACCCCTACTTCTTTAATTTATTCCATATAATGACGCCAATCATTGATCGGCAATGACATAACATAATTGTTTGCCTGACTGGCCATATGATTTGATTTCCTGATAGCTATAAAGCGACATGGTTTTCTTATTTTATGCTATTAAATTGGTAAAGTCACCCAAAAATGGGTGGGGACATGATGTAAGGGCAAAGTACCCGGATGTGCTGCTCTTATCTATCAAACACTACAGCCAGTGATGGGTTTTAATTTTAGAGACAGACATCTCACCTTTGCTCTTGCTCAGTCTTCTCTTTCTCTTCTCTTTGTTACACACACACGCACACACACACACTAACATGTACAAAATGCCACAAATGACTCCTACCTAGAGAGAGGGGGCTGGAAGGGCGACAACCCAAACACTAATGAAAAACAAATCCCCGCTGAATCCCATCTGAAAGGAATCCTAGCCAAATATGCATCATTCATTTCTGACTGCAAATCTCTTCTGGCATTTCACCATCCTATTGTTTCCAGCCATACCTGCGCATGTTTTTCCCCCCGCATGCACCCTCAAATCCTGCTGTAATGCCAAAGTATGAGCAGGCTGATACCGGTGCGACAGCAGCTTTCTGGATATTTAAAAACAGAACCGAGACGAAAAGCAGTCAAAAAGGGTTGTTTTTTGTTTTTTTTTAAAGTAATAAAGAAATTATTAGAACCTGACTTTAGCATTCAGATTCACCATCTGTCAAAGTTCAAAATAATTTTTTTTTGAGTCAGCTCCGATTGCAGTTCATGAGCAGACCTTTAGATAGCTGCTTTAATATTATTCTTTCAGCCCTGCAGTCAGTGGGGGCGAGGGTTGAAACAGACTTGGAATGTGACAGTCATACTAAGTAGCAGGTAAAAGCTGTAGGGCCGAGCAGGTGCAGCTATTGGAAACATGCATCATAATAACAGACTCACTGTGTTCCCGCAGCACTATAACAATCACACTGTCATGAGAGACAAAGTGAGAAAAGACTGAGATGGTGTGTGTGTGTGTGTGAATCATAGAGATCAACCATGTGACTGGATCAAGTGTTTAGTCATTCTTGCCTTCAGAATCTAAAACTGGTGACTGTGAGTCTGAGTTCAAGAGCTTAGGGTTTATTTTTGGAGAACTGGTTAAGTATGTGAGTAGTTAATTATGAAGTGAGTGAAACGATTTGCTGTATTCAAAGTGTATAATAGAGATCTCTGATGATTGTTCTTTGTCAAGACCTGGATGCATCAAGGTAGAACTAGATAAAAGAGGTACTGTAAACTAAGGTCTTTATTTGAAACAGGCTTTTATTCCCAGTTTTAACTGTTTTATAGGTATAATCTGTCATATTTTTAACAAGTCCTCCAAATTAAACGACCTAATATGTTTGATCATTTGCAGTCAAGAATGACGCATAGGAGCTTTTAATATGAAACAAAATTTTAATATGAAGCATCTACAGGAGATTTTGAGTTTCACTGATGCAAGCTTAACAGTGATAAAAAAATGGCAAAGTAGCAAATGGTGAGTAATTTTGTGAAATTTTGCTGTTAAAATGTACATTATGCTGAGTTTATCATTAGTGTTAATTCTATAAAAGTGTTTTATTCAATTGTGTTTACTGTCAACACTTAGTTGTGATTTAATGTGTCACTTACTGTAAACAGCCTTGTTTTTTTCCCCAAAAATGCAGACAATGTTAACTTTCAAGCCTCTGTAATTGAAAATGTTTGGGTGATACTTGCATGATGAATGCTTAGTTGATGCAGCTTTATGAAATATTAATAAATAAGATTAAGAGATAGAATAAAGTCATATGAATATGAGTTGTACAGCAGTGTGATTTGGGGATATCCATTAGGGAGGAGTAAATGGTGAGAGTTCTCTCATTAGCCCATCGCCTCCCTCTCCATCTCTGTTCCCCGTCAGCATCGTTCAAAAGCCTCCTCTCTTTGAAAACTGGGTTTCTGTGTCTCTTTTTGAAGAGAAGAAAAACACATTCCACCACCGAGTCTCCTTTGAAGAGGTCTGCTTCATACCGATGTAGCCATTGTAGAAGTTCAGCTTTTTTCCTTCATACTTTTTCTCTCTCTCTCTCTCATACACACACACACACACACACAAAAAAAAATCTGAAGGAAAAGTTTTCATCTTGTTTTAGTTTAGATGTTAAAGGAAGTGGTCTGACATTTAGATATCTAACAGTTTTGTACTGTATGAATAAAAACAGGTTAATTCCTCTAATAATGGGTAGATTAAAAGCAAAGCAAAAGTCCATATTCATTTGTCCCTTTCTTTCTCTACATCCCTTCTATTTGTTGGGATTGTTATACAGCACATGTAATAATAGGAGAATATATATATATATATATATATATAGTGACGACCCCTCCTGCTCCTCCTCTGCTGCTTGGCCTGGTTGTGTTATCCTCCTCTTTCAGGAAGTGGCAGCAGAGTGTCAGGAGAGCCTTCTTAGCTGGCTGGCTCAGTCTGTTTCATTCTCTCTCAGCTCACACTCGTGCTCCTGGTTTTTCTTTGTTTGATTTATCATTTCTTTCACCATTCGACTGGTATTATTTTCCACTCGCCCATTCACATCCTTACATCAGTGATTTTTACTGATTTTTGTCACATCTCATTTACTTATTTTTTGTAAATAGTTTGATTTAATAAACATTCTACTTTTTGACTGACAATCTTTTGTGTGTACTCCCTCCTAATGTGGTCTGAACCGTGAGCCATTGACAAAATGAGGGCTCGTCAACCTTTTTTTTTTTTTTTTTTTGGTTAAAACCAAGTCTAAGTTTGATCAAATGGGGACTTGTCCAGTCAGTTACCGAAAGGACTTTGGTAAAACTGGTTTAATTTGGCAGTTCTGACTTTCTTGTTTTGTAAGATAAATTTGGTCAGCTCTGGTGTTGTTTTAGGTGAGAGAACTACTGTATACACTGGTTTGTTGTCATTTGTGGTGACGTGAGGTTAGGTTAGGTTATGTTTTTACAATTAGCAATTAGCTGTCCAAAAACTAGGGTTGAGTTAGGTAGGTCATGGTTTGTTGTAGTCTTAGTGGGGGGTTTGACTCCATAGTTTTGTGGCTATTTTTGTTGGTGTCTGGACCTTTGCAACTGGGTGTTTGGTAAGTGGTTTACAATTGCCTTGGTAAGTAATTTGGTCTGTTTATTCAAATTAAAATATGTTTTCGTTAGTTGAGGATTTCATTCAGTCTCCCTCAGAGGAGCTGTTTGAACAGTGTACCAAAGATCTCCTTGTAAAGATTGCTCAGCATAATGGCATTAAGATCCATGGTAAAAATGTTGAAGGAAAATGTGATTCCTCTTTGTATTCCCCTCCACAAAATGCAACTGGTGTCAGGTTTGGTGTCTGGTGAGGTTGGCAGTTGGTGTTCACCCTGAGCTTCTAGTTGACGGGGTAGACATGATTCTTGGTAAAGATTTAGCTGTGGCTGACAACTTCCTTTCTTCTTCTTGGGGGGCAGCCTGTTTTGCAAGACCAGTTAAAAAACTGGAATATTGAAAGCAATCCCAACCTTTTTGCAACAGCTGGGTGAGTTTAAACATATTGGAGCAGTTTGCCTCCCTTGACATTGTCATTTAAAGGGCTAGGACCTTTTGTGTGTTCTCCGCCCTATTTTTGTCTGAACTGTGAGCCAGTTCATGACCATATGCATGGTGACACACTGCATTTGCAAATATGTTGATAGCAAGTAAACACAGAAGTTTCTGTCTATGAATAATGCATTAAGAGATGGAGGATATGCATGGCATACTTGTCTTGGATGTCTTTATTTTTAAAAACAAAGGGGACTCTGCATTAAACATTGTTATGCCAGACAAGACGGTACTGTGTTGTCTGTGACTTTGGTTCCTGGCAAAACTTGAGGCAACTAATCACGTCCTGTAATTAACATAAGGCTTTCATAGAGTGCAAATGGTTATCTCTCCCAGAGAGGCCTACGCACCGACTTGAAAAATGAGTCGCTTTCTCATCCCACACAGCTTTAAGCAAGGAAGAAAACATTAGCAACTAAAACATTATCTTACTGTCTACTCCCTCTCTCATTATTTGGGTTTAGTAATGTGTGGTCTCACAGCATGGACTGTATAATTGCATAGGGTTATATAATAGAACATTAGACTTTATAGGAAAAAATGTCTTGATACAAAATTCTCTTTTAAATGTGTTCTTTGTTTTCAAGTAAACTTAGTCCAACTATTCCTACAGCAAAAAAAACACAACCTAACCTCGCCCACACACAATTTTTCTGTTAGCATTTTAATATTTGCAGAGTATTTATCCTCGCCAGTAAACAATGTCAACAATATTCTCTCAAACAGAACGTAAGCATTTAAGTTTCCTGTCAAGACACAACTGTGAGTGGCTGCATTGTGTGTTAGCAGGTCAAGATACGTATACACTCAAGTGATGTGTAATATAATTCTGCATTAAGTACAAAGCGCTAAGATACTTACAGAGTACTGACTGGCTTGGTATTATTATTGTGCTCAGTAGACAGAAGTCAAAAGAGCACCAGAATGATATTAATTTAATACACAGCACCTAATATAAAGCTTTTACCACAGACTTGCTTACAACTCAGACAGCTTGGTGTCATTTGCTGGGGTCTTCATGATCCTCAGAACGACCATCTTTCCAATACTTTAATACTTGCAATCTATGTAGCATCAGCTGTATATCTGCCCCAAATTAAGCTTTAGTTGACACTCCTCTTGACTTTCAAAACCGCAGTGGTCTTGGATTAATCCTCAATAATGTGAGAAGCTTGGTACCAAAACTGGACTCCATTAGAATTTGAGTCCAAGAAACCAATCTGCTGTGTCTCTGCCAAAATAATTTGAATTGCTAGCATTAAATGTCTCTTTTAATCTTAATAATAATATGCTAGTAATCAGGGCCTATCGCCCCCCATCTGCTTATCAAAGTGCCTTAGACAAATTGGTAAATATTATATCTAAGTATGAGGGTTCTGAAGTTTTGCTCATGGGTGACCTTAACCTTGACTGGTTATCTTCTACCCCTGAGAGGCTAAAAAAAAAAATCACTGTATTGAATTAAATTTAACTCAGCTTATTTCTTCATCTCCCACCAGAAATACAGAAAAGTTGACCCTGATAGATATAATCCTAACAAACCACATACATTTGCAGCCACTGGTGTGTTTGCACTTGATCATTGTCCAATTTTCTGATATCATGCCAGACAAGAAAAGATTCTACCACATATTATTATAAAGAGAGACTTTAAACATTTTGTTGAGCAGGCTTTTCCTCATGATTTATTTCTCAGTGATATCACAAGGTTATGTGTTATTCCTGGCCCTGAATTAGCCCAAAGCCATTTCAGAGATGTTTGAACTCCTTAGCAAATAAGCATCCTCCCTTTAAGAAATACAGAGTAAAAACTAGATCAAATCCTTGGTTCACACCTGAAATCTCAGATATGTTAAGGTTAAGGGGTGTAGCATGGGCAAAAGCATGATGAAGTTGAGAAACAAATGTGTCAGGGCAATTAGAAATGCTAGGTCAACTTATTTTGTTGATACCCTGTCCAATTGTAGTGGTAATCCAGCAAAATTCTGAAAAACAATTAAGTTGCTAAATCATGGTCATGCTTACCCCCTACCCATGCACCTTTCTCCAGATTCTGTCTTTGACTCAGAAAAAGTGATGACATTTTTAATAGTCATTTTACTTCTTCTGGTGACCTGTTTTAAAATTCATATCGATCTACAATTGCCTCAATTGAAGATGGGCCCAGTTGTAATAGCAATACCCCTTTTGGGGAAAGATTTTCTCTTGGACGGTCACTGTTTAGGGGGGTTTTTGATGCCCTGGCCTCAATTGACCCAAAAAAGGCTATTGGAGCAGACCTTTTTGAATACAAGACTCTTATTATTGGCTGTACCTATTATAGCGTATCCTTTAACTCATATTTTTAATCTAACACTTGTATCCAGGAATATTCCTAAAGTGTGGAAAGCAGCACAT
Source organism: Thunnus thynnus (assembly GCF_963924715.1). Lineage (NCBI taxonomy): Eukaryota > Metazoa > Chordata > Actinopteri > Scombriformes > Scombridae > Thunnus > Thunnus thynnus. The sequence continues at coordinate 7,165,882 of NC_089533.1, read as the reverse complement.
GTACTGCCACTGCATAAAAGATGATGACACTAGTGATCCAAATAACTACTGCCCAATCTCCAAACTGTCATGTTTAGCTAAAATGCTAGAAAAACTCATCAATAATCAATTATGTCACTTTCTAGCTAAGCATTGCATTCTAAATCCCTATCGGTCTGGTTTCAGACCTGAACATGGCACTTTGACAGCAGCATGTAAGGTAGTAAATGATATAATCTGCTCTCTGGATAAGAGGGAGTGTTGTATTGCCCTGTTCATTTATTTGTCTACAGCATTTGACACAGTGGATCATACTCTTCTCTTGGATAAACTTAGATCAATTGGTTTTAAGACAAATGCATGTAACTAGTTTCACAGTTATGTTATCGGCAGAACTCAAGTAATAGTAGCAGACGGTTATCAATCTGACTTCCTTGAAGTTACAAAAGGGGTACCACAGGGCTCAATATTAGGTCCTATTCTATTTATATTGTACATAAATGACCTGGGCTCATTTGTTAGTAACAGCTCTATTGATTATTATGCTGACAACACAGTAATTTACGCATCGGTGCCCTATATTGACAAAGTTTTGTCTAATTTAAAGCCTGAATTTTTGGCTACTCAAGGGGCCCTGATTAAACTTAAGCTTTTACTAAATCCAGATAACACTAATTACATGCTCTTCACCAGATCTCAAATGAAAAATCCATTACTACAATCAATAGTCAATCAATTAGTACAATATATGGGGCTCAAATTTCCAATGTTATAAGTACCTGGGTATCTGGTTAGATGAACAATTATCATTTAAAATTCATTTTGAGGAACTGACTAAAATGCTTAAGTTTAAATTCATTTTTTAATAGAAATAAACAGTGCCTCTCTTTGAGGAGTGGGTTGCAAATTGTACAGGCAACGTTTTTTATCAGTGCTTGACTATGCAGATATAATTTACATGCATACCACTGTCCATGCCCTCAAACCCCCTGATGCTGTGTATCGCAGTTCCCTTAGATTTATTACAGGTGACAGTTTTAGAACCAATCATTGTATCCTCTACGAGAAGGTAGGGTTTCCATCAATTACCGCTTGAAGGGAAAAACACTGTCTTGTTTTTATTTATAAAGCCATCCTAAATAGACTACCATTTTATTTATCGTCACTTTTAAGACTTAGAAATATGGGCTACCTTACCCGTTCACAAGAATGCATCACTTTGGATATCCCTTCTATGAATACAGAGCTAGGAAAAACCGCATTCATCTATTATGCTCCTCGTGGGTGGAATAAGCTTCAGGACTCCCTTAAATTAGACAAATTTTTATCCCAAGAACATTTTAAGATTCTGTTGGACGATGTTTTATATAATGAATGCTCCTGTTTTTCTTAATGTGTCCATTTTATCCCTGTGTAATGACCTTATATTACTGTCATTTTCTTTTTGTTCTTTTGTATTTTATAAGTAATTTGTCTTGTTGTATTTATGTTTGGTGAGGAGTGTACTGCAGTCTGTGTAATATTCTGTACTGGCTCTCTCTGAGTCTACTACATGTAAATATTTTCTTAGCAGATTCAAAGGCATCTGACCACACCTTGTCATCAAATTCAACCTCCAAGTCTTTTTCCTGTAACTCCCTAGTTATGGTGACTTCAACTACAAATCTTAGATCATTGGAGTACCAGTCATTAAAAACACTTTCCCTACACCAAAAGGGAAGGCTTTATTTTAGTTAAAGGTTGTAACACTGATGAAAAACCTCTGGTAAAATATCATGCCAAATCTTAAGTGTGCGAGACATGAGAAGATTTTTTTTTAACCTTTGCTGGAAGTTCACCCGTGTCAGTTGAAATAAGGCTGAAAAGAGAGAAAGGGACACAACACCATGCATTCATGGGGGGCTCTCTTTGATGTAGAAAATGTTTGAGCCAGCCTAATATTATCCAGGCATGGAAAGCCCAGTTAAAATACAGAAAGTTGGGAGGAGGTTGGTCCCCCCTGTCTACTGGCAATTGTAAAGTCTTCATCTTTAATCTAGATTTCTCTCCATGCCATATAAATTTTGAGAGAAATCTTTCAATACCTAAAATGGCTGTTCTAATGATCTTAAGTGGTAGCATTTGCATTGGGTATAATATCTTTGGAAACACATCCATCTTAATCAGGCTAATTCTAACCATCCACGACAGACCTGTTAAGGTCACTTTTAAGTGATGTCAGAGTTGGTGTGAAATTAGTAAAGCCTGAAGTTGACCACCTGAAAGGGAAACTGACAAGAGCTGCCCGGTCCCCAAAGACACCCAGTGGCAGGGCCTCCAACTTGTCATAATTAATTTTGTACCTTGAAATCTGGCCAAACTGACTGATGATTGATATTAAAACAGGTATGGAGCTTTCTGGGTTGGTAAAAAACAGCAATACATCATCAGCATAGAGCGAAATTCTGTATTCAGTGTCTCCCAATATGACACCCAACAGTCTGTGGTGGTTCCTGATAGTCTTGCTGAGTGGCTTGAGCGCAAGTGTGAATAACAGTGGTGAAAAAGGACAGCCTTGACGTGTACTTCCACTGAAGGGGAAAATGTCAGACATTGAGCCATTTACCAGGACCCTTGCAACTGGAGACCTGTATAGATGTTTAACCCAATCAATAAAACCAGAGCCCAACCCAAACCTGTCTAGAACATCAAAAAGATTCCCACTTCACCTGGTCAAATGCTTTTTCAGCATCCAATGAGACAGCAAGGACCCTTTCTTTGATCTTTCTAGAACTATATTAAGTTACAGAACCGTCAAATTCAATAAATCCTGTCAGATCTGGAAACTAAAATGGGAAACACCTCGTCCCGTCTTCTAGTAAAGAGCTTTGGTAGTAATTTGCAATCAACCCCAAGCAAGCTTATTGGTCCATAATATGCACAGTAATCAGAAAGCTTATCTTTCTTTAAAATCAGAGAGATTTGAGCCAGAGTTACGCTGGCAGAAATGTGCCCCTTTCAAATAACTCAATAAACATGAAGGTGAAAATTGGATTTTCACCTTATATGTTCCTGCGACCGACCAGCACCTGTCTGAAAATACTGGCTGTGCATGGGGAGTTCTGTCCTTTTAAAGTCAATCAACATGTTGGTAAGAGGTCATACCACCCGCTTTGCCATCTTTTTATAAAATTCAGGCCAAAACCCATCAGGGCCTGGAGCTTTCCCACTTTGTAGGGATTTAATTGTCTCTAGGACTTCCTGTGCCGTGATTGGTCTAGACAAATAATTTCTAAGTTCTTTAGATAATGTAGGAAGATTTCTTCCATCAAAAAAACCTTTTTCTTAGCACTGAAGTATTTTGACACTCAGACGAATATAATTCCCTTCGTTATTTTACTAATAATTTTGGTTTCAAAATGTGTAATGATTTTTGTGTTATTCATGAGAGAGTAGAGTACTTTTTAGATAACAACTGAAAATAATCAATTTCAAGCACAGAAACAACCCATTAGAAAAAAACATTGTGCAATTCACCATAATTTGGTGGGATGAACTGTGCTGGCAAAAACATGCCCATCTCCTACAGATGGGAGAACAACAAGAACTTTATTCATGCCCAAAAAACAATGCAGATATGAAAATAGAAATAGCATAAAGCATAAAGTCTATGAAAAACCAAAATAAAACTAAAACAAAGAGGTACCAAATGGGTAGTGCTATAGGACCATGTGCTGCTAAGAGAAGTAATCACTTCTGGATATTTGTGATATTGGGCTATCTAAATAAAATGGATTTTTCCTCTTGTGCCACCATGAGGTTGACATTTGTGGTTTTCCTCAACTACTGGATGGATTGCCATGAAATTTGCTACAGACTTTAATGCCCTCCTTGGGATGAATTAATAATTAATAATTAATTTGACTGTCCCTTAACTTTTCATCATTTTTCATCATCTGGTCCACTACTTTGGTTTATGACTAGATATCTGCAACCAACCAATGACAACCCCATCATCCTCAGCTGTACTTTGTGTTTAGTGCTAATTGGCAAATGTTACCATGCTAATACCTTAAATCAAGATGTTAACATGGTAATAATCACACCTGCCAAACATCGGCATGTTCGCATTACCATGAACATTTTAGTATGCTGATTCATTTAGCTTAAAGCACCACTGTGTTAAAGTATGGCCTCACACAGCTGCTAGCATTGCTGTAGACTTCTTGTTGAATCTAAAATGCATTTCTCAGCTCTGATAATCCTTATTTTTTAGTAATCATGAATTTTAGTGGATAGGTCACAGAAAATGCCTCGAGCTATTTTCTTGTTTTGGCCTTGGTAATATCTCTTTCACATTTGTCCAAGGCAGCCATAGAAAATAAAGACATATATCAGTCGCAGGTGGCATGGAGGGAACAAAATGTTTGCTTCTGGAAAATTCACCAGCCTCTCACTGCTGCTACATAAGCAGGACAGATTTCACTTACAAATTTTATCCACTTCAGTCACACTGAAAAAAAGTCAATGCTCTCAGCACAATAGCTCCTTCATATTGCTTATCCCCTTTTATCTCTTTTAGCACTGGAATTTCTTTTGCATGAATCACTAATCTAAATGTACTTGCTGTGTGAATTTACTGTGTAATTGAACAGAAAATTGGTAGCAATTCAATCTGAACAAAACCAGCTTTGAACGGATTGGCTATTGTTTTTTTTCAGAGGCAAATGTTTTCAGATTCACAAACAAATAGATAAGAGGGATTTTAAATTTGTGTTTCTATGCAGTAATGCAGACAGCAAAGCAGCCTTTTTGCAGAACAAACAACAAAGACATCATGCCGTTCTCATCCATAGTGCCATCAGCAAACTAGATATTATTAATTTGCTCTCTTTGACTAAAAGAATTCCCTAATTTGATAGGTTTTTTTGTGGATCATTGTCATTTCCTTGTCAGGAAAAAGTGGTGCTGGATTAAGACATTGTCTGTCAGTAACAAACCCTCATCTGGCAGTGCATTTACCCCACTGGCTCTTAGTAGTTTAAGAATGTGTTGCTAGCTGTCTGGGCATGGAAGAGGAGTCAAATACAAATGGAAATGAGCATGTAATTTAACACACTAGAGAAACTTGTCACTGCCACCGACATCCTCAGCATGTTACTAACATATGTTAACTTCTCATTCCTCTCGAGAGTGAACTTTGCACTAGAAATTATGCTTTCTCCATTTCCTCAGCTTTTCACCAACAGTGAAATGCTTTTGACAGCTGGCATAATGGAAAACTGCCTTACAGCGCCACTAATGACAGGTTTTCTCTCCTGAATGTTTAGACAGATGCAGGTGATGTATTGTCTTTCAATGCAAATTGTCCTTGTTTGTTGGAGTGATTCAGAGGCTTTATTTTTTATTTTTATTCAACCTTTATTTAACCAGGAAAAAAATCTCTTTTACAAGAGCGCCCTGGCCAAGACAGGGAGCAGCACAATTAACAGGGTTGCAGACATGAAAAAATATAACATTTTACAATAAAAATATAGAATAAATTACAGAATCATAAAATATAAAAAATATTCATCAGTATTCGTTGCAAGTCATCGACATCAATGATCAAACAGGGGCCATATGAGTCAGTCAAAACATCTACAGTCAGATGTGCCTGCCTCAAAGTCATTTAGAATTACTTTAAATGCATCCAGTGAGATCAGCTCCCAAAAAGGGAGGTCATTTTGCAACTAATTCCAAGCAGAGGGAGCAGCATACTCGTACACCTTTTTTCCCAGTTCAGTACAGGCTTTAGATACAGATAGTAGGAATAGGCCTACGTCCTGGGAGCAAAGGCAATAACTTCCCATACTTTTCTGAGGGATGTAGATCTGTAGGTAAAATGGAAGCAGATCAAGAATGACCTTATAAATAAGAATATGCCAATGGATAAGTCTGTAGGTGGTGAAGGCAAACCATCAAACCCGAGCATCCAAAGAGCAATGGTGAGTAAGGGCTTTAAGACTTGGAATAAACCTTGGTGCTCCATGGTAGACAGTATTGCGAAGATGCATGTATATAACATCACCATAGTCCAGCACAGACATGAAGGTGGCAGCAACAAGTTTCCTTTTGTCCTCAAAGGAAAAGCAAGACATATTTCTAAAATAAAAACCCAATTTCAACTTAATTTTTTTCACCAATTGCTGAATGTGAGGCTTAAAAGAGAGAGAACCATCTCTTATGATTCCTAGATATTTGTATTGAGATACAGACTAAATCTCAGAGCCCTGAAAAGTGGTGATAGATGGAAGGTTAAGAGGCTTTGATTTTGCATTTGAAAATAGAGAGAGAGTTTTGTTTTGTCAGCATTTAAAGCAAGTTTTAAATCACTCAAGATACATTGTGCAGTATTAAGAGCGAGTTGTCGCTGACAAGGAGACTGGGATGGTGTAGACGCAGAGCAGTATATCACAGTATCATTGGCATAAAAGTGTGTTGGAAACATTTCAATTGAGACTTTTGATATACATAATGAATAGGAATGATCCAATGACTGGTCCCTGGGACACACCCTTGGTTACAAAAAGGTAGAAGTGATACCTTCTGCTTGCATGCACTGAGATCTGCCTGATAGATAATTTTCAAACCAACAGACAGTTTGTTCTGACAGTCCTACACTGATAAGTCTTTGCTTCAATATTGCATGAGATTGCATTAGATTAGTCAATAAAAAGGGCTGCAGTGATGCTTGTTGTTTAATGATTCAATAAAATCACCAAATACTTTCAAGGCCACTGTAATTATGCTGTGTTTTTTTTCCTAAAACATGATTGAAAATCAGATAAGATATTGTTAGGAGATAAGAACTCTTTTAGTTGTTCACTCACAAGTAATCATGCAATACCAGACAATTGGAGATCTCCCCCTACTGAAGTCTGGGAATTTCTAAATACACAGTAGTTTCTTGAACAGCGGTGAGAACGGCTGCTAACAAACCTACACCACTTACATTTTGTCAAGGACACGCCTTACTGGAAATTATGGTCTTCCCCAATTCTCCTCTGGAGTGAACTGCACTAACTCAATATGAAGCCCAAATATGAAGGGCCACCTTAAAGACTTTGGTTTGGTTCTGCAATGCAGGTTTTTTTTTTAACTCTAATTTTTCACCCAGTTTTAACAACAAAACCTTGGAGATTGTCCTCAGTCTCTATTAGCAAAGCGTTTAGAGATTGACCTGTAAACCTAACTCACAAGGGATTCAGAACCTTAGCCAGGACAATTTGGAAATGGACCTATAATTGTTTAAGACTGTAGGGTCTCTCTCTTTCAACATGAGGAGAACAAAGATAGATTTCCAAATAAGAGGAATTTCATTAGTGTCCAGGGAGAGATTAAAAAGATGTGTCAAAGGGGGTGCTAAGAAATCAGCTGCTAGCTTTAAAAAGAAAGGCTCCAAGTTATCAGGACTTGATGATTTTCTAGTGTCTAAAAGTTTGAGTGCTTTATGCACCTCTGAGACTGTAACAGGATTAAAACTAAAGGATTGACTTACTGTAACATGACCATCAGACCTTATAGTAGGAGTATTCTCATGAGTAATGTTGAGAGTTGAACAAGGAACCAGAGGCAATGATATGCTCATTAAAACAACTAAGCATTTCAGCCTTATCATAGATTTTATGTCCTTAACAATGCATGGAGGAAGCTCTATGCCATTTTATTTCCAGCTATGGATTTAATAGTCTTCCAAAATTTCAGGGTATTGTTTAGATTGTTTGAAGTTTTGAGTAAGGGAATGATCAGCTTTGGCTTCTCTAATTGCAACTGTGCATGAATTGCACAGATGCCTGAAAAGCAGCCAGTCTGAATTATGACCTGATAGACTGACTTTTGCCTTATGCCACATTGCACTCATGAAGTGAGCTGGATAAATCTGGAGTGAACCATGCATTGTTTCGACCTTTTACTCTGTACTTCCTGAGGGGAGCATGGTTGTCAACAATTTCAGTAAAACCATTGTAAAACAATTTCCAGGTATATTCAACATCAACAATAAGGTTAATTTCCTCCCAGTCAAAGTAAATCAGGTCATGAAAAAACCCTTGTTCCATAAAATGTTTAATGTCACGCTTTATAATGATGCGTGGCTTAGTTTGGGGAATTTTTGTATTTCTAACTGTGGCAACAATACAGTGGTCACTAATGTCATTTGCAAATACATGCAGCAGTTGTGTATTTATGAGGAACATCAGTTAGGATTAGATCAATCAGAAATGATTTCTCAGGACATTTCAGATTAGGTCTGGTGGGACTATCAACAATCTGAAAGAGACTTATAAGCTTTAAAATCATCAGATACTGGATGAAGCCAGTTCTATTTTAGATCTCCAATAATTCAATCCTGACAGAAGCTGCATTAAGAGGGTAGAGTACCACTGACAGCTGATGGTGTCCTATAGCAACCATCAACATTAATGTGTAATATGTGAGTTTTAGAGACCTCAAAATCAACAGCTAAAAATTTTAATTGCTTACTCACTGATTTACTGAGAAGCACATTCATGTGAAACTCATTTTTGATAAAGATTTGCAACACCACAGTCACATTTGGGTTGGTCAGTCCTATATATACATTATAACCATCAATCCTAATATCCTTGTTCAGAACAGATCTGCTCAGCCAAGTTTCACATAAAATAATTACATCAGCATCAGTTGAGTGTGCCCATATACGAATCATATCCATTTTAACGATCAAACTGCATCCAATCAAATGGATGAAACCAAGACCTGTACTTGATTTAATATCGACAGGAGCGTTAAAACTTACCAGAATCTGGGCCTGGATTGGGTTGTACATTCCCTGAAATCAGTAGCAACAGAACAAAGTGGGTTACTGGAGGATTCCTTCTTAGTATTGACTTCTATTACAAAATCACAAAGACAGCTTATAGAAATGGTAAAACTGTCTTGTAGAGTCATGTCACTGATCAGATGGGCCAAGTCCACAGAGTCAGAAGAGAGAAACACAGGCAGGGGTAACAATTTGACGCCTGGTGCACAGCCAGAAGTGCACCTTCCCTGGCATGTTGTGTCCGGATTTGAGAGCGCTGCAGACGAGTTGTTGGCTCCGTGGAAGCTTCAACCAGAGACGCACAAAATTAACAAACACAGTAACACCGTCAAGCAGAGTAATCCAATAAGGGCACCACATTTAGGCTGCCAAAGTGAGCCAACTCCAAAACCCAACCAGGTGCCGAGTGTCAGACCTCATCCACATAACACAGCCAAGTTTAGCGTCATCAGCACACAGTCGGATACAGTACAGTCCATTAAAGCAAAAAAGTTGCTGAAGGAAGCAGGCCAATCAGCATGTGATAGAGAGCAAGTGTATTGACGAAGTTCAGCTCAGTGCAATAATAATCCGATCCAACTTCTTCGTCCTCAGTGAGTCAGATGATGATGTTGCTTGACATCTCATGTAAACAGGAAATCAAGCCCAGTGAAGCAATGCTGTGGATAAATGAATTCAAATCTGGACCAGTCGAGGTCTAAAACAATAGCAATACAATTTCAAGCACCAGTATAAGAGCAAAGAAAGAAGCACTTTCCTTTATAATGAGAAGTTTGGGCCCATCAAAATCAAGCGATGTGTCGGCATTCAAGCTCCAAGAGGTGAACAGGCTCCATGGTACAAACAGACCTCCAGAATAGGTGGGAATGTAAGCCACAATTTACATATGATCCAAGTACACAGAGTGATGCACAGGTTTATTTATTTACATCATTATTGTATATAAAGGGTGATTTCGGGAGGCCCAGCACATTTCCTGCATACAGAACTAGCCAGACTCAACCTGTATCAGACTGACTACTATGAGATTTACAGATCAACACAGTAGTTTAAACCAAAACAGGTGTAAAGTGGTGGTATTTTCCGAACAACTTGCAGAATTAACCAGCTTTAAAGTGATAGGGCAACCATGGCACGGCAGCAAATTCAGTTCCCGATGTGTCTTCAAAAGAATAAACATTCTTTTTGACCTTCTACTGTCTTTCTTACACTGGCTAAGAAAGAGTAGTAAGAAAAGTAGAAAGAAAGCTCCATGTAGAAGTGTACTACAGGGTGCGTAAACCATGACACCACTGATACAGGTGCAACAGAGAATTCTTACCATACCCATCGGTGATGCTGGGGGTGGCCAGAGGTCCAATGTAGAGGGTCAAAAAAATAGCCTCTATTAGAAGTAATTAAAAACTGACACCCCCCTTATTTTAAAAAAAATCTAAATAGCTAGCTATTTTATAAATCAGTCTCTCTCAGATAAAACATTTGGTTTAAATGTTGTTGTTACTTCTTGTTTACAGTAGGTGTCGCTGTAATACCAGGTCCAGTAAAAAACATCCAACTCAAGCCCCTGTTGGTCATGTCAGAGGCAGAATAAAGATGGCGCTTGAGTTGGTCACACACTGATTAACTCATGTCTGTTCCTTACTGCTCTGCAGGTATGTAAAATGTGGTGCAAAACAACTTAGATTGACATACTACCTAAAGAGAAGACCGAGTTTGGACGTAGTTTTGCGTAGAGTGTATTTTCTCAAGCTAGCATCTATTGTTTACACTGCTCGATGTGACTAAGATGCAACACTGTGGAAAGACAGTTGTTTGTCTGACCCGCATTCTGAAAATTACAAGGTACAGGAGAGTATCAGTTCCTTGTGTGAGGGAAAGTATTTAGATTTGATTCCACAAGCTGTAAATGAAATTACAGTGAAGTTATTTAATGGTTTTATTTCACCATTTTTATGCATTTGACATTACAGCTACGGTATGCAATTTCACTATCTTGTTATATCATTTTCATGCATTTGACAGTGCAGCTGTGCAATAGTATTCCACTTACATAAAAGTACTATTAGGGCCAAGATGCTGGTAGTTGAAACAACTTGTTTGCAGTCAGAATAACAGTAAATCATACTGTTAGGAGTGAAAGCCAGTTTGAATGTTAAGTGAGATGTACATGATGTGACTGAAATATGATTGAAATTGTAGCAATAACTGAAGATACAGAAGATAGTACCAGTTCAAGGGGATTGTATGTCTATTTTGGATACAGAAATACATTGTTGGTTAATGAGGATGACACTGAATTTAAACCGTTTCTAAAACAAGAAGGAACAAGTCACCCAGTGCAACGATGTGGCTCATCAGGCTTTGGATACAAACACAACACTTGTAAGTAGGATTAATTCATGAGATTTTTGAGAAAAATATAGAAAATCACCAGCCTCGTCCTTGTAAAGGGAACATTTGTGATTTTCTGTTTATATGATGTTATGATATTGGATATCTATCTATGTTAAACATGGTCAAAATTCCAAATCATGAGGTTAACATATGTTAAAATGCCCCCTGCAACTCAAAATCCAAGGCTTCAACCTGTCCTGAATGCTTCGTTTGCAATGTTTTTTTCTGCCTTGCCAATTCACACATGCCCATAAATGGCCGTGCGCTCCATAGCCTCGGTTGCTAAAGTTCGTGCAAAGGTTTTTCCATGTGTTGTTTGTGTTGTCCACTCTCATATTTTGGATCAGATATGGTATGAACATTTGAGAAATTGACATTCTGAGTAAAGAATGAGGAAAAAGTAGTTATATCCTACTACAATAGTTTGTTTCATGGTTTGTTGACGTTGCTTCCCAAGCAGCCAGAAGCAAACCAATGGACTCATTTAGAGGGGGGCCTTAAAGAGAGAAGAGCTAAAACGGCCTGTTCAGGCAGAAGCTGAGCTGAAGGGCTGCATAAATAGCCGGTATGAGATAAATAAGAAGTGTTTTTAAATCATGCAAAGATATTTCCAGTCGTGCCTCAGAATAAAATATGGACTTGGAAATGTGCTTAACAACAATGGCTTGAATGATACAACCATAGTCATAACACTGATGTATACAATTTCCAAGAAACATCAGCCAGCTACATGACAGTTTAAAAATTCAGTGTCAAGTTTGAGGTAGGATACAAATTATAGGCAATGTCCTTAATGGATCATCAGTCACATTAATGACCAATTATCTATTACATCTACATGGGCTGTTTTCATAGTACAGCCCGAGCAAATTATGTTTTTAAGCTATGAACTAAAGAAAAACACAAGTGATTTTCTTTGAATCATAAATTAAACTGAACAAAAATAATGTGGTCATTCAGAGTTTTTTTGTTCCCGCTCTGCTTGTCATCATTCGACAAATGACAAACAAAATTCAGGAGATTCAGCATATTCCATGCAACATACTGCACTTTTCTTAAGAACATAAATCTAATGACAGCAAACATACAGGGCAGGCAAAACAAAGTCTACCCCATTCTTATATCAATAAAAAGGGTTGTTGATTTCTATGGTCATGCAGAGATAAAAATTCTACGAGCAACTCAGACTAAATATTTGAGTTGCTCTGTCAGGAAGAGCTGAGAGTCTTTGTGACTGAAGGGCATGTTTGCACGTAAGTTAATCGCACTTACATTAATGGCTGAACAAACCAATGGAACTAATTAAAAAGTGCTGTGTGGGTGAACATGTGGATGTTCAAAGCATGAATGTCAGCACAATAAGCACCAAGAACACAACAGCATTATTACTTACTATATCAGATTTACTACTCATTCTGTTAAAGAAGACAAAGTAACCAATAAACGTATAAAATGATCTATTTTTGCAGTGATATTCGTGACTGTAACCTGAGGTAGTGTAAAACATTATTGCACATATTCCCTCACCTTCACGGAGGCAGTACAAATAACCAAATATTACACTCATATAACCGGGACACACATGCCCTAGGATGTGCACTCATGCCGTGCTTTACACATCCGTGCAAACTGGAATATCACCTTGGGTGCAATGTACCAACAAGCCTGAAAACAACAATAACAACTCATATGACAGCTTGGGAATTACATCCCGTGGATAAATATGTGTCATGTTTGCTCCTCATCACTGAAATCTCCCTGGTGTTTTCTCCTGACTGCCCCGTCAACATCCAGGGAGCGAAAGAAAGGTATGGATGGGTGAATGTATTCATATATCAGTACATCACTGCACGTACACACACACCTACAAAAAGGTTTTTGGCAGAAACTGTAGAACAGGTGCTTTGCCCAGGGGCAGCACTTCCTTCTAAAGCCTCAGCGTGATTGTTGTGCTTCAGCTGCCAAAGCATCAACACGGATTAACCGGAAAAACAAAAGTTTAAATTCTACTTTACGGATAAGGACTAGTCCTGTAGTAAACTGAAAATCAATCAAAAATCTGATTCCAGTTGCAATCCTGCTCATAACTTCTTCATTTCTGGTTCTTGTCATATTATTTGAGTAAGGAAAAAAAATTAAGAGACAGTGTTAAGATTGCCATGTATGTAACCTTCACTAGCCTCTATGAATATGTGTATTCTACAAGCACCAACAAACATGGACACATTTCTATTCCGGGGGCTCCTCTATTCATTCTCCTCCTCTTCATTCTAATGAGGTCGTCAGTGTAGGCTGAGTCAACATGCTGCCCCGCAGGGCAGAGTCGCTAGCTGCTATTCCTCCACTCCCCATCAGCCTCAATCATCACCCTCTCTGTGGGGTTCCACTTCCAGCCACACTTTATCAAACAACTTCTCTAAAATGGCACATTGGCACCCAAAGGCGGAGCTGTGATGCTTTTAGTGGAAGTGGAAAGCGCATAAAGCCTCGGGGCTTTTTGAGCAGGGCTAGTGTTGGAACACAGGACCAATCTAATCATACCATTTAGTTCAAACGCCAACTCACACCCCTCGCGAGAGAAAGGATGGCGATGGCTGGAGTATTAGATGCATTTGTTCTCCTTTTTCCCGCTCCTCTTCCCTCATTCAGGGCTGTCCCCTGTGGGTCTCTTAATCTGCTAGAGAGAAAGCAAGAGATTGGCAGAGCCCCCACCCCCCCCACCCTCCCCACACACCTCAGCATGGATGGAGAAAGGGTGGGATATTGAGTTAGGTTTGGAAATTAAAAGAGTGGGAGGACAGGAGAGAGAGAGGAAAACTCATACGGGGTCACTGCGGGAGTATGTATTGGATGGCTGCAATTCCAATGCGCATCACTTCATTAGAGAGCTAATGGCTTTTGGAAACGGTTGAGCTGGAACTGAACCACTAGTGGGTCCATGAGGAGCAGGGTTTTCACACAACACACTCTGTGATCCTTTGAACTGTTTTTGACTCCTTCCCAAAACCACCCACCCACAAGCAAGCATGCAAAGAATAAATTATCTGCAAAACAGCCCTTTAGGTGATCCTGAAAGTACTCTTCATATACATTGCAATGACATAAATAACAGTTTAAAGACAGCCCATTGCAGTACACTCATTTAGAAATGATTGTTTTCAGTTTATGTGAGGACATATTCAACACTTTGTGGGCCAAAATATTGGCTTCTTTACTTTGACTCTACTAAGGCTGAGAATCTCCATGATTTCTAGCCTTTATTTTCTGTAACACCACAGGAGCAGGGAACAGCGAACAGTGGACCAGACGTTTATTTGAGAGAAACAATTTATTGATTTCTTTCTTTTTGTGCAGCGGCTGAGTTGGCGAGCAGTGTGATACCTGTTTATTTCTGTTTTATACGTGTGCATGCTTGTGTGTTAAATCCAGTGTGTGTTTATGTGTTGGAAGTGTGTGTATGCACATGTTTTAGTGTCCTTGCTTGAGTTTAAATAGTAAAACTAAAACAGCTCAGCCGATCCCCCCGCTGCTAGAATCATTTCAAACTCAACATCCACTGTGGCTCATGGTTGTAATGGTTGTATCGCCTCCCAGTATTCCCAGAGTATCCCCAGACTTCCCAGTCAAAGGGCAGACTCTCCTCCAGACTCACCCCAGACTTCAGGACAAATCTGCACCGGCTAAAACAACAGGCCTGCCATGACAGCCTAAAACACAAGCGAGACTGGCTACCGCCTTCTCTCCCATAATTCCTCTTCTTCCTCCTCCTCCTCACTCCTCCTCCTCCTCCTCCTCCTTTTCCTCCTCCTCAGAGAAGCATAAACAACAGTGTGAAGTTTTTTCAGCTGCTGCCAGAATGGAAATGCTGCCAAATGATTGGACACAGTGCTCCATTTGAAGCAAGCTGCTTTGGTCGTGGCAGATAAGGGAGAGTTTAGGGGGGGGGGGGTATTTCATCAGTTTCAGGAAGAACACTGACAAAGCATGAATTATTGGAATGATTAATCTTATTAAGGTGATTTGATTGTTCTGCACACTGTAACGTACCAGCGGATCGCCCATGCTCAGACAAATTCCACCGGCAAAGCGAATGGATTTCCTATGAAAATGGAATCTGAATCTGAAACCACTTCATCACACGGCGTAGAATCTTATCAGAGGTAGAGGAGGAAAAACAATAATTGCGACACAGACAGGCCTAAAATCGCTCATTACTACCTCATTAGCCCGTGGCACAAAGCTGACGAAAGGGAAGTCCCACCTGATGCAAGTAAAACACTCTGACAGTCTGAATGAAGACATTTATTCTAATGTATAAAAAAAAAACATCCTGATGGAAAGTTGGTGAAAACTGTAAAAAATAGCGAATCAATCAGATACACCGATTTAGTGTAAAAAGCTGAAAATTATTCAAGAAATGATCGATGGAAACGCACCGCAGAGAAGGAAAAAACACACCGCAGCACCAACAGACAGTGGAAAATGAACATATTAGATTGGAAAACATGTATCGATTTGGAAATATTGATGTTGTTGATGTTATGTGAATGGAAAGTTCCTGTTACTGCTTTGTCAGGAGAGCCAGCAGGAACTCTGTTTTTCTGCACAGACAGAAAACAAAGTGAGCTAAAGGCATATGATGAACACCCAGAATATATATATATATATGTATACATATGTAACAACCGATTTGAAACAGCGTTCTCTACTGTTAAACTGTAGCTAACTCAGCGTCAAGTGTTTTCCTCTCTTCCTGTTTACACGACCGCATAACAGCGAGTGTTCTGAACGTCCTTCCCAGTGAACAACAAACGGTGCTGTTGTGTCCTCCCTCCTCCCCGTGCTGCATGCAAGTAAAATAAATTTGATTCATCACACCGAGTCACACCAGCAACTCTGAAACATAGAAGAAGAATTTCCATGGCAGACGTTCTCAGAAAGTCTTATTGCCCTTTTTTTTTTTCATTCAAAGAAAATCCAGGTGAGGACATCCAGAGGAGGAAATATATTTAGACGTAGTAAAACAATTTCACAATCTTTTATTGTTGTTCTCATTGAGTATTTGAGGTTCAAATAGTTATGTTTTGGTTCAGCTGTTTGTCGGCAAAAGTCTCACACCGAACAAAGCTTTTCTCTCCTCCTTATCAGAAAAGAGCAACATATAAAACCACTAACATTAGCATGCTTCTCTTTTTTTCCTCAGTGACTTTTCCCGCTTAAAATAACAAACATCACCTCTGGTTGTTTACATCCATCTTACCTGATTCAAATTAATTCTGTACCGACTACAATGAAACTTCTGGCAGATGTCACCTCTGCAAGCTGCTGCGTGTGTAACTCAACCAAAGAAAGTTTGTGTGTGAAAAGAAGCATCACTCTTTAAACACGAGAGGACTGTGTGTGTGTGTGTGTGTGTTTTTTGTTTTTTTGTTTTTTTTTGCAGTTCAGCGAGACCAACAGAGTCACGTCTTCTCTCGAGGGAAATCATCTCGCCGATCTCCCGGTTAAACCTTTATGCGTATCATATCAATAATTAATGGCTCATGAAAAATAACCTACACATGCCAATTGAATGTGTCACATACATTTCATCAGCGCGTCATATTTTATGCCGCTCATCTCATTTTCAGATGGTGAATATTAATTAGGCTGCCGTTTAAAACCGCAGTCAACAAAAACAGATCGCTATGAATCCTCGGGGTTTTAATTATTTATAACTAGTCACATGCAAATAATGAAATCTGAATTCAAAGAGGGAACTCAGATTTGATATTGGATGAGATAAAACGCTATTGAACCCCCAACCATACTCGGGATACATGATAAGGTGAGTCATTATTCACAGCTCTGAATGGTCAAACCCATTACTGTCTGCAGTATTGGGGATTATTTTTACATAGTTTAGGCTGCACAGCTGATGCTTCGTCTGTATTACGAGCCTGAGATCAAATTTTCTTCTATTCCACTGCTTTCATTTACCATGCTATTGATTTTTTTTTTTCACGTCACAGGTACTTGCATCTTTGTGACATGAAAAAGTGGAGTTTTACAGACAGCGTGGTAAACACAGCTTTATGCTTCTTCAGCCTGTTGTAAATCACAATCCTCAGGATGCAGAAGGAGACGGTGACAGAGGAGGAGAGAGAGAGAGAGAGAGGGAGCAGACGAGCACATGAGGAGCGTCTGTTTATCTTTTTGTTATCTTGAGTCTTGAGAAAACAATAAACTAAAAATGAGGCAGGTTTTATGAAACCACAAATTTCAAGGGCCACTCGATGTCTAACAGATAGCGTGCGATGCATGAGCAGACGACGTAATAACTATAAGGAGAGATTTCTTCCAAAGCGGTGCAGATTAACATTTCATTTTTGTCATCTGTACCTCTTCTCCGAGGTAAACACACAAGAAAAACAATTTATAGAACAAGAAAGCAAACACACAGACACCAAGCAAGGACAGGAAGAACACACTTCCTCCCACCCCCCCCTCCAAAAAAAAGCCAGCAAACTATAAAATGCGAGTTACTCTCAGTGCTGCTGTGTATTCATCAATAACAAAGTCAACTTGGCAGTCTGTGTAAGTTGGAATTGAATTTGAACAATCTAGGACACGTTAGTGAACAGCTTTGAGAACTGTCACATCATCTTTTTTTGCAGATCACCGCAGGAATCGTCCTTTTTTCATTCTTTTTTTCTTCTTTGCAACAATAAAACCTTTTTTACCGACAAGTGCCTGCAGCAGAAGTGAAGGCTAATTCAAACTACTGTAATTACTGTGTTTGAATAGATTTTTTTTTTTGAATGACGCTGACTTTGCAGATTATTTAAAAGTGCACATTCCCTGCATGTCTGACTAACATTTCCCTGTGAGTATGGGTCTACCTCATCAAGCACGACGCTCCTGAGAGTCAGGTTAGGACCCTGGCAGGTCTTAACCTCATCTAGACACAACAGCAAGAAAATGTTCTCCAGCTCTCAGGCTGTGTTGCAGCATAGAAGTATCGACTTTATTTATTTTGCAGGTATGGAAGTCATGGACGTAGCAAAGCCTAGGGTCAGAACGGTCATTCTCGAGGCAGCAGGATAACAGAAACAAATTGTGTTTGCGCAGGAAAAACAGCCAGTTTGTGACCAAAACAAGGTTGCTGTTGTTGTTTTTTTTCCCCCCACAAAGTGCAAAGGCCAAACTAAATTTTCACACTGCTTTATTCACCGCTCCCCACTGCACCATCAATATCACAATTCTGACATCATGCTGCCTTTCTCTCCTGCCACCGACAAAGATTCGGTATAACAAAGACTATAAAGACAGAAGTTTCTCCTCCTCACTCGGTGTGGTGCGTCATTAAAGTCACCAACCTTGAGTCTCAGTTAGTATATAAACTGCAGACATTTGCTTGTAGCACCACGTTCCAATTTCTCAGTTCATTTTCTACTATATTGTTGCCTAATTCAACATGAAATGTTAAAATACAGGTTAGGTATTATTCAGGTTTCTTTAAATACTAGTGGCAAATTCATCTAGTAACTTCCTGGAGTGTCCGCCGGTTACCTGGCAACTGCTCAGATCCAAGAAACAGTCTGACACATAACCTTGCTGTGAAATGGAAAATTGTGTCTTTTTTTTTTTACACTTTGCTTTTTATAAGGATTAAACAAATGAGATATAAATGTGTTAATTAGTGAGCTTTGAAGGTGCTGGCTGGCAGACTTTGTTACTATAGAGATCCTGGTTAGCTGTTTCCTTCTGATCCCAGTCTTCATTTTGAGCTAAGCTAACCGACCGAGGGATGTACTCTTTTATTTTCAAGGACAGATCTGAGAGTTGGGTCCTCTCATCTAACTCTCCACCAGGAAATGTATTTCCCAGAATGTCAAATTGTTCTTTTAACCCCTTACTTTGCAGAGTGTAAGTATAGTTTTCAATTTTAAAAAAAACCCATGAAAAGCAGAGCCTATAAATGTATCAGTTCTCTCTAATGCCCCCCGGAGAAAACCCACCAGTCTGATCACCACCTTTGAATGAACTTCATAACTAAGAATGTGAATGCAGCTCTCACTGAGTGTTACCAGGACTGACCTACTAACAGTCATGACCACAGCACCTCATACAGGAAACCTTGAGGTACACAGTATGTGTGTCTCTTCCAAATTCACAAATCAGGTGAGGAAAGGAACAAACTGGGACTGAACTGAATGGAGAAAGTATGCAACATAAGATTCAGTTGGTGTATATGGCTGCATTGGAGTGTGTAACTGATAGAGGCTCATTCTGATACCAATCATTAGGAGTCAGAGACATGCAGCAGTTACCATTGAGGACACTGTATTCATTTTAGAAAATTGAGGGTTTTAGCACCTCGGGTTGAATTTTATAAGCTGGTCCCGGTATTTTTAGAACTCAATGGCGCTCATGCAAGAACCACTTAAGAGGCATGTATGAGTGTTTTAAGAAAATCTGCGGCATTCATTAATTTTCACTTACTTCTCTTATGTAGAAACACAATTTTCGAGTTGTCCAGACCTGTCACATGAGTCACGAACCGATTCTTAACAAGGAGGAGAAACACTTAAAATATATAACTAAAACAAACTCAATGCAAAATTAATATTCTGTTCACCGGTGGTATATTTTGGCACAGCAGCTGGTTCGTTGCTGCCTCAGGGTCTCTGTGAAGGTCTCTGTTTGGTATCATCTTCTGTTGTAGCTTTGAGTGTTACATCACCTACTGTAAGCTATAATTTCCTCTCGTCTAATATCTGAGTGACTGTCACATCCCTTTGACCGCCTCTCATATTAGTCATGGATCGCTTTACTTTAGAAAGACGATTTTTAGCCTCTAACTTTATGTCAAACCATTCTCTCTTTACTTCTGTCACAGTACAGCGCTGCTCTGATGACAAGGCGGCTGGATTCATATTTTCTTTGTTATGTTTTTATCTGCTGATTCCTGACAGCAGGACTTGAAGCTCAGCAGTGTGAAATTCTTGTTTTTACTCTTTGGTAACATTTTTTGTGAATGAAATACAAACTACAAACTGAGTTTTATACGGACGTTTTAGAGGCGTCGATTATGCTAATGATCAAATCTCATGAACAGGCTGAAAGGAGCGATTTACAACAAGTTTGGGCAGTTAAAAGAGTTTGTTGAATCTGACTTGGAACACTGTTGTCACTATACGAATACCAAAATGTTCCTGCATGAGGTCCAATGTGTTTTAGTTTGACTACTTTTGGTCCAACAAAACAATACAAGCATACTGTCAAAGCTTCAGCATTTCTCCCCAAGATTCCTATTCTTGGCAGTGTGGAGTTTTACAAAATTCAGACTTTCATGTCCTGGAAAGAAAAACTGACATAAGTATAAGCTGAAAAAAAGAGACCTCTGTTCGGTGATTGAAGGGCGGTGGATTCCTAAAACCTAGACTATAGCCCTGTTTGCAATGAAATCATTCCAGTAAACACATATCGAAAACATGTGAATCTCTACAATATGGTGCAGTAAAAGTGGCAAACCGGTGGCGGGTTTTAATCACATCTACTTAGATGTGAAGTGCTTTCAACTAATGTAGTCTAAAAAATGGAGTCTACCTATTTTACAGTATAAAATATACGGTATAATAATGATGCTGCTTAAAAAATACATCAACCACTTGTTTAATCTTTTGATTTTTAAAAAATCTGTAGTCTTATCAGACCAAAAATATTGCCTCTCTCCAACACAGAAGTCAGATCTATTAAAGTAAATGACCTTTAGTAGGCATAAGCGGTGGTACAAGTACTCATTGTTCCACTGAACACTGATTAAACTGAACAACATTGCCTTGAACTATCTTTAGGGTTTTGTGTAAATTAGAAACCTTGAAAACCTCAAACTATCTGCCTGGAACAGAGGGAATATCAGTGTGAGAGACTATTTTTAATGCCAGAACTCTGCCTCGACTGTGGTATAAAATAAGTTTGCCTGAAGCCAATTTAAGCTGCTGTCAGACTTTTCTTTTTGGGACTTTTCCGACCTCCCCCTCCCCCCCTTTTCACAAAAATATATAAAAAAAAACCAAAACAAAACAGAAGTCAACACCCAGTCAGCTCTTAAGGCAAACTGCAAACCAATTTCAGTTTACAAAAAAAGCATATGTTATGCACCATGCAAACTGGGAAATATGAGCAATTACTGGGAAATAAGAGCACTTGAACGTTTCCGCCTCGGTTTCCCCTGCCCGGATGACACCCTGCCGTCACGTTGAGAGAGCTGCGTGTTGTGTCGGGTCCAAAATGTCCTGAACGTGACCTGCCGGCTGCCAGAATACAATTGATAGCGCTGCCTCGCAGGGGAATAAACAAGCAGCATTGATTTCATCTCCCTGCTTGGCTAATTCCAGGTACCTGGATGGTATGAAAGTGCAACATCCCCAATTATTTTTATGCAGTTGGCCGGTCAAGACCCTGTCAGATCTTGTTATCCTGCCGCTACGCTTTGAACCACATGTCTCACGTTTCTCGTACCTGACAATCACTGTCAGAGCCGGTTTCAGGAACATAGCCTCAGTGCGGCCGATGTCAGCAAACACAGAGGGGTGGGAAGGAGGGGTGGGGGCACAGAGGCGACTAACACCGCATGACTTTGAACCTAATTCACCCCTAAGCTGCGACAATGAACGGGATCACAGGGGAGGATTGACTAAAGCAAATGTTTACACTGTCTCCCCAATAAAGAGCTTCTTAATCTGATGTAACTCTAAGACATACAGAAGCACCCGCCCACACACATACAGATCATCTTCCTCCTCTCATCTAACAGCTTGCTGTTTCACTCTTGACTATGCTATACCATCTAGTGGAGCACTTTGGTAGAGCAAGAGGTGCAGCACAAGGGGAGAGATGTCTGTATTGATGGATCAGAGGCTGTGTTAGTGTATTTCAGTGAAAAAGCTTCTCCTTGCTGGACTCTCTCTTAGCGGAGAGGTTCAGGTGGGCGGAAAAAGGCTGATGCAGACGTCCAACTGTGAAGCTGCCACTGTGAGAATTACTGAGTCCAATAATGGGGCTGTAAGCAATTTTTTGTTTGTGCAGGTTTTGACTGGGAGATGAAATACTGCGCTGCAAAAAAATCACAACACACCATTTAACAGGGGAGTAAACACAATGTATTAATGTGACTGAACACTGTGTTAAACATACTTCCTGTGTAGAAAATGTTGGGAGGCAGTCAGTGTGACTTCTGTGGACAAACACTTCAAAAACACCACCAGGGGGAGCAGTGATCAGATGTGACTTGCTGTCCATGCTGTCAATGGGTTCAAGTGAACACACTCACCATGCTTCACACATGATCTATAATGTAAAAACATGAGGTGGACATGTGTGTGTGTGTGTGTATTTCCTCTGAGAGAGTGTTCAGACGGCAGAAGAGCCGGCTGCCTCGACAGTAAAATCCACTTTTAGGAATTGTCTCTCACAGTGCCACATATTCCACAATCCTACAGTCCCACTTTTCTGTTCTTGTTTGTGTCACCGCTACTGGGATGCACACTGCGTGATCACATACCCAGGTGACATGGAGGCTGGCTGCTATGCAAACATATTAACAGTTTTTTCTGATAAATATTTCACATAAAGGCTTTAAAAATAAATCAGAGATCCTGGCACGAGTTCTGAAAGAGTTCTGAAAATAAAAATGAGCCACACAGCTGTACAGTTATACAAAAAAAAGAAAAGAAAAGAAAAATCAAACTGAAAAATCCAAAGCTTAAAATTGTGAGGAAATCAATATCAATCCTCTTTTCAAACAGACTCAGTCTGCTGGAAAGCCCATACATTTCAAATTCATCTTGACCTGCTCCCTCTCTTGCTCACATTTTTCAATTTTATATCAATTTTCACTTTTCATTTCTATATCAACGGACAGATTACATGTCTCGCAAAGTGGGTGAGGTCATGGTGAAATCATTATAAGAGAGAATGACATGATTACGCCCTGTTGTCATAGTAGATGACATCTTATTTATTTTCAAGTGTGCCGAAATTCATTCTTCACTACATGAATAAAGCAATGACTTGTAACCTTGAAACTTTAAAACAGATAGAAAGTACTGTGTATTCTTAGTGCAGTGTGTCTCTATTGTGAGTAGTGAGGTCTCAGATTGCTCTGGGCTAACTGTACACTTCAGTCCAGTCCACTCTAATCTGGCCGAGTGCTAAATCTCTACGCGACCTCTACAGAGATGAGGACTCTGCTACTGAAGAGCATCCAACACTGCTACACAGCCAGGGGAGGCAGACTGTGAGTAATACTTTAAAACAGAACACTTACCTAAGACAGCAAGCCAAAAGAGCCAGAGGGGAGGTGGTGGAACCCAGAAGACAGCCAGGATCGGGGGGTGGTGGTGGTGGTGGTGGTGGGGGGTGTGGTAGGTGATGGAGAAGGTGACCCAGTAGGAGCGAGGGCAATGAAGACAGTTCACCCGAAGGGGAAAAAAGACAGAAGGAGGGAAAAGCATTTAGAATGAGTAACAGACAAAAGCCCAAAATGTTTAATATTGAGATTTCACATTGACATGTTTAAATAGAATGTCTTCATCCCTGCGCTACAATAAACCATGGACACACACACACACACTGTGACACACACATGCACGCACACACACATATGATCACACACACCATGGTCACTTTTGGGGACATTACATAGACTTACACTGGAGACTTGCCCTAACCCTTCACCTAATCCTAACCTTAACCTAATCCTAACCTTAACCTAATCCTAACCTTAACCTAACCTTTACCTAATCCTAACCTTAACCTAATGCTAACCTTAACCTAACCTTAACCTAATCCTAACTTTAACCTAACCTTCACCTAATCCTAACCTTGACCTAATGCTAACCTTAACCTAACCTTAACCTAATCCTAACCTTAACCTAATGCTAACCTTAACCTAACCTTAACCTAATCCTACCCTTAACCCAACCTTAACCTAATCCTAACCTTAATCTAATCCTAACCTTAACCTAATCCCAACCTTAACCTAATCCTAACTTTAACCTAACCTTAACCTAATCCTAACCTTAACCTAATGCTAACCTTAACCTAACCTTGACCTAATCCTAACCTTAACCCAACCTTAACCTAATCCTAACCTTAATCTAATCCTAACCTTACCCACTGACCCAAACATCATCTTTTTCCCAATTAGGGACACGGCTTTTGTCCCCAATTGGACAAACCGTCCCCAGTTAACTGGTCCTAAGTCTGAATTTTGTCCCCAAAAGTAGCCTATGACACACACACACATACACACACACACACACACACTCATCAAGGACTGTGACACACACACAAACACACACCTCCACCCGCAGAGACTGCTACCACAGATAAATAAACAAACAAACCTATTTATTAAAATCTACAACATTCACCTCTGTAAATTTGTAAACGTGTACATTTTATTTAACTAGTGTCTTTTTTAATATTGTAATTCTTTTCCTCCACAAGCATTATTATTATTATTATTATTATTATTATTGTTATTATTGTTATGCTGTTATTACTGCTGTCTTCTGGTACTTCTTTTATTCGTTTGACATTTATTTCTTTGACAAGGAGAGAAGCCCGATGTGAGATTTCATTGCACCTTAATATAATGACAGTAAAGATCATTCTGAAAAGGCACAAACAGAAAAAATCCCCCCCGTTCACCCAGATGAATTC
This sequence comes from Thunnus thynnus, assembly GCF_963924715.1. Classification (NCBI taxonomy): domain Eukaryota; kingdom Metazoa; phylum Chordata; class Actinopteri; order Scombriformes; family Scombridae; genus Thunnus; species Thunnus thynnus. Next base: position 7,140,975 of record NC_089533.1, on the reverse strand, counting down.
TGTCACATATAATCACAAACGAATCAAAAGCTAAATACAAATTGCTTCCTACACAGCAGTGAGTGAACACCGTGTCTAAGCAGAGCAGGACTCACCAAAAACACCAAAAAACAAACAAAAACAAACAGAATAATGAGCTACAGTTTGTGTGATTCCATCTCTTCTACATCTGTATGTGTAATAAGAAGTATGTGCAAGTAACGGATATTGTTGCAAGCTAGGATTCACATATTGCAAACCACCAGTACAGCATCAAACACATCATTGACCGGTTGTAAACATCTCTTGCAGTGTAACCAATTTGTTTATATGATGACTTGTAATAACTGGTGAAGTGTGAAAACAATAAAAACATTGTGCAGCGTGGTGATAATATCCATTCATCCACTGCTCCGGTGCATGCTGAGAGGCTTCCCTTCACAGCTTCCCCCCACATAATGCTACAATATATTATTATGACTCTGTATAACAGCCAAGGGAGTATAATCATGGAGGATACATAAAACATGGACCCCCATTTAATGATTTAGGTCAGAGGGCACCTTTCTCTATGGTACTTTTATAGTGAAATAAATTAATGTCCCCGTCCGATCAAAATGTGTTTTACCTCTTGTTCCTACAGTTGGATGTTTGAGCTTCACTCTGCAGGATGATGTAAGTGCAGGGTTTGACACTAAAAGGTCACATTCAGCAAATTTCTGTGAGGTCACAGAAAATCTGAGATTAAGGATTGTACCTACAAGCAAGATTTGTGACATCACAACGAGTTTGGAGCCAATCCTGGTGTGATGTGGTGACTTGAATCCTTTGAATGGATGTTTTTTTTTTTTTTTAGATGCATTCAGCAGTTAAACTTTTTAAATGAGGGAGAAGGAGCAGAAGTAATTTTAAGGAATTCATAATGAGGGATTTGACCTTTTTTGGGTGGCAAAAAGCATATCAGATACAAATTATTGTTCAAAGTAGAGTTTTTTTATACACGTCTTAAAACATGTCCGGAGGGGATCTTTAACCAGAGGCAAGTAAACGCTCTTCAAGGCGATTTCTTCGCTGCGCAAAACAAGAAAAACTTTTGATGAGCATCGTTTAAGAAGTGTAAAGGAAATCCAGAGTGAAGCTAAACTTTAGTGACTAACAGTATAAAGATCATAGATGCAGTTAAAGTACAATTTAAGCAGCTCACACTGATAAATTATCTGTATTACACAGTATGTCTTTCTTCAGGGTTGCTTTTCTTTTACCCTATTAACCACTGTTGCAAAAGAAACTTTGCAAGCTTCTGTAAGCGTCTTCAAAGTCAACATACCTGAGCTCCGTCACATCTTCTGTCATTCACTCCGACAACATAACACGCCTTCTTAATGGATTCTTAAATCGTTATCATTTTGAAAACATAATACAGGCTAAGAAACGAGTTATATTTATAGAATCTAAGTTAATAGAGTTTAAGAGTCAGTGCTCTCAATTTATGCGAGGCAGAGGCAGCCTTGAATAAAAAGAACAAAGAGTCTCAAAGTAAAGCTCGAGAGACAGAGACGATGTAACACAGCAGGTAACAAGAGTGTGAACTACCTAATATTGGCGATATTAGTTTAAAATCCATCAGATTCCACTGCCAGAAAATGTAATGAAAATTAAAGAACAAGATCTAATAAAATGAGAGAAGGACATAAAGGATTAAAAAAAAAAAAGTTGAATTTATTCCCAAAGTAGAAAACCGCTTCAAACTACACTTTTTATGTCTCATGAAGTGTGCGTGTGGGTACAATATTAATGTTTCTGATGGAATATGATCTGATTTCAGGGTAAACTGACAAGCTGAAGTGCTAATCTTCCCTTCATTCACTAATTTGATTCATTGGATAAAACACATATCCAGCTGGTGATGATTCAAATTAATATTGGGGTGTCCAAATGTCCAATGCACATTTGATGGTCTATATTTATATTCTGGGGCTCTACTGGAATATATTTGCCAGATCTTATACTGGCTCTTTATGCAGACCCTCAGTTCAGCCTCTGTCTCTTTAAGGCGCCCCACCTGATGAGCCCACTCTGTTCTGATTGGCCAGCTCCCAGAAGCCTTTTGACTTGCAGGGAGCATTTTTACCTCATGTTTTGGAACTTTCGCTATGTTTAACAAAGGCATTCAACATTATAACAGTACATAAATGATAACAAAATCATAAAAAGTGTGTTATATCCCCTTTAAAGGAGCAGACCGTGAATTATTACATCCCTAGTTTGGGGCAGGAACCTTTTGTTTCAAGTCGTTCACCATCTCAACGTCAACGCTAATGGCCAAAAACACACTTAAAAATAATACCGGACCAATGTTAATTTCCTTAACAAAAACTATGACTAAATATGTTCATCAACAACCTTTTTTTCCATGACTAAGACAAGACGATGATGAAAAGGCACTGACATCATTAATAACTAACTTTGACCATATCAACATGCAATATTGTTGACAAAAAAAGACAAGACTAAAATGTAGTTTAAAAATAAAAAAACTTTACCAAAATCTCTCTGTATTTTCGTTAACAAAAATGGAGACAAAACAAGCCTGTTTTTTTTTAGTATATATAAATTACAATCCAAATATCTTGTTCGTTAGATGGCATGTGCAGCAGTTCTGTTTCCTGTGCTGCATGCACCATATCAGGACTAAACCAGCACAATGAGCACATCAACTATTTTACAGAAAACAAGTTAACATTAATAACGGCAACAACAGGGCCTGGGAGAAAGAAATAAGCTGATATTTGGGCTGAGATATATATATATATAACCAAATGCAAATAACCAAATGCATTGCTTTATCAGAAAGGAAGTAATGTCGTCATAAAAAAGCTGGTAAGAATACCTCAAACCTGAAGAGACACATTAAGGCTCACCACAAATAAAGTGAGGGAGGTAAATGTCTTGGTGGTAACGTTAGGTTGTTTTTTTTTAATCAATATTAAGCACACTAGTAAGGCGGTGGTGATATATTATTATGTAGGCTGTGTTTTATAGCCAAATCAAACTCATTAAGCTAGGCTAGCAAATTGTTGTGAAGGAGCTGAGTAAAAATGCAAACACAGACCGGCCACGGCACGCAAAATAACCATCGGCTTAGATATATGGACTAAAAAAGGGGCTCACAGCTTCCTTTCTTGCAGTCAGTGCTTGTTATTTTAACTCCCAGGATAATAAAGCTGAACACACTGTCACCCACACACTGCTCAGTCTGTCATTACTCTTGCGGAAGAGTGTACAGAAGAACGAGGGGATCCCAAAAGGAAAAAAAAAAAAAAAAGTCTTACCATTATTACTGATAATGGAAGCAACATGGTTGCTGCTTTTCATTGCAACGGTGAACCAGTTCACAGGACAATCCCCAGGATAGTGATGAAGCCTCTGCATGATGTTTGTCATTTATATATTTATGTATTTTTGAAGGCTTATACATGTGACCTGTGTGCTAAACACAAAACCCAATGCAAAGTCCTCCTACATACTGTGACTGTTGACTGTTTTATTTGTATTTCTCCTAAAATTTGATCTGCAATTAGCATTTTACAACCACCTGCATGGTCCACATCCTTCAGCCTGTGGTCACCATGATCCAGAGGGAACACACAATCAAATGACTGCCGGACAAAGTCAGACACCTTTTGCAAATCATCTGTTGTAACAGAGTGGTTCCTGCAGCAGTGTGGACTCATCCTCATCAAAGACTGTCCAACCAGATGGTCCAGTTCCTATTTGATGACCTCTCGTTTTCTTAAAATGAAGGACTATCTTACATCGGTGGCTGGCATCATGAGCTGGGACAGCCTGCTACCCAGTGAGTGGCAGAAAATGGCTATCCTCAGAGACCTGCTCCTTCCATTTGCAGAAGACGCAAAGGTGCTTGAAACCTGTTGTGTCACTTTCAGGGCAGTTTCAAGCAGTAGGTCTCCCTAGCTCATGCCAGGAGCTACAGGGATGTAGCTACACTGGCAGAGAGGTGGCTGAGTGCAAATATGGATCAAAGCTTCAGCGGCTGTTTCCTTGATGTCACGGCCAACGAGTTCTCTGCTCTTGCTGTGGCTGCATGTTTTGTTGTTGACCCCAGTGTATCAGCTGAAGCCCTTATTCAAAATGATGATATGACAATTCGGAAGACTACATTACTCACAGTGTGCCACCAAGACTGCAAGAGGAGGTGACTGAGGATGAGGAAGAGGAAATCGGTGAGTCAGAGGCTTCAGAGATAATTTCCCAAAGCGACCTAGATTTAGGTTTTTCATGGCAGTCGTCCATAGAGGCCCAGGACCTCCAAGACCTCTATCAAATATATATACAAGTGCTCATGCTCACAGTGAGGAATCTAGGATGGATTTTTGGACTTCTCAGAGTTGCACTGTGTTTGCACATCTGAAACCTCCAGCCTTGGACCTTTTGGCATTACCAGCATCACAATCCTTTACAGATTGTGTCTTCTTCAGTTTAACCGGTGACCTCGCAAGCGGCCGCCGCAACAGAGCAAGAACCACATCGGAAAGAAGTGCTTTTCTTAACTATCTAAATAGTATGATGGCTACAACAGAAAACAATTACACAAAGACACACGTGAGGCTGATTAAACAACTGTATTTTTAGATATTGACTATTTCAGCTTCAAACACTCTGACAGTTTATGAATCAAATGCTTTTGTTTCAGTAGTGAGCAAGAGAGCAAATAGTCAGACATACTTATTATTTGAAATGTACTATGAAACTTTAAAATGAACATTTATATTTGAATTCATGTCTATGTTTGCTTCTCTTTAGGAAATGTAAATTGACACTTGAGAGAGAATGAGAAAGAAAATGGCTTATTTGCAAATCATTTCATACTGTAACTCACTTGGGTGACTGAGTCTGGAAATTAAACTTGGCTCTCGCCGTTTTCATCTGAACAAAAAAAAAAAAAAAACCAAAACAAACAAACATACATAATCTTTTAATGTTATAAAAAGACACAAGAGGATGGACCTTTGCCAACTTGCAGTTGGTACAGGAGTTGTTGGGTTAAATTTTGACTAAAATGACAAAAAAAATACTGGTTTGGCTGGACTAGATTTACTGAAATATTCAATATAATCTGACGGCTAAAAAATACTAAAATGTGCAGTTTTCATTGACTAAAACTAGACTAAATAGTTATGGTTTTCTTTGACTAAGATAAGACTGAAATACCTGGACTTTTACTCAACTAAAACTCGACTTAAACAAAAAAAAAGGGATGAGGTTGACTAGATATGATAAAAACTAACAAGGACATTTGCATTTGACACAGGACTAAAGCTACATTAAAAATATTCTTTTACATATTAATGTATAGTATCAGCCTTAAAGATCTCATATCAATCAGGCTCTGGAAGCAAAGTTACCTGTTTTTTCGATGAATCGCTGTCATCTTCTGAACCGAGACGGTCTGTGAGGCACTTGTGATCTATTTAGTTACTAGATGATGCTTCAGTAATCACCTCAATGAAATCATTTTTTTCAGAGAGAGATTTTTGACATGACTTTGTCTTTATGAATACAGTTTGAGGCTAGGAAGCAGTGTGCAGGCAATAGATTTTTAATTGAACAGCCTTGCACCTACGTGATGTGCATATAATTATACCTCTTCAACTCTACAATACCCTCACCCATTAAATACAGTATATGGCCTTTCTAAGAGTCTCCGCTCTTATTCATTCAGGGTTACGGTTTATGAAAGGGGTAATAATTTCTTCTGATTCTTCTGACATTGGTGGTGGTTGTATTTATTTCAGTTGTCTGTAATAGCATGCTGCAGGAAGCTCAACAGCACACACACACCGGCAACAGACCATTCTTTAACACCGTTAAGGCACCTTTAAGCACCTTGCGGCTGCAGTGACACATTGAGCCACTTAAAGGAGGCCTTCTGAAAATGGATCTGTTTTCAAATGTCTACCCTGAGATCTCAGAGTATGATTTAACAACAAGATTAGGAGGTTGTGTTGTTCCCAAGGTAACAGTCTCCACTTCCCCTTCCCGTGGATTGTGAGCGTCTGCACCCTTTTGGCACGGGGACATGGCTGGGGAACATGACACGAGGAAATGACGAGACAAAAAATATTTGTAAAACCGAGGCAGAGATGTCGAGGTCCAGGTAATCCCTTTAGTGGGAGCAAGACGTCGCGGTATGTCTGACTTATACTGCTGGTAAAAACCACTTCTTTGCCAGTGCTTGAGCGAATAGTTGGACAGGAAAGCTGCTATGCCTTTGAAGCAGCAGACACATAAAAAACATACTGACAGGGGCTCATTATCTTTGTATGAGGTTTGAAAGACATTGGTGCACAGGGAGTATAGCAGAGAATTCTGGACAGTCAAAGCAAAAAGGAAACCTGATCAAAAAGTGATCAACAACAATATGTGATAAAGTGAGTACAAGAAAAATGGACAAGAATCTCTCTCTCTAAATATGAAATTTAACAGTTTATCTCTCACCTATTCTGCAGCATCACTGTAGAGAAGGAGAGTTATTACAGATGAGAGGGATTGGCTCTCCTTGTCTCTTTTTTAATTGCCTCCCCAACTGTAATAGGAACCATCTATCACTGTCCACAGCCAAGAGGCAGCCTGTGGAAATTCTCACGCCTCTGTTGAAGAGTGTATTTAATACTTCTCACCGTCAATAACAGCACAACATCCACTGTTCAAATCCACCCATCTCTCAACCACACGCATGACGTGCCTGCTGTCAAACACTCTAGATCCACTCTTCCTCGTGCGATGCATTTCAACCGTTTCCCCCCCGTCAGACGTGAGCTAAGGAACGTTAAAGGAGAGAGAGAGCGAAGGGCCGACTTTAAAGAGTCAGCATCTTCACGTCTCTGGAGGTCGATGAGGTTCTCCGTTACAGCCACCAACACACTGCGACCAATCCATCACACACTACACCCAATATCTCGGTAACAATACAATGTTTTATCACATATATTAAATGTGTACAAAACCATTAAGCTATCTCTGCAGTAAAACTTACAGAACAGGTCTGATGTCTGGCTATAAATGCAGCAGTGCTTTAGTATTCTATCCAAAGGGCTGATTTTGATATAAAAGTAGACAGACAGATGGTTGTGCTTATGCCTCCTTTTGTTAAACATGCCGTTTTTTTTTTACCACACTCACAACACAATGCTAAGGTGCAGGAAGACCTTGAGAACCTTGTGAATTATAATTGTGAACTCCATCCGTACTTGTATTTTGTTAAATATTTGCTCTGATAAGGTTTAAAGATCTGCATCTTATACCAAATATTTGTATTTAACATAACTGTGAAGAGACTTGTTAAAATGTGACAGCTACTATAATATATTGGCCAAAATCGGCTTCTTGCAGGAACTGTATATCAATATTGGCTCATACTGAATGTAAGCAGATATTCAAACAGAAATGAAAGTATATATACATTTTCTTTAAATGTTTCTGTTGTATTTATACTTTTATTTATACTTAAAAACTTTATAATCATAGTTAAAGAGGACGTATCATGCACATTTCCAGGTCTATATTTATATTCTAGGGCTCAACTGGAACATTTGCATGATTTACAGTTTAAAACAACACTTCTTATTTATATTATACTGACTCTTTATGCAGCCCCTCAGTTCAGCCTCCGTCTGAAACAGGCTGTTTTAGCTCCTGTCTCTTTAAGGCCCGCCTCCCAATGAGCCCACTCTGTTCTGATTGGCCAGCACCTGGAAACTGCTCGAGAGGCTACATAAACAAACAGTAGTAGTCGGATTTCACTTATATTTCTCATTCTTTACTCGCTATGGAAACTTCTCACATACAGTCCATCCATACATGTTCGATCCCAAAGCCGATTCAAAATACACAAGTGGACAACACGAACAACACATGGAACAACCTTAGCAACAAAGGCTGCTGAATAGATGGCTGTTCGTGGGTATGCGCAAACAATCTGACGTCATCAAGAGCAGGAAGTAGAGGCAACGTTGCAAACGAAGCATTCAGAGCAGGCTGGAGCCCTGGTTTTTGACTTGCAGGGAGTATTTTTTACATATTGGTGGCTGAAGAGCAAAACCTCCTATCTGAAAAATGCAATACCCAATACATAATACACGTTTTTGGACTATATTACTAAAGTATGTGGTATTGTTTACGGTATGTTTGTTTGGTTATTACGGTATTGTTAACACATAATATTGTAATATAGTACAAAAACAGTGTATTATGTATTGGATATTCTTAACCAATAGCATTCTGCAAGAAAACAACAAGTTTTTTTAGTTTTCTCAAAAAAGTGCATTTTTCAGATAGGTGGTTTTGCTCTTCAGCCATCAATATATTATAACAGTGCAAAGATAAAATAAATCACAAAAAGCATGATATGTCCCCTTTATTATACTGCTTCAGTATATTTGTCAAAAATCATAAATCCCTAAACATTAATTTTTCTCCTTTCCCTTTTATTTCCCTTTAAGCAGATCATCTTATTCCATGCTGTCTGACAGTATCACAGTCTATATATAATTAGCTCCTTCAAACTCTTCATTGAAACTATGTGATGTTTAAACTGAGTGAGATATTCAAGCCCTGAACTCCATGTTTCTATGGAAGCATAATTTCCTCCTATGGGAATATTCTGGATATCATGCACATCCTTTTATACACATTTTCTCATGATTTAGGCTGCTGAGTGTCATACATGGTACATTTGAAAAGGCTGCAAAGAATGAGTTGACTGGTCAGAGGGCTTTAACAGGTTAATAAACATATCTGAGGAATATCTGACTTCACTATCATCAAAATCCCATATTGTTTGGGCTCTGATGTGAGAGACTCAAAGTAATATGTATGTAAAAACTGTTAGCTTAGCTTTCTCTGCTAACAAAGATGTCTTCCTACTGCCCTGATTTGTGGAGTCTGTGCAAACTGAATTACAGATGGTTTCTAGTACCTATTAGAGTTCAAGCTGAGTGTGTGGTGTCATGTGTTACTCTGAGTACCTGTCCCTCTGCGGGTTCGTGTCTGTCCCTGGATTGGTTTCTGCATTGATCCTGGGGGAGGAAAGGATTTAAAAGTCATGCAGCATTTTCACCAGTGAATACAAGTTAATACCTATTTACCTCCACTTGTGTGGAACAAATCCCTCTGTACGTTCCCAGACCATTAAGGTGAATCACAGACTTGCGCGCACAGAACAACAGCAGCTTGTCACAACAGGCTGAGCAATGAGACTCTAACAGGCTATCAAAGCCACTTAACATTAAACAAGACGCTGCACAATGCGGCTGAATAAAACTGTCAGAACATCCTCACAGCGTAAAGTACGTACTGAGTGATGACAGCATTTTAATGTTTAGAGGGAACAGAAAGAACCAGACTCCTTTGCCTTATTAACATTTCTGCCAAAGGTTTGAATGGATGGTGAATAAAACTGCATATCAAAGGTTCGCTCTCTTTCATTGATTGAAATAAGGGCATCCTGACACACTGAACAGATTCATTGAGTACACGTTTTGCATCTTTAGCATGTATACTGTGACCAAAAAACAGTCCACATACTCTGTATTCTGTTGACCTGATTTAACGCAGCTGTGAGTCCTACAATCAACTTGGTCAGCAATATTTAACAACTTTACAGCATAAAAATCCAAGATATGTGATATAATAAATACAGAACTGAGAGAGCTCAAAAAAAAGGTAATTTGCTAAGTGTTACTCACACTAATATCACTTTATACATCTGCAAGCCTTGTGGCACTTGTGTCAGATGGAGCTGAGTGTTGACAGATGTAATGTGGTTTGGACTGTACCTCATCTGTACAGCGCTTTGCCAAATGAGTAAATGTAAATAATGAGTTGATGAATGTATTATAAATTCAACAGAAAATATATTGGATTATTTTGATCACTACATGATAATCCCGTGCACAGTTACAGTTTAAGATCATCCATCTACCGGAGCGTTGAGCTGGAGCGGGAATAACGTAGGAAAATCTTAATACAGTATGAATTTCGGAGCACGCAGTTAACGTCTAGATTGTCTTCATTAATTGAGAGTTATCTTTAAAAGCGCACACCGGTTGCTGATCATGTGATGAGCAAAACTGAAGAAGCCACAGTGCCAAATGTGTTTTTCGCTCAGAGATTTGTGATCATTTCCGTACAAGAAGGTGATCACTTTGAGTGCGCTGGAATTCCTACTGTATGACAAATTTTTCTGGATTATTTTGATATTTAATTAATCATTTGAGTCATTATTCAATGCAAAAATGCAAAACATTCTCTAGCTTCTTAAATGTGAGGATTTACTGCATTTTATATAGTTGTATGATAAATATATTTGGGTTTTGAGCTGTTGATCAGACAAATCAAGCAATCTGAAGACATCACTCTGGAATCTGGGAGACTAGTGGCTCTGGAGACAGGCAGTCATAATTTAGGACAAAATGATTATCAATTCATCAAGAAAGTGATTATCAGATTAATTTATAATAAAAAATAACTGCTAGCTGCAGCCCTACATAAATAAAATAAATATTACATTTAGAAAAATGTTTCATTGCCTCAAATTAAAATACTACATAATCTCAAATTAACTATTTGACTTCTGCCAAGTACCTTTTCCTGTTTTATTTCATATTCCCAATTTACTCTTACCTTTGCTTTCATATAAAAGAGGCATTTTTTTCTTCCATTTTAAATTTTTCATATTACATGTTTCATATTTTATATCACATCAAGACTGTGAATGTGGTTCATTGATTTTTCTTTGTTTGCTGCAACACTTCAAAGACTCTAAATGCTACACTCAAAGTGTTACTTGTCATGTAGCGTTGCTTTTTTTTATTTTTGTATGTTTACAAAATCATTATTTTGCTAATAAATTATTGAACTTCATCTGATCATGTATGCAGCCCAAAGTTGTAGCGTTTTTAACAAAATGCAGTCCTCGTGTAAAGTGTTTTCAGAAGCAAAAGCACTTCATGAAAATACATGACACGTTCACTTTGGTTTTATAGATCAGATGACTTCTCTCAGGTCATTATGCTGAATACTGTTTCTATTTTCATTTCAGTCTCTAGGCTTTCCCTGAACGAGAACCATGTAATGGAAAGTAAAGATTTAGGGATTTTATGATGAGCAGGTAGTGTGGGTTATTTCGCCTTGAGAGGTGACGTAAATAATTACAGTGCTGCTTCAGAGACTTTTCATCATGTTCTTTCTCATAACCAAGGCTTTGTTGACAGTATAGAACCTGCCACATGTGAAGAGATAGTAAAAAAAAAATCTAGTAGAGGCTTTAATGCTCTCTGGAGGAAGACTGGCATCAATCACATCAATGTCAAGCAGCCTTCGTCCTCCTTCAAGTCCAAATTCACACGGTGACAGATTCCATTACCTTTAACACAAATGGCCTGAATGTTAAATTCAGCACCCGACAGGAAATGAAGCCTGATGGACGTGTATACTTTACTCTGCACATAAGCCGTGATGAGTAAACACAATGACCAAACATTTTAAATCACCATGTGGACAAATTGATTGCAGACTTCCATTTTTGAGGGGACAAAAGCGACGAGCAAACAAAAAAAAACTGTGTTGTAACAGTATCATTCACTAATCCCTTTCCAGAGGTGCACATGACATGACCCAGTCATTTACTGAGGTGAGGACTGACAGCAGAATATCAGTAACCCATCTAGTATGTTCAAGCAACCATTACAGTATCACTGCCACCCACCTAACGCACACTCTTCCACACACACACACACACACACAATAACCACTGAACACACACCATAAAATTAGAAAAAGTCCTTTTTTTCTCTTGTGGAGACTATTGAAACTCCACTCCAGTGATTGAATAGATCCAGATGAAAAGGTTCAACTCATTATTCTCCTGCATGTTATTCAAGAGTCCTTCCTTAAACATATTCACTGGGAATTACACGATATAATCCATAATGAGAAAAGCTTCTGGTCTGCTGCTGGTGTGAAAGGCAATGCTCTAAATTGACTAATAGATAATCAGTCCATAGCTGAGTGAAAGTGTTGTTGGATCCTCTGCGCAAAAGTTTTGCGCAGAGGATCCAACAAGGACACATTCACAGTCCTTCAGAGGTTACATGAACACATAATATACGTTCATTCTTCTCTCAGCTCCACAGCAAGGTTTTCATCACGTATGTAGTTATTTTTTCTTTTGTCGAAGCCATAGAGGAAAACTTTTCATTGTTCCAACTTTATCTGTTCAGGTTCACACACTGAACTGCAAACAAATCAAGGCTTTCAAAGTCTAATGAGTCACCTTCCTCCTTCATCAACAGCTCACAAGAGTAATTTAACCCGATGTTTGTAACTGTCATATTCACTGTACATCTAGAATGATGTCATCAGTCATCAGTTCTACATCCTCTCATAGACTGTATATAAAGATAGACATAACAAGGTGTGTTACCGTTAAATTTACCAAAATATTCTCAGTGCAAGTCCCAGAGCCGTTGAGAGCAGCAGGTTAGCAAACTGTCAATCACAGCTGTCAATCAACACCCACACAGCAGACATCAAAGCTACTATAAGTATTCAAACCTTATTAACGTCAGAGCAATAATTTCCTAAATGACCACCAGCGCACTAATTAGAGGGACTGAATTTAGTGACTGAGATCATGATGAAAAAAAATTATTGACATAATAATTCCAGAGAGAAGTCAATGCTTTTTGAATGGGAATGAATTTTGGGGCCAGTATCTAGCGGCCGTTGGTGGCGTTACGCTTCAGGGTACTTCCAACATTGGCTTCAGGCTCAAGCCGTGGTAGTTGCCGCTTGGTGTGGACGTGTAAAAGTGCTGAAAAGCTGGCCTCCCCCTATTTCATGATATCATACAGATGATTAAGATGTAGTCTGCCTATATGGGCAAAACATGTTAATGCCTCCAGCTGGTGGTGGGTTCTCCAGAGTATTTGAAAACCAGTTAGTCCAGTGGCCAACCCCAGTACTGTAGCTAAAAAAATACCCGATGCCCCCATTTTCTCCATAGGCTACTATTATAAAGAGACATTACTAAAACTGTTGATAGGGCACCTAGAAAGGCAAACAATTATTAGGCCCACTCTTTGTATTGTGAATTTTTAATTAATGAAAGTTGAATACTTTCCCAGACCCCAGAAAGGCTATGTGTATGATGTCATCCCGGCGTCAGTGTAGAGTCTATGGGCCAGAAGACATAAGGGTCCAGAAAGACTGAAGCAGGGGACGAATTGATTGGCATCTGATAAGCCTTCAAACTCATTAATCTGTTACTAAAACTGGACTTCCCTGATCGTATCTTAAACAACATTCAACCACCAACATCACCCTTGCTTTCTTTTAACGTGAGGCTGCAAATGCACACCACACCGAAGCAAATGTTTTGCCTTTTCAACTGTTGGCACACAGATGAGAATTATCCATCTTTATTGAACTTTCACTAATTTAATATTTTGATTAAATGTAATCTTTTGTATTTTTCCTTGAGTTTTCAGGAGTTACATGTAAATCTAAGTATAAGTAGGTGTAAGTATGTAGGTGAATTTCTTTGTGTACATATATCTTTTATAATAGTTGTGTTTTTTTAAATGCGCAAATAATAGCTGTACAGGTAGTTGTTTTCGATCACCTCTCTGCAGTTCTCTTGGAAGATCCACACATTTTGGCATGTGTGCTATGTTTTGGTGCCACCAAAACTTGCATCGTTCTCTCTCCTCCTCAACTAAAAGAAACTGAAGGATTTGAAACATTTTAAAGTTCAAATAAACCTCTCTGGACATGCTGAAGGTTATGTCTTCAGCAAGCCTCGCATCTAAAAAGGTCATGTTTTTCAAAAGTGACCTTTATGATTAAGGTTTGGTTCAGTTTAGACAACCAGAGCTACTCGGTTAAGGTCAGGGTTAGGGTTGGGGTTTAGGGTTAGGGGGTTAGGGTTGGGGTTTAGGGTTAGGGGGTTAGGGTTAGGGTTGGGGTTTAGGGTTAGGGTTAGGGTTCAGGGTTAGGGTTAGGGTTAGGGTTTAGGGTTAGGGTTAAGGTTTAGGGTTAGGGTTAGGGTTTAGGGTTAGGGTTAAGGTTTAGGGTTAGGGTTTAGGGTTAGGGTTTAGTATTAGGGAGTTAGGGTTAGGGTTAGGGTTAGGGTTAGGGATGATCGTAGTCACGGTTTAGGAAAAACTACCTTTAAAAGGAAACCAACATATTTGACATATTTGTGTACAACACCCATCTGTGGTGCTGACCGTGACCATACAAAGAGTCATTTAAAGCTATTTATACAAATGATCAATGGTGTCATTTTCTGGAGAGGACAGTCCCCTGTCTTTATTGCCCTTACGTGATGACAGAGCCAATTACAAGAAATGAAAGAACTGTTCTGTATTGAGTGAATAGTATGAATTATTTCCCCTCGAGACTCTACAGTAGTGATGATGTTGCTGACTCTCACCCAGAGCAGTAGATCAGAGTGAGCCGGTGGGAGGATGTTAAGAAGATCCTCTCCCTTCACCACACACACACACACACACAGCTGTGTGTAGCAAGTTGTGAGCCTCTTTAATCTGTTACTGCATCCTCTCTGGACCACTCTGTCAGCACAGGAGGGGGAAAAGAGCAGGATTACAACTCAGAGCCTCTCAATTTATTAGAGCCCTGCTGACTCCTGATACTCGACTCCAGCATTCCAGTTCACCCCCCGATGCAAATCGGCTCCCAGTGAGACATGACACAGAGTCTGCTGCTGGGAAAGTGGAGCAGATGATTCACTGTACTCAAAAAGCCATAGAGATGACATGAGGAGAATGCGATGCAGAGAGGACAGATGTAAAAGGAAGGTTGATTACATGAGGGGGGGGGGGAAAGATAAGAGATGAGCGGGGAGGACGAGATAAGAGTGGAGAGGAGGAAGAGGAATAGCTGACCAGACAGGTTAGTTTATATTTGTTTGTGTTATTGAGAAGTTGCCGCAGTTGTTAGCAGATGTTGCTTCATCTTTTCTAGAAGGGCCATTAAGGCTGGGATGATTTTCAGGCCATTTGGATGTCACGGTATTGCTTTATAGCTCACTTCGCAGCTGCTTTTTGCTTAAGTTATTTCTCTCTCTGACACACTGTGGAGAGAAAGTTGTAGTTGTGAAGTGAAAAACACCTTGAACTGTTTATCTGAATTATGGTGTTGGTAAAAGCTGACTGTGATCCATCAACTTAAACCAAGGTCCCTCTGTTAGTCCACTATGAAGTCGACCCGTGAAATGTAATTAACTCTAACAGGTAATGGGTGTCTCTTTTTTAGAAATCAATTAGTGGTAGTGGAGCAGAAAAAGAACAACAGTTTGAAAGGCACACAGTGATGAGTTGTGTTATAACGGAGCAAGTTTGAATCCAAATTAACACTAAAGTCACTGATTAGACTGTTAAGCAGCAGGTATGAAAAAGGTTATTAAAAGACTAGTCTAAAACTAGAAAAAGAAATCATAGCTGAAGGCTGTTTTTTTTATATATATCTATCATCCCAAATGTGTTCGACCTGTCTCTCCATTATGCACGGTACCTTGCACTTGTGTCAGTAAACACTGACAGTTCATTAAACTTATTGTAGCAGAAAATAAACGTGCACAATTGAAAACGTCACTCTTTTTCTCCGATAAACCCAGGTCACATCTAAGCCACTCGCTGTGATAGATGGAATAATCTTTAACACAGACTTAAACAACATTATATACCTGCATTATTTGCACAAACAAGCTTTTCAGTCTTAATTTGGTGATATTTCTACAACTAAATACTACACTACCTGACTGGCTTGATATAGGGCAACATGTCCCTAAAAATGTCTGCTTCCTGCCACTTACTGACTATTACAGGAATGTCCAGCAAGTGTTCACATAACCTAATTTTATAGATGATTGTCAAGTAATTACACTGTTAAATGGAGAGGGCTTTAATTCCATTCTTTCCATGTTTACTTTAAATTTCAAACTTGCTCTAAGTAGTATTTTAGTAATTTTACACATTTTTGTCAATATTTTATAAATGAAAGAAAGAGATTTTATTCAAACAGCTGAGTCCAGATGGGTGATCTTTCATGTGCAATGATTTTAGCTCTAATTACATTTTGATGATGAAAGCAAAGTGGGTTAAGAAATTAAACAATTATTTTAAATTTGTTTGTTTGTTTTTACTTGCATATTATATTAAAACAACACCAGATGCAAAAAAAACCTTTGAAGAACTAATTACATACAGTATGATAAGGTGAAAGTTCTTTCAAATAACCATTTTTTTGTTTGTTTTGTTTTGTTTTGTGTTTGTTTTTTTTGCATTTTTCAAAGAGGATACTAGTAGTGAAGTCAGTTGGCCTCAGTAATAATAAAAAAGCCTCACAGGCCCTGGTGGGAGTGCTCTGATTTTTCATGTTTTTATTGATTTTAGTCAATATTTTCTCAAAGCACACACATTTTGTGTGAGTTGTGGATTATAGAAAAGTGAATAATAGAGCAAGTACAATAGCAGATGCTGTTTTGGTAAATCACGTTGCCATTATACAGTCCAGACAACAGTGACTGCACACATCACACAAAAAAAAAACAGTTCTCGCTGGACTGGTCCTGTGCCCTTCATGAACTGACAGGCCCATTGAATGCTTAAGAGGGTCTTACTGCTACAACCCTCTTTTACTGCTCATCAATCACCAAAAACTATTTTTCTGACTGTAAACTTATTGAACACATATGTATCTCTTCACAATAATTGAGGTAAACATCAGGGTTTTAATGTGCACAGGCACTATGAAGGGAATCGATAATGTTGAGGGTTCAAGGGCATTGCCACATGTTGCCGTTAGCAACATCAGTCAATATCCACTCTGTTCTCCACATGTGATCTGTTGCTGGAGAATGCAGCGAGCTTGAAAGAATTTATAGCACGTCAAAAGACAAGAACAAGGAGAGTTTCTTAACAGCGGGAACACACTGATGAGTACTATAGAGAAGTCAGTCATATCAGCTGCAGAAAACCAATGACAGTTATCAATCTTCTTGGCAGTGACATACCAACTGGGTGCCGTCATATCAGATCTCTTGTGCCTTTTGAATGCAATAATAGTGAAAAACAAACACCAAAAGAAATCCCATCAAGATCTGGAGTGATGAAGTCTAAAGCATTCTTTCAACATAAAGAAAATCTTATCAGAATAAGAAAGAAATAATATCAAATCCTGAGTTGACCTTGATGCAAAACAGATCACCGCTCACTGCAGAGCTTGAACTGATGTGGATTTACAGAGCGACAGGTCATATTAGTGGTACAGCCTAATCATGTCAGTTACAGTGCATCAGCAAGCTGTGTCACTGAACTTTCATGTCTCATCATAGCCTGTAGGTTCAGAGAGAGCATCTGAGGCACTTAACAGGCCAAACATCCTTCCTGGAGGGGGGGGATGTTGAGCCTGCCAGTTTAGGATCTTTCAGTGCATGTTTTTAACAAGCACAGTAGCACAGTTAAAGGAGCAGTCCACCCATTTTACACAAGAAGTTCAGTATTCATGAGCAGCGTCATCTGCGGCTCTGGAGGGAGCTCTCTGAAGTCTGAAAGTCAGTTATCTCTGATCAGAGTTATCTCTGATGACATCACCGCAGGCTTTTATTACATTTTTAATAAAAAAGCCTGTGTTACATATTCAGACATGCAGTTTAAAAGACAAGGGCCTAAAGTCAGGATACCTCCGCTGCTTCGGTTTTGACCCTTTGCTTAATTAGCCATGCTGGCAGCGTGGCTCTGTAGACTGATGTATTATTATCAATTGGTTGGTCCACTGCTTTGGCTCACACCTATACAGTGAAATATCTCTATATCTAATGGATGGATGGCCATGAAATCTGGTCACATACACATTCATTTTCCCCTCTGGGTGAATTGTAATAACTTTACTGACTCGCTGACTTTTCACCATCAGGTCAAGAGTATTAATTTGTCCCTGTCTTTTGGTTTATTTTACCAAATATCTGCAAAACTAAGTCTCAGCTGTACTTTGTTAGCATGTTAGCATGCTAAACTATACCTGCTAAATATCAGCATGGTAGTACTGTTGTTGTTAGCATGCTGATGTTGCTGTAGACTCTGCTCTCATCTCTGTCTACTGCTGGCTGTCAAGCTGGAGGCAGACTGGCTCTTTGAAAGCTGTTGCAGAAAACCTTCTGGACATGCCTTGCTATGAAAGAGAAACCTTTATTAACACCACATTGACAATCATAGGAACGGGCAATGTTGGCCGTGATTTTCAAACTCTCTAACGGTAAAGCTCAGCTGATGGGGAGTAGTGGATGATACTATTTTGGACCGTAGTTGTTTTCTGATTCGGAGGCTGAATTGCTTAATCCTATAATCCTTGTAATATGATTGGTTCTGGTTCTGCCTTGCTCGTTATTTAACTTTTTTTTTTTTTTTCTAAGCTCGCTTATTTCATCATCAACCGCATGTGGGGTTCAAAGATATCAAATAACAAGAGTCTTGCTTAACATAGTTCCCGTCTGCACCGCTGTATCCAGTAACAACAAACTGCTGGTGTCAGCAAAAACTTGTTTAGGTGTGAAGCCAAAACCATAAATCACATCTCGCTGGCTTGTTGATCTTGTTTGGGTATTGTTCTGGGTGTTGGAAAACAATCCTGTACAAACTCAATCAAACTAAAAAGTTCTTCAACTCCCCCCCCCCCCCCACATTCTTTTTCTGTCTGCTTGACTAAATTTGAGTCTCAACACGGGTGGCTTAGTGGAAACAGAATACAAACTACTGTTCAATAAACAAAATCATATTCAGAGCTTTTATCTAATCCTCACACATTTGCCTTTAATAAAAAAAAAACAAGCATTCTTGTGAGCAAAGTTGAGCAAAGAAAGAAAGAAAAGAGGGTAGAAAAAGGGCAGCAGCAGCTAATTTATCATGCGAGATGTGCTGCATCCCTCTATGTTAACCACAGTAATACAGTACACAGGCACTAATGAGGCTTTAATTGCATTGTGCCACTTTCTAATGTGACCATGCCTTAAGGCTGTGTCAGTGTTTTGGTGTTTGTTATACTGTACATGTTTTCAATAAGCCTATAATGTTTCAAACAAAGATAAAGATTCAGTATCATGGTCTTTGTATGGTCGCAAATGTCCCAAAATGTCCAAAAGTGAAGAATAAAGGCTTTCTTACACTATGATACTGATTGTCTCCACTGAAACTCACACTAAGGAACGTTTTTTATAGCTTCAGGCTCTGTAAAGTTGTGATAAGTGCTGTAACTTTGAGTGGGAAAAGGAAGGAAGACTCTAGCAGACCTGTCCTCTCCACCCAGAAACAAAGGAGAGATTTCATCTTAATCATGTTCACTGAAAAGCAGGATAACGTTTACTAATTTCAAAACAAAAACTTAAGCACATAAATCTCTGCTTTTCATTTCACACCACTCTCACACCTCAGTGGAAATGATCACTGTGAAGAGCCATCAGACAGAAATTGATAATAAACACGTTCACAGACAATGCTGACCTGCTGACATCATTCTGATATTAAAGTAAACAGCGGTTCGGTCCCAAATCTGTGAAACTCCCAAGTGTTTTGATTCTACTTCCCACTGAGTGTTTTTATTCAGGTAAAGGTGCTACAAGTAGTGTTTTAAGACGACTAAATCCTTTATCCAAATTAATGCACCATTACTTATTTTGAAACATTAAGATATGACAATAAGACAGGCCGTTTCTACTGGAAAATGTCTCCTTTATGGCACCAATATACAATAAACACTCAGCCTTTTTCGCTGAGTGTTTGATTGTGACCAGAAGCAAAGGATTGTTTTTGAACAACTCTACTATCAAATATGCGTGTTGTCAGATGTTTAAAGAAATTTTTGTAAAGATATCACATCAAAATTGCTAATGCTATACTGATGTTTAAAAATATTACACATCGCACCTTGAAATATAAGATAAATGGCATCATCATTAGTTTTTTACACTGGTAAACCCCACAGCAACACATTATGCGTCCTCCAACTGAGTGCCTTTCCAACTGGGTCAGACTGGTCTCCAGCTGCTTGACACTGACTTTGCTCAACGCTGCATATGGAAGATTGAAGAAAGATAACAAAGAAGGATAGTGAAAGAGGGTACTGGTCATCTTGGCCAGCACCATCTGGGCTCCCCTGTCTGGAAATAACTGGGCATGATTTCAGACACAAAGACGGATAGATGGGGCTCAGAATCTATTGTGTGCTCCCAGATATGACCAATCGGCTAATACGCTGTTTAGGACACACCAGTACAGAGGAGCGGGAGCTGAATTATTAGGCCATTATATATTTCTGTCAGCCCTTCCAAGGATTTTTCCTTAAAAATTCATACTTCTATAAAAAAACAGCCAGTGAGCAAGGAATAAGGACACAGAGAAGAAAATGACATCAACATCTGCACGGGTAAAATGTTCAGTTCTGATCTGGGACGTTTCATCCTGTCAAAAGGTTGACAGTTCATAATGCTTGTTCATAGGGGGTATATCCAGGTTTAAAATAATTTTAATATTTACATTATGGGTACATGTAGATTCAGTAGATTTGATTTATTGATTGTGACAGTGTGCAGTTTTAAACATTAAAGATGCACTGCACCGGAGTTAGCTCGAAGCTAATTTGCATCCGTAGTCCCCCACAATCAAAATATACAACAGCACAACAACAAACAGTACAAAGCAAAACACACAGAACACACCATACAAAATACAAGATACAAAGCTACACACAACAGCACATCACATACACCCACAATGTCAATTAGAAAGTAATAATGATGTAAACTTGTCAAATTAAAAGCAAGACTACCTGCGCTAATGAGAAGACCATAGATGGAGTTTAGACTCAATGGTCACACAGCTGATTGGTCTTTAGTAGATTTTTTAATTTGGCCTTGAATGTATTGATTGAACTGCAGCTCTTCATATCATCAGGTAGGATGTTCCACTGAGTTGTGGCTTTCACAGAGAAAGCTGACTGCCTAAATGCAGTGCGATGAAATGGTACAATCATGTATGTATCTTGGTTCTGACAGCGTACTTCCAAACTGCAACACACAATATTTTTTTATATCAACGAAAGATCACTACTACTAGTATGTGAAATGTGTCGTTCATAATATTGAACTCACAGAGAATGATTACCTGACTCTTTCCAGCCCCCAACTTCACTGTTTTGATTGACTCTCCTCACACTGATCAACCTCATTTCCACGATCAGCAGGCAGCTGTTTTTAACTAAAATGTTTAAAAAACAATTTGATGCTACTTGCTCAACACCAAACAGCAGACAGACATCGTTAGTGAAGATAGTGAAGCATTCAGTAATTAAAGAGACAGATATTTGCCTTAGTAATTGGTGGAGACCAAAAACTAAGCTCCAAGTAAACATGTTCACCATATCAACTTAAAGGATGGGTTCACAATTTTTCAAGTCTGTCTTAAAACAACAGTCAGGTGGCCATATGAACATGGAAACATGTTTTTCTTGCTGTAATCATTCCTCCTGTTCATACTGTCCATTAGAAGATTCTCTCCAAATGCACTTTCAATGTGAGTGATTGGGGACAAAATCCACAGTTCTGAGTAAAAATGTATTTAAAAGTTTATCTGAAAATAATGTGAGGCTTCAGCTGACTGAGTTAGTCACAGAAAGTGGATATCTTCCAGAGTTACAGTCTTTTTAATAAATAAATCCCCTCTTTGTGTCTCCATGGACATCGTTTCTCCTGTTCAGCTGCAGTGGAAAGATTGTAAGAAAAAGAGGGAATTTGGCTCTAAAAAGACTAACATTGAAAGATTGTGATTAGATTTGATTAATTTGGATTGTTGAAGCTTCACATTAGCTTCAGTTAAACTTCTGGAGGCTTGTGGATTTTGTTCCTAATCACTTTGGAATGATTACAGCAAGAAAAACATGTTTCAATGTTCATTTGGACAACTGTGAATCTTTTCTTTAAGAGATGATAATATGTCAGTTTGTAGTGTTTACAGCTTGTTTCTTCTGCCCCAAGTGACAAAAAAATAAATGCTATTGCAAGTTCAAAATGAGTTCTTATAGATAATCTGGCATTAAATTATCTTTGAGTCTTAGACATAAGAACATGACTTTGTTGTAATCAGGTAATTACAGTCTATATGCTATATAGACTTGTACAGGTAATGCCACTTGGTTAATTTCAAAGACAGAGTGCGGCCCAGTGGTCTATTATGAACATCATGTATATCATGTATCTCTGTTTTGATCATTAATTCACTTGTGGTTACATATGAGCATAATTTGTAGGAGATTGGTTTAAAAAAAAAATATCCAATTGGTCATCAAGACTAATTATCTTACTTGATCAATGTCACAAAACCCTTGATGTTGATCAGAGAACACTTTTCCCCAGCTGCAGTCGTGCAGCTCATCGTATTATTAACCTCTCATGTCTCTCTAGAGCCTGTTAGTGCGGCTCCTCATGACCCTGCTTTGATCTCCACTTACACACATTCTGCTGAGCCGCCACCATGCCGGCTCTACTCGACACCCGCCGGGTCTAATTTGCACCGCTGAATCATGTGACTCACTAAGCTAAAGCAATCAACAACCAATACCGCTCAGCAATTCATCATCTTTTCTTTCAAGAGAACATGAATTAAGTAAATACAAGGCTAATCAGACATAATAATAAAAAGTGTGCGGTTCACAGGAGATTATTCTGACCACTGCTTTCTAATAGCGTCTTTATGGCACAATGAACATTTTGTTGCTTCAACAAAATGAACATTTTCTCTGTATGCAGTTTTTTTTTTGTCCCTGGAGCACAAGCTAAACAGAAAACATTTGGCAGGCGTTAGCTGCCTGGCACCAACCGGTGGCTAAGTCTATACAATAGGTGCCAAATCTAACAGCAGCAGCTAAGTCTGGTGGAGCGTCTGTCAGATTTCACCTGCTGTTACCACGGAGGAAGGGATGATCTGTGTTTCGCTCCAATTACAACACGGCTAATGGATCCTATTCATCTATCTCCACCTGTAAGACAGTCAGGACGCTAAGGGTTACAACTCAGTGTTTTCTGACTGGTGGACATCCTAGACAGTTGATAAAAAAAAAAAAAAAAGGATAAGAAATAGAGAGGAGACATAAAATCAGAACCAGACCATCTGCACATTGTAGTACAACAGCACAGTAGACAAATGTCTTCCAGACTGGTGGACAAGCTGTAAGACCAGTGCCGTCCAGCTCAACCAGTCGGTCATCATTACTGGAACCTGCCCGGGTACTCGGGAGTTTGGCCGGGCTGCTGTAACTGCAGGACGGTAGAGTCTGGCAGGGCTTGGTTTAGTCCTCCCGCCTACAATGTTTCTCCTGGCTGGAGTGACGTTATGCTGGGATCTGCCTGCAATCTGTTGACTGGTTGGCAGGGATCAGTGGATCGCTCCCTGCTGTCCCATCATGCATCAGTACCTGACACACTAAACTCTAAGTGCTTCTGAGGAGAGACTTAGTTTTCTAAAAAAGTATCAGTGACAATGAATTAAAAGAAAATATGATAATCAATTAAAAGTTTGTTATGTTTTAATTAAGCATGCTGCTCAATTGTGGATATTTACTGGTTTTATCTTAGTCCGTTATAATAAACTGAAAACATTTTGGTTTTGGACATGTCAACCTGAGTTTGGGAAAAATGCATTTTTCATTACAGTATTTTCTGAAGTTTTATAAAGCAAATGATTACTCAAAAAAAACCCAATGTGCAGCTTATTGAATAAAGACAAATCGTTAGTTGCAGCCTTAGTAATATAATGAAATCATGTCCTTGGTTGTCAAAACAATGACAGTACAGATAAGAGAATTCCACCTTTATTCTTGTCCTTTTAAGTTTAAAAACACAGAAATGTAATTGTTCTAGTGTCGGAATTAAAATATTGTCATTGTGAATCTCTCAATATTTGTTTCAATTGATAGAATAATATTTTAGTATAACTATAAAATGTCTGAAACTGTGAAAATGTGTTATCTCAGTTGCCAGGAGCTCAAGGTGACGTCTTCAAATACTTTATTTTGTCAGACCAACAGTCTAAAAACCCAAAGATTCAGTTTTACAAGACTATTTGACAAGCTACAACCAGCATACTGTTCAAAATATTCTGTCCATCCACAAATATATTAATGGAATAATCGTTTAGACACTAAATTGTTGACTTGATAACATTACAAAGACCTTACATACACCATACATTGTGTTGTGTGTGTTCTGCCCCAAAAATCATACATCAGTATGAATCATACATGTTGTCTTTATTGCGATTGTTGCATTCTGTCATCTAAATTATTAAGGAAACAAAAACTTTTTGTCAGCCACCTTCTCAATGACACTTTCATTGTCATGCAAACGTGCCGTGCTGAATAACATACACATTAATCATGTTGGAAAGAAATCATAAAGCATATCCAAAGCATTAGCATCTAATTCCCCACCCCCCCCCCCACCCACCCACCCCAAACATACAATGTGTAAATACATTTTAAGCACAAAAATAAATCATGTAGAAAAAGCTGCTCTCACATGTATTACCATTTATATTGCGTTTGCAAAAATATAGCATTTTCTATTGTTTTGTTTGTCATGTACCAACACCCTGGTTTTTTTTTTTAAAATAATGAAACATCCCTGCACGCACTTCTCAGTAATGATAAATTATCTCCATTAGTAAACTGAGCATTCTTGGTTTTGACTCTGGCGTTACATGACATAATATGCAAAGTCAGACAGAGCAGTAGCACAGCGGCGAGCTCTCTCAGCACTTTAAATCTGGTGTTAGACACGCTGCTTTCCTAATGTGTGTTCCAGTAATGAGCCCAGAAGAGAGAAAATATCCTCTAAATGTTTCATCCGTTTAAACTATTTAGCCACTCTTACAATTTTAGACTCATTTGCACACGGCGCATGTGATGGACGCGGATTTACATAATGTTACAGATACATGTGCAGTTACGGTCTGATGCATGTGTGACGAGGGCAATAAGGAGAGGACGGGGGGGGAGGGGGGGGGAGACCGACAACGACACCTGAGGAATTTCAACCCCAGGAAATAATGTCTCAAGAAGAAGAGAACTGACGATGAGGCACACAGACTCGTTACTGACACAAGACAGAGACGTTTTCAGAATAAACCAAATGTTTTATTGAAATAATCAAAAAGGCAGAGACTGAAGCTGCTCGAGAGGAAAGAATATTAACAGCCAAATGAAAGTTACTGAAACCAATAAGGAGAATAAAAATAGTGCTTTATTGCATTTATAGCTACAAAGGCCTTGATACAAAATCTAAAACCGTAAGGATCTAAAACTGCAAGTCCATCTGGGGAAACTGAGCTGAGGCCACTTGTGAAGAGGCAGACTACACTGAGGAGTTCCCAGGAGTGCAACTGCCTACTCAACTCAGAAGCAACACAGCAATGCTCACTAGTGCAATCCCAGTGCTTTTATTCACATGCATAAAGTGTAGAGACCTCACCATGGGTGCCTAGCATCCCGACAATACGGCACTCTGCTTCACTGAAAGAAAGGAAACTAATAAAAAAAAAGGAACCACGAATGAACGACCCAGTCGGTTTGACGATACAAGCAATAAAAAAAATGACAACTCAAGCAAAACAAACCATAAGGCTGAACAAAACCGTAGCCAAACAGCAGCAGGTGAACCCACGAAGGAAGAACAGAGCTTAACAGGGCTCATCAGGCTGCATGCTAAAATGATATTCTACATTTTGATGCCGTGTCCCTACTGAACACACGACGACACACAATATGCTCAGCTGACTACGCTCAGTCAGATCCAAGCTAGAACGGATGGCAGTCAACTAAGTATGCAGTGTAAAGAGGCTGACTTGTGCATGTTAAGTGATCATTTTAACTACATACCAACGGAGACAGAGTGCACATGGTGCCGTATATAATCTGACCCTGATCAGGGATTGGTTGGAGGAGGAGTCAGGCCAGGGGCAACACACTACACACGATACTGTTACACCACCACATATGCATCACTGCAAATTCAAATTCCCTTATTATTCATATGCAGGCTGTAACATACGTGCTTGGACACACAGAAGAACAGCTAAACACACAGAGCCTAAAGCGACACGGCTCCACCTGCTTTAGATTCTGTCCAGCGCTTCCTCTTTCTCTCAGCGGTGACCAGGTGTCCTTTAATAAAACCTTTTCCGGGATTATTACAGGCATGAAGAATATGGGAAAAGTGTACAAGAACGTGCACGCAGGCACTGAGTCAATGACCACCTCCGGCTGCCGGTACTGTACGTCTCAATCGAACATGCTCCGAGAGGCTCAGCGATGACTTTCTGCCTGCTTTAATGGGCAAATTGAATGAGATGCCCTTAGTACAATCACATCCTCTAAAAAGGCTATTACTGACAAAAGTGCTAAAGGCTGAATGGGCTATCAGTCATGAAATCGATCAAGTGTTGAACAGAGTTCTCAACTTATACAATGGAAACCGTCGGGCAACTTTTAATGTTGCCACTTAAAGGGAATAGTAGCGGTACATCAGATCTCACAGAGCATTTCAAAAGTGAGACAAAATAATGCTAAAGATGGGACGGCTAAGCTTCATCCTGCAGGTATCTGGGAAATTTCTGGTTTATAATAATTAACATTACAATATAATAGAAAATATAGCAGCAGGATAATTAAAAAGTACATATGGGATAAAATAACACAATAAATGTGCACAAGAGCTCAATACAACATATAATAGTATAGAGAATGTTGAGATCTGTGTGAAATGTGTCTGTTTTGTGGAAAAAATTCATTTATGTCCACATGCAAAACCAGTAAATGGCACAGTTTGTCTGCTTAAACTTTAAAAAAACGAGAATATTAGGCTTTAAAGATAATATGAGGAACCTGCACGAGTGTGGGAGGTGAAGAGGTGAAAGGTGAGACGCTGACACATGTCTTTGAAAACTACTGTAAGCCTGCACAGACAGGAAATTAAACGGAGGGAGAAAATATGGAAATCCAACACACAGACAACAGATGAGACAGATGTAGAACTAGAGGAGAACAGCTTTAAATGGAGGAGATGACATAAAAGAAGAAATGCAGTAATAAAGGAGGATCTGATAAGAAGTTAAGTGTTAAAGAGAATCGCAATCAGACAATTTCTTAATCTGCTTTTCATTTCTTTTTTTTTCAGTTGTGTGTTTTTTTGCATATTAGCTAAGTCACAGGAGGCCAGTCGTTGTAAATTGAACCTCAAAAGACACGCTGACGCTTCCCGCTGAGACTCAAAGACTCAGCAGCACCCTGTGGGGGATTGGAGGACGTTTCCTGCTTTATCCAAATATCTTACGACTCTTGGGATCGACAAGCAGTAGCGCTTGTTTTGATTCCCTCTATGGGAGTAGTTTTATACTCCACTCAGCTATGTAAAGGAGCTTCAAAGAGAATGGATGAACTGACAGTTTTGGTCACTGGTTTCCCAATTATTTATAACATAACTCGAACAAGCAAACAGTACTTTAAAAGTAAAGAAAAACAATGCGGTAGGATTTCTTCTTCTCTGTGGCTCCAACTCCAATCCGCTCCCTGTGTATATGTGCAGCACTCTATACGCTGTGTTATATCTGATGCTGGTGTGAAATTTAACTCTAATTGTAACAAGGGAGAGTTTTTTTTTCCAACCATCTTCAGAATTCCAATTTACCTGCGAATACAGGCACAGAAGCTGCATTGCTGTTATGGTACATCAGTAAGGAATGCTCTCCAGTGTTACTGTCATAATAGAAGCTATTCATACATTTTACATTACACCAAGACACTGAAATAACAGCGTAGAGATGGTGGAAGGACAGAGGTTAAGGTCTGGCAGAAACAGCTGTAAATGGAAAAAAAAATGTATAGCTCTTTTTCTTTAAAAAGACTGTCGGCTTACTATTGTGGAGAAGATGCTTGTACACAGAGTGGACGATGTGGTGTACTGTTCTTATCTGGTAGTAGACTCGTAATGCCTCAACATATGCTTTATCCTGATCGCACAGAGCAAGGCAGCCTTTTCATCGACAAATACGCGGAGGAGGAGTTCTGTATATGTGTAGGAGCTTTTTTTTGGCAGCCAGAGAGAGAGACCACTTTTCTGTCAGGTTCATGTTGGGAGTTCTTAATGTTGAACAGGTTTACAGACCTGAGACGGAGGATAAGTTAAAATATAAAATTAACAAAGCCTTTCTCAGCGCAGCCAAGGCCGGTCTGTTTTGTTTGCCCGGTGAGAACACGGAGCGGGTGGATTGCCAAGTCTTCTATCGACATGAAGGCTCACATCTTTGTACAGCTGTCCGAGGGCCTAACAGCGCCCGGGCTGAAATACAAAGATCCTGAGAACTGCAGGAGATCACAGCCCTGAAGACAGCAGCTGTGAAACTATCAGTTCTTCAGACTACTGATAAATGAACCACAACGTGGAATCCTCATCTTTCAATCGCTGTTAATGTATCGTAATAATACACCTGCAGACTGATGCCCGTCACTAATGAGCCGAGTGGTAGTGAGGCTGTGTCTGCTGTTGTTATTGCTTCTCTGTATCTCAGCTGTGATGTAGGTGGATTAAACTTTATTATAAGCAGTGTTTTAATTATGCAGATCCCAGCTCCCCTGAAATAAACAAGTTTATTATATTAACTTATATCTACAATGAATGATATAAGAAATTAAATTAGGAAAAATTAAATGTCCGTCACTTCGTAAATGTGTTCTGTGCAGCCAACCGTATCTTGTGTTAATGATAACTGATCTAGCAGAGTTGCTTTATGTATTAAGGCTGTTGAAGTGGTCTCGGTCTGGTCCCAAACAAATTCTGGAGCAGTTTGTTTGCGATGGGAATGTGATCCAACCTCGGTCAGTGGTAAGTGAATTGAGGTTAAACCTAAGACGTAGCGCAACAAAGTATGTTGCATTCTTGATATCCGAGCTGATAGGACCTTCTTCCTGTGTTTACATTCTTGTTCCCGCCCCAGATACAACTACCCAATGAGCTGAGTGAACTTTTAGTGATGCATTTTGGTGCATTTCTCATTGTGATAAGAATCTAAACCAACGGAAAACACATGTTTACCATCTCATCCAATGATTCAGACCAGAGCGAACAAACTATAGGTTTGAAAACGTCCTTACTGGCCTGTTGATTCCAATTGTGTACGAAATCAATCCCTATTAACTGTATAGTGCACTAAATTTACTGCTCACTGTCCGAATGTGGATTATATTCCCCACACAGTCCTGTCAAAATTCACACGATTGAATGAGACATGCAAACTACTTCCTGCTAACAACCCCTTTAATGCAAAGCCCCACTCTAAACCTGTTTCTGAAATCACTATAGAGTAAACTACTGAGTGTTTATTGTTGTAGTGAAGAAAATGAATGAATGAGGGAGTCACTCTCTCTCTCTCTCTCTCTCTCTCCTTCAAATGCTGACACTGTCCATGGTCCTGAAATGTCATCATGACAAATGTTTCTCCTAAAAAACACTTGACTGACTAACAGATGTTCTTACTTCTGAACTTGAATTAAATGAATTAACTTATTTTTATTGAAAGGTGAACTCATCTGTAGCCACGTAATGAAGCTGGCGTGAATTAAGCAAACTAATAATAAAATCTCTCCAATCTCCTTCACTCACATTATTGCATCAGGTTTGGACTTTCTCAGAGAAAATAGCAGGAAATGTCTTCCTGTTAGATTATTACATAAATGATACATTAATTAGCATTCTAATGATGGGTTGCTTATAACCCTGTGCCCCATGTTAATTACACTCTTACTGTCCTGCTCAAGGTTTGTCATCTAGACTCACAAACATCTTTATTCATTTTACAGGTTTTTATGCTTCATATGCTTTTGCTGCTGTCCCGCCTGTCTGTATGCAGGTTTGCAAGGACTTTCTGCCTGATGACGATAATGAACAGTGACAGGACGACTCCATCGCTGCATAAAAGGCAGGCATGAAGTGAACAGACATGACTCTTCTGTGTGTGTGTGTGTGTGTTTTTTTTGTCCCTATTCTTTATTCGGGGATTCTGCAGACCCTTTGACCCACAAAAACCTGCATGTTTCTTGCTTCCTTTGAGATAAGCGATGGAAAAAGCAGCTCATTAAAGAAGACACACACGGGGAAAGAAAGAGAGAAAAACAGACATTACAATCTATCGATTTTAAACATTAACCGTCACTTCAAAAATCTGTTTATTTTTCTGGAGCTGTAGTATTACCGTGGTGCTACGCAACATCAGGATCAATATCCTGATGAGTCATGTCACACTAGGGTTGCTTTGCAGCACAGCTCATCAGCTGTTTCACTGATAAACAGCCGTCTGATCCACTCTATTCGATTATTGTATTTGAAATTAAAGCACGTCTGGAATAGTAAATAAAATGTCTGCAAAATGCCAACTGTTGAGTTCAGATGCACAAGAATAATTAACAGCACTCTCTCCTCCGCAGGGCAGAATTTCTGTTTATCTGAAAAAAAGTCTTAGGTGGATTCTCGAGAACTGTTGTAGACTACTTGTTACTCAAAGAAAGTAAATCATAGCTCTTACGTAATGTTTTTATGCAAAATAATGATAATCCAACACAAGAAGCACCACGATAGAGCCATAAACATGAAGTCACAGACAACAGCTCCTGCTACATGAGGACATCCACAGTGCACACATATAAAAAGCTGCTTGATTACAAATGGGAAACAGGTGCCCTGAAACACTTGAGTTGTGCGTTCACAGATAAAAACAAATCATGTCATCATTCTGTCACGTCTCATTTAAAAAATCAAACAAATGATGAACGAAGCATATCTGCATTATCTGCCAATTATGCTTCTTTTCATTGTTTATGCTTCCTTCCACACTCAGACTACTCTGTCTGGTTGAGTCCCTGAATGATTATAGATAAAACTATAAATCCTCCAGGGTAATACGGTCATATTTGTTGACTGCTTATCTCTGTAATTTTTATTTGTTTACATTAGGTATCATCAGTGTTTGAATTATATACTTCATACCGGTGAGTACTGGCACAATAGATTTCTCTTAACTCAGTACTGCACCGCCACTTTTTAATGAAAATACAGGTGTAGTTATTGTAAATGATGGACAAAAAAGGCACTACACAGAGTGTTATCTCAAAAATAGTCTGATGACAAATACATTTTATTCTATTTTAGCTGTTGTTCTGTTATTGTTTTTGTTTTTTAGTTGATGTTTTCTGCATGTGGTATCAATTATTCGCTTCCTGTATGTGTATAGATGTAATAATTTTGTGATTAAAGGCAAAAAGTGCAGCTGCTGCGTGGGATTCAACATGTGGTGTAAGTAGTTTTTTTGCCAGTGTTTTACTGGGACAGCAAAGTTCTCGTGCACATGTTTGCAAAAAAGGTGGTGCTAAAAGCTGGATGAAACAGCGACTACAAACAGGACTAGTTGTTGAACTACTGTAGCTAGGGAGCTAACAGCTAACACGCTAGCCAGCTGGGAACATGCTACCACTGGTCAGTCACAACAGCTAGCTAGCAAGCTAGCTAGTTAACGTCTCAAACTCATGCCTCTTTTGTGGAACAATTTATATTCTGGCTGAGGAGGTTTAAATAAAAGTTTACTGTGAATCACAGCCAATAAGCTATACTATCTCCTCCATTTTGGGTCACCACTGTCACCACAAGACAGTTTGCTATTGGTCAACAGCCCAAATTTGCTTGTCAGGGTTCACCAAATTTAAACTCAATGTGTGGATTTACTAAACCCTTGTGATTCAATTAAAATTAATTGATTTCGCTGTGAAATTTCATCATTCTAATGACAAAGAGTGATCTTTTCTACACATGCCTCAACAATCCTCTGTCAAGGTATGGAGGGAAAGTTTTTCATATTTGTGCACAAGAATAACTCTTATAACCAGGCCCGTAGCTGCCACTGTATGTTTTTCTGGTTCTTTAAAAGCATACATGACTGGCCTTACCAGTATGATACTGGTATTATAGATGATACAAACCCTCTTAGATACTTTAAGAACAATATCAAATGACAATAAAATAAGGAGGGGTGCTCCAGTTAGATTGGTCAATGCCATGAATGACAGGACTGGCTAGCCTTCTATAGACTGTATTCCACCTGACCTACACACTCAAAACAAGTAACTACGAGTTACACCACAGGAACAGAAGCAGCAACCAATAAACAATTAACCAATATGCTTTCAAAACGTAACATGTCCAAACTTTTGTGCACAGAATCATTTAGGTGTTTCTGCTTTGACATTTTCAGTGGCAAAATATTCACGGAGGGAAACAGGCTAATGCATTATAGTAAAGTTGCACTGCACAGCATCAGCTTTGAATAGACAATTAGCCTACCTTGCTGCAGTCAAACTGTCTGTTATCGCAGGATGCTACAGTACATTAGGTAAGTCTGGCTCTAAAAAGCAAAGCTAACTGATTAATCAATGCTAATTCATTGCTTGTGTCCCCACTGTGACATCATCAAGGGCAATAATTCTGAACAGCTTTTTTAAGGCTTGTTAATCTGAAGACTTCAAACCCTGCCAAGGATCACCGTCTTTATGTCATTTCCCCCCAGTGCCTAAATAACACTTCAGTCTGCCAAATCCATACAAAGACTAGATAAAATCAATTTTCCCTAATATGTCACCTTTAAAATACCTTGTATTTTTATACTGTGGTTGGGTTCAGGTGTCCTGGTCGTAATAGTCATCATTTTACTATATTTTTACACAGTAATTTTTCACTGTCATGCCATGTGTAACTTTTAGATTATGGCTTACTGTTTGGATGAACTTGAGTAATGAGTGTTAGAACATTTGTCAGGTAATTTAGGGCAAAACCTGAAAGATACTGCAGTTGTGCTCCTCTGCTCAGTTAGTTTGACAGTGAAAGTGATTTCAATGCAATAAGATACTGAACTGAAAAAAAGAGTAATTTCAAAACTGGCCATATTTGTGACTTGTGTTGGATTCTAGTCCAATTTACATCTATGTATTGGTACTGACATTATTTCCCAACTGATTATTGTTACTCTCAAAATGCATTAAACACATAGATTTTTACTATAGTCCTCAAAAATCTCTCAGGGGTGACAGGGTTATGCCCCTGAACCCCCCTAGCAGGACTAGAACTCATGACATCAGTGTTCCTGCTATGGCCCTGCTTATAACTTTGATCTTCTGTCATTTATATACTATTATAATGTTTGTTAAAAATGATTTTACCCATGATTTGTGTCCTGAAATGCTGCATTTGCATGTTATACAGGCTACTGGTTAGAGAACCGGGCATCATCAACATGAATTTGTCAAAAAAAGTGCTACAACAGGGGTCATGGCTTTTTTGTTTAGGAGCGTGGCGAGAGCACAACTGAGATCCAGGCTGTGTGTCACAACGTGACCAAATAGAGTCTCTGAGATTCTTGCGGATTAGATCACAGTTCTTTGTCTATCTAGGACTGATTTTGTCAATGTCAGTGTCACCACTAATGCAGCCTCCTAAATATCACATCCACCTTGCATCTAAAGTGTTATTTCCACCAATAGGATGTCCGCGTCTGCCTTCTCGGGACGTTGCGCTGGAGCCCCTGACCAATCCCATCATCCTCATTGGGCCCTGTGTGACTGTGGCCCTGTTGGATCACATTAACATCACGCTCATTGAAGCTGACAGGCCAGCAGAGCCGGGAGAGAACCAGCAGAGAGCGGAGGGATTTTATAAAGTGTGAGGACCCTGATGCACCTGTGGTGGTCACATAGATAGATGCATCCAGCAGTGCTGACATTTCTACCAGCGCTCCTCCACTTAAGTTCTCCTGCTTCCACTGTCATTTCTTCTAAATGTTCAGAGCTAAAAATGTCTGCTGTGCTTCTTTATGTGTTCACATTGTGAAGTCTGTCTGCCTATCAGTGGCCAAAAGTACCCAGACGCAGTTTGATAGCTCACAGAGAAAACCCTCTCCCTTTATCTCTTTGTAATGCTTTCACCTGTTCAGTCCTGGATCTGCAGCACAACAACCGACTGGAAAAGCGGAGATGGTGTGTGTGGGCATGGAGAACAGCATCACAGCAGGTCCTGGATCCTGCTTCCAGGAGGACAGAGGCTTTACACAGTGTGAAAAACTCATTAAGTTTCCATTAACCTTAGCTCACGGCCCCTCCGCTGGGGTGAGGCGGAGGAGACGGAGAGGGCCACGGAGATCAAACGTTGAGCACTTTGAAGGTGATCGAAACTATCAGAGTGCCATTAGTAAGATTCTTGTCATTATAATACAATTAACAAGATATACGGCGAGTAATTGATCTTCACAGCATGCTGTTTCAGGATCTCGTGTGTGTGTGTGTGTGTGTGTTCTTATGCATTACTGTGATTGCAAGAATGTTGAATCAGGTCAATAAGACTACCCACTATATGTTAATCTAGGTATTAAAACTTTTTCCACCATTCAGCTACGTGTCTAAAACCTCAGACATGCTGCTATGAGGTCCTGTTCCTGTATGCAAACACAAACATTTGTTCTCTGCTACTGGAAATTGGAAAAGTTTATATATTTGTGTTACGTGTGGCCCTGCATATGTATTACTGCACACTGCTTCTGGGTGTGTTAGTTTCCCCCCCCCCCCCCTCTCTCTCTCTCTCTCTCTATCTCTCTCTGTCTCTCTCTCTCTCTCTGTCTCCATCTCTGTCTCTCTCTCTTAATTCAATTACTTCAATGCTTTATTGGCATGAACGTCCGATGAACAATTTTGCCAAAGTGTCAAGGATTATAAAATTCATTAAATAAAATAAAATAAAAGAACAAGAAAATGGCACTAAACACATGCTTTGTGTGTGTATGTGCGTGTTTGTGTAACTCTACTATACAGTTACATTTAATTTGAATAATCACATTTATAGATGAATAATATTGCCAAAGCATGAAGGATAATACAGTTCATTAAATAAAACAAAATAAATAAAAGATAAAAAAGAACAAGAAAAAAATAGCAGAGAACATTAAACACGTGTTTTATGTTTATGTAATTCTGCAATGTTACCAAAGCAGTGCTACATTATGATAAAACAACAATAACATGACATTCACGACTGTAATCAGTGGGAAGAGATAAAAATAAGCATATGTACGATAGACTATGTCAAGATAATTATTTGTCATATTCAGTGATGTTGTTTTAATTATGTGTCCCTCAGCGTCGTTACACAGAATAGAATTAAATAAAATAGATGCAACAACAAAGCTGTAACACTGTGTCAAATCTCCATTATAATAATGAGGAATAATAGAATTAAGTTGGAGGATTTTTGTTCCAAAGAACAAAATAAACGACCGATTTGAGAGCACGGTTCCTTATTGTGTATCTAATATATTTATTTAAGTGTACAGTACACGTCTACACATAACATTACATATTATCATGTCCCTCATTGCTCCGTATTTCATATCTCATGTTTCATATGCACTTTTTTTTTTAACTACTTACATTCTACTACATACTGCACTGTACATACTTTTCTCCAGCTCCTTGTTTTACTATTTTCTTGAGGCTTAAGCCATCAAAGTTAGTCAAATGAAGTGAATATCTTACAGTTACAGTCTTCTCCTCTTTTTGTTATTATCCTTCCACTGGAGCTGAACAGAAAAATACTTTCTATGGAGACAAAGAGATTTTTTTTTTTTACTAAAACGATACTGTTACTTCGGGAAGTTATCCGTTTGATTTGTTTAACACAGACAGCTGAAGCTTCAGATAAACTTTCAAAATACATTTCTGGATAAAACGAGTACTCTGGATTTTGTCCCCATCACTTACATTACTTACAGGGTATTAGAAAGGGATCTTTAAACAGCCAGTAATAGTAGGAGGAATGATTACAGTGAGCGAAACCTCTTTCAATATTCATAGGAGCACCAGACTGTTGTTTTAAGACAGACTTGAAAAACTGTGAACCCATCCTTTAAATATTTGATATACTTTACTGTATTATTAACCGCACTATGCACAGTCTTTGGAGATGCAAACTAAGCATTTAGCTTTGACTCGCGCTGCGCACAGCTGTTTATGTGACACGTCTTTGAATCTCAAATCTAATACAATAAACAGATATCACGCAATACAGCAGGGAATGAAGTACCACATGGTGTCTGTTCTCACCTAGATGCTGTTAAACATCTCTCATCCACCTTCATATCTCTGAAAATATAATCCCTATGTATATATACACAGATAGATAGATAGATAGATAGATAGATAGATAGATTATAATTATGACTGGCTGCAGCATTTAACACACCCAGTGATAAAGTTTAATAGTGCAGTCACTCCTCCTTATCCCACCCTGTTAGCCCTGAGCGTGTTGCGCGCCCACAGCAACCAAAAGTGCGTACGTCAGTCCCTGTGCACACTGCATACTTGACTGCACTTTTCAGTTCAGTGTCTTGATTCATGAATACAGGGCCCAGAGGACAGATACAATGTCAGATATTATCTTAGGATCTTTACATAAATTGTTGTTGATATTCTAGCGGAAAAAAAAACATATATAATGCATTTTGTTTTGTTTGCAGCTGTCAAAACTTCTCCCTGGTTCCTCTGTCAGAGGTTTTGTTTTTTTATCAGCAGCTAAATGTATTTGCAAATGTCAGGAACAGCAGAATTCCTGCTGTAAAAGGAATTCACGGCTACATTGTGGAAATCAGAACCCTAACCCTTTTTTTTTCCTGTATCACATTTTTATTTGCATTCTGTGTCATTTTGCCATTTTGAAATGAAGCTACTGGCTATCAAATGCAGTCTTCAGTAACAATCTTGTACAAGTTGCATTCAGATTCTCTCACCCTGTTCAGTATCGGTTTGCTCCTCAAAACAGAGCAAATAACTCTCAACCCTCTCTCATCTTCTTTGGGTCTATATGGTAATGAAGTGCGGCGCAACGCACTCTGTGACTGTGGGAGGTTGTCAAAGCCCATGTTGTTTCTAAGCTCATTTTAATAACATCTTACTTTTTTTCTCCACCACTACTAAATTCTTATGTAGTGCACAGCGAGTTAAAAGCGCAACATAAATGCGGTTGTCAGTGCGTTGGCTTTGCCTGTCACCTTATCAGCTCTAGTATTTCTGATAGACCTACTTCAGCAGCCTGCAGCCAATTACACAAGTGTGTGAAGCAAAGGCAACGTATTTCAGGCCGTAAAAAGAGTGCCACTGCCACAACCTTTTACTAACAGATAAAGTGCACCGTGTTATCTGAAATCAGCTTTTTCTATCGAGCGCCGTCACTTTGCAGAAATAACAGCGGGCACGAAGGCAACCAATTATTCTCAATTTAATCAGAAAACAAGTGGAGAAAAAGAAGTGTGTGTGTGTGTATATTTGTGTGCCATGTACGTAAGCATTCATGTGCACTGTGTGGACCTAACGACGACCAAGAGGTACAAATGATGAGAATAAGGGCAGCCATACAGTCTGAAATTAAGTAGCTTATTTATGTCCAATGTCATATTTTCAAGGATTTGAACCAGGCGTATGTGCATCAACAATGAGTGCGTTATGTTGTCAGATTATGATAAGAATTAGTCAAGATCACATTTGATGTTTGGTATAAAATACATTCCTTCTTATCTCTGAGACAGGTATGATATGTTTTGTAATTGAGTTGAATAGTTTGGGTTTATTATGCACAGCTGCCGCGTCTTCGGATACACTCAAAATGCATGAAAATTGAAATCGAAATGTTCTCGCTGGGGTTAGATGCGTAGCGCCTTATTATGCCTGTCTGAGCTTAAATTGGTTTGCAAAGAAATTTGTTGTGTGTAAAAGTTGATTGACACCTTCTGCTAATACCGGACAAGCAATAGAGCGCCGACAGTGAAATCCCAGAGCTGAAGACAGTTTGTGAAAATGGGCATGGAGCTTTTTTTTTTTCTCAAAGTAATGAATTTTGCCAGAGGACACGGAAACTCCAGACAGTCCCTATCAAAGGGATTTTTTGTTCATTTCCACTGTCGCCCAGAGAGAAAAATGGAGGGGAAAGTGACAGGAGGAAACAAGGGAGAGAGATGCAGACAGATGCAGTAATGACCGCTGTTAACTGTGTGCCAAACTGACTGCCAAGAGGGATTTCACTGGCCTTCATTATTACTAGAAAATTAGCTTCAGCTATTGGAGCACAGCTCTAGTAGTTATCATATCTGAATTAGCAAGAGAATCTTCTCTGTTTCTTTTCTTTGACCACAAACATCTCTCTATGCTGTGCATTGAAATGTTCAGATTGTGTCTGCACTTCCTTCCGAACTAATGAAGCGAGACCAACTATCAAAAAGGTGTATGATAAATATGAATTTTCTCTGCAAGAAGTAAAGAAAACACTTCACAACTACATCCCCTTATTTCTTACAGAGAAACCTCCTGATAATAAATGAATCACAGCATATTCCATCAATCTACAGAAAAAACAAACCAAAACATACAATTCCAGAAATGTGACAAAAACAAGTGCCAACATTCTCAAAATGATGCATCAAGGCCGATTGTCAAAGTCAGTCACTGTATAATTTGCACATA
Source organism: Thunnus thynnus (assembly GCF_963924715.1). Lineage (NCBI taxonomy): Eukaryota > Metazoa > Chordata > Actinopteri > Scombriformes > Scombridae > Thunnus > Thunnus thynnus. Next base: position 7,102,257 of record NC_089533.1, on the reverse strand, counting down.
ATGATTTTCATGTATAACGTCATTCTCATTGACAGGTTTACTGAGCATTTTATTGCACTTTCTCATGAAAGAACTGCAACCTTAACGCCCTTTCACACCTACCTCATTTGGTCCGGACATTTGGACTTTTCAGTTTGATCTAAACCAAACTTACATGTGCGAAGCCTCCCACGGACCACCTACCACACCAAACAGCCAAACCTTGGTCCGATGAAAAGAGGTGGTTTTGATCCGGATCAAACTGAACCATGATTCAGTTCCTTCCTAGTCTAAGAAATTCTTTTGGATGGTTCGAATTTTTGGACCAATTACAGGAAGTTCCAGCAGGCTATCATCAGAACAGGAAAAAGGAAAATGAGCCGTGGTAGCACATAGAGACAGGAAGAGACCAAGTATTTCATTGAAATAGATACGGTCCAACGATGTTACAAAAAGTCAACTGGAAAAAACTTCTAAAAACACTTTCCAAGTATTTTCAGAAAGGATGAGAGAGAGAAGATATGAGAGGACGGGAGAGCAATGCCACCTGAAGATAAATAAACTGTAGTATATATATATATATATATATGTATATATATAACATGGTGGCAATGAAATGAATCTCTTCATTAATTTAGAGATAGAAGGCTACCCGCCGAACTGACTTAACACGTCGACATCAGACGCACACCCGTCTACAAACCAATCAATGTCAAGCATGTGGAGACGCAGCCCACATAGGTGATGACGACAAGATGTAGGTATGTCATGTAAAGTTCTTTAGTGTGCCTGCATTCCTTTCAGGTGTAAAATATTAGAAATATTTTCTAAAATACAGAGAATACTACAGATAAGGTGCAAGGTATAAGGCATATATAAGTTATATACAGATTAAATTGAATTAATATTATATATATGAGAATAATGGGGGACAGCTTTGATGGCTAGTGTTTTATTGTCCCAGTCAGAATAAGTATAGAGGTTGTTGAGCTCGTCATTGGCTATGGGGGGTCGTGTTCACTCTTCTGTAATTGGTGATGATCTGGATGCCTTGCCACACGCATCTGGGGTCGGAGTTATTCTTCAAATGCCCCTCAATCAGCAGTTTGTGTTTTTGTTTGGCACTCCTGATGCCTCTTTTTCAGTTTGGCCCTGGATGTAGGCCTCCGCATTGCTCTGTTCATCTAAGGCTTCTGGTTAGAGAAGGTTTAATCTCTTTGTGGTTTGTGACGTTATTGATGCATGTGTTGATGTAGTCCAGAACAGAAGAGGTGTTTGTTTTAAATGACCAAGTAGGAGTCCAGAGTGACCTGGGTAACAAACCAGCTCCAGTCTCTATGCTGAAACTGCTGCTGTAGTGCAGAATTTTGCCCCTTCAGGCTAAACTTTCACCGTCCTCAATGAAGGTTTCACATGTCTGATTAGAGGTGTGTACTTGGAGAGTAGCAGCAGAGAGGGGATTGACCTTGTAGGCCTTAGTAATAGTTGTGTTCACAAGGTCCAGGATATTGTTGAAGGTTGTCTGATGCACTGTTTGTACAAAGAAAACCAAGGTCCAAATGTTCTTGTCAGCTAAATGACATATTCGCACCACTGAGGGATAAAAACTTGAAATTAGTCAGTAGATTACTACTAATTCACAAAGACCGGGGAGACGCAGAGCTTTGCGTTGTGCACGAGTTGCTATCCTGCAGCCTTTGTCAACTATGCCCCCAAACTATGGAATAAACTGCCCATAGATATCAGCTCTTTAGATACTTTCAAAAGAAAGCTTAAAACCTCTCATCTCTTTACCCAAGCATTTAAATAGCTTTGCACTTTGCTCTCTGCTGCACTTTTAAAATGTTGTATTTTTATTTATTTTACACATTCTAAGCTTTAACTTGTTTTTATCATATTTTATTCTTTGATTATGCATTCTATGTATTTTAGTTTCACTTTATCACTTTATCTTATGTCACATCAATGTCTTTTCTTTTTTTCTACATGTCTTTATGCTCTTTTATGTCTTTGTCATGTATTTTTTTTGTAAAGCACTTTGAGCTGCATTTCTTGTATGAAAGGTGCTATACAAATAAAGTTATTATTATCATTATTATTATTATCCTTGTTCAAGGATTCCAGGATGTTGGGAACACTTTTCAATATAATGCACTCCAGTACACCACCACCACCCACTACGACCTCAGTAATAAACATAGAGTAGAATTATCACCTTTCTGACAATGTCAACAAAAACTGTAAACTACTCCCAATCAGAAGTAGCTTGTAGCTGCACTAGTTTCAAACATTTCACATTCTGAAACACTGTGAATTTTTAATTGGAAGTAAAGACAGCAAATCATCAAAACAAGAGGCATAAACACTAACCAGAGCAAATAAATTTGTTTCCACCAATTAAACCAAATTTCCATTTAACAATTATGTTCACATTCATATTTGCTCTGATCATTTATGGTTTTATGTGCATCTGTCAGTACATAACACAGAAGTACAGTGCAGATGGCACCAGAAAAAAACTCTCAGACAAGAAAATCATCAAAGTGTTGGACATTTGTTCAGAAGACAAGATCTCAACCTACATGAATTGCAACACTCAAAGAGAAAACATCTATTGCAATAATTCAAACATGATTTATCTAAAAAAGGACTTAAAATATAGCAGCGTGGGTAGCTCGCAAGCCCTAAAGCGAAATGAAAAGTTTAACAAACACAAAAGGTTTCACCCTTGACGTGTGTCACATGGTTGCAGTGGTATGAACAGAGAGTTTGTTATCGAGGGGGTTTAGAGGAACAGATAAAGATGACAACTAACTTCTCAAAAGCTGTTAAATAAAATAAACAAATAAAACATATTAATTGTTGACTCTCCTCCTTTCTTGTAAGAAGTGACCATCTCCTTCAGTGCAGCAGCCGAGGATGCTGAGCTTCACCCTTCCTCTGTGCATTTGCCCCCATAATAAGATAACAAAACCTGCTGCATGGAGGGGTCAAACGGTGAGGCGAGATGCACAAAAGGGATGAATTAGATAACTGTATGTACTGAACCTTCCCATTACACACCGCACACTGGAGCAGGCCCCCTTTTGCCAGGGAGGGCTTTCCTCTCGGCTGTTACCTCAGAACAACAATAAAACTGCAAAATCCTCCCACACAGCGGCACACAGTCAGGGAGAAAATGAATCTAGACGAGTCTTTTCCCGCTGCATCAGGGGCCATGAGCACTGGATTTACAGTAAGTCATTAGGAGCAGAGACACCTTGACAGGCTGGAGGCGACGGATAGGGAGTTTGCTGCTGATTCCACAGTGTGACTGATGCCCTGCAGTCGCTCAGATCCGCCCAGAGTCTCATCTCAACACGCTCCACCTGCTGAGAGCAAGTGTTGCGCGGGGACTGCTAAGGAAACCAGCCTCGAAACTGTGTGTATTATAGCTCTGTAATGTTTGCAGTCCACACAGGGGGGTGAAAACTGCACTTCCCACCAACAAATCCCTACTGAAACAGGCGTGTTTGTGTGTTGTTGTTGTTGGTGTGTGTGTGTGTGTGTGTGTGTGTGTGTGTGATGGCAGGGGTCTGAATTGAGATATCAAAGGACCCGAAGTCTAAGAGGTTTACCATTATCTGCCAGCCTCAGCATGCAAGAGAGAGAGAGAGACAGGGGGAAAAAGACAAAAGACACACAACATGAAAGACAGACAGAGGGGGAAAAAAAAGAAAAGAGCGGTGGTCGAGGTGGGTAATTTTATCAATGCTGGGCAAAAAGTTAAAATTTGCTTATTGCCAGTTATATACAGTAGTTGCCAAATAAAAATACATTTTAAAAAGTCTTATATTGGTGCAGCTATCAGTGAGGGGTCGGCGAAATAACACCTAAAGTACCAGTGTCGATAATCCAATAACAAAAACTGGATCCGTTTCATGTTAGACCTGTTTCTGAGCCTACTCACACCAACACAAACATGCCCTCTTTGCCAATCCGCTGTTGTACAAATACACACTATAAATACATCAGTCGGCAGACAAACGCACAAGAGAGAGGCTGCGTGAAAACTACATTTTAATGGGTTGAAATGTTATGATTGAAGTTACATCAGATGTCAAAAAATGTTTGGGTAGGAGCGCTTCCTGGACTCAAAAATGAGTTTGTTTGAGGTGCTCTTTGGATCGGGATACATGTAGACACAAAAAATACAAGAAAACTCCAAGGCAATCTCTTTTAAATCAAAATATGCCCTCATTATCATGGCATGGTCATATTTGATTTGAACTTAAACTTGACGCATTTTGGCATCAAGCCTTCGTCAGGGAGTCCAACAGATCTCGTGAAACAGCCATTATATAATGAAAATCCACAAATGGCTTCTTTCTACATGAAAATAGATAAATGTGTGGTTAATCCCCCAGTTAGACCTGTGATATCAGGTAATGACAGCCTTACTGGACCATTTTTACCTTCCTGCTTATGTTCAGGAACTACTGATGTGCTCAGCAAGATCAAGCGACTGGAGGACAAAGGCATTAGAGAGACTTTTCTAGCCACCATGGATGTTGAATCATTGTATACAACCATAGAACATAAACGGGCCTAGCAGCACTCAGATACTTCTCAAGTGCAGAATCTGAAATGCCACCCAATACCATTTCTTATTGTCACTGACAGAATGGACTTTGACAAATAACATTTTCATTTTCCAGGACAAAGTATTTAAACGGACACAATGGTGTGCTATGGGGACTTGCAATAGTCCTTCTCATGCAGGTCTATACCTGGGTAAATGGGAAGAAGACTTTGTGTTCAACCACGAAGGAAATAGTTTTCTAAGCACATTATCTGGTGGGGACGATACATCGACAGTGTCTGTTTCAGTCTGAGTCAGAGCTACAAGCTCTCCGTGTCTTTTTGAAAAGTATTAAACCTAACGTCACACTGTCTCTAGATTACAGCAAGGATAACATACATTTTTTAGATCTTACAATCTTTAAAGACAATCAAGGGACTTTGCATACATCTATATTTAGGAAACCAACAGACAGAAATGCCATTCTACAGGCCAGGAGCTTTCATCCCCAGTGGCTCAATGAGAATGTACCTTATGGCAATTTGTGACCAGGAAAAGGAGTTTGAGGTCAAATCAAAGGTGTCATGCTTTCAGGAACGGGGATATAGAAACATTGCCCTGCAGAAAGCATTCACTAGAGCCAAACACCTGGACAGATAAACCTTACTATAAAGAAATCCTCCCAAACAAACAAAAGATAGAGTAGTATTTGTCACAACATACAGCACAGAGGCAGTTGGGATATTATAGAGCCAAACACCCAAACATGGTTGGGTTCAAACCCCAAGGGGTCCTACAAGTGTAACCATTGTAACCACTGCACAAATGTTATACAGACTGAGACATTTATGGATTTTACATCTCAGAAAGAGTTCACCGTTAATCATTTCATTAACTGTAAAACCATGTTTGTTATTTACAGGCTAGAAAGACCCAGTTGCAAAGTTTTTTATACTGAAAGAACAAAAAGACGTTTACAGGACAGGCTAGCAGAACACGAATATGCCATTAGCGCAGGGAATGTAAACTACGCTATGGCTAGACACTATCTGTTCCTTCATAATTGCAACTAGGGATGTCGACGGTTAACTGTTAATCGGTTAACCACCAAGAATATTTTCAACCGGTTATGCACGCCAGTCTATTGGTTAATTAGCATTCTCACTCCGCCAACGGCCAGACAATGACGTGTTCACAACATCACCAAGTATGTTATGCTATTGAGAGCTACTGTGACAAAACACATTGAAAAACACTTTGAGGCAGTGATTCTCAACTGGTGGGTCATGACCCAAAAGTGGATCACGGACCCGTTCTGGGTGGGTCACGGACAGCTGGTCAAAAATAAACAGATAATATTTAATGCGATGTTGGACTTGTCTTTATCCTTCAGGCATGCATCAGAGACATGCAGCAGTCTCGCACCGTAGCCATGGTAACCATCATTTGTTTGACAACACTTTAAGTTTGTGTTGATGTTTGGAGGAAAGATGGCGAAGCGCAAATATGACCCGCAGTATTTAAAATGTGGATTATCGTACATTGAGGATAAAAAGGGACAGAAACCCCAGTGTGTGATATGTAGTGAAGTGCTTGCAACTGAGAGGATGAACCATGCAAGTACAAAAAAAAAAAAAGGCATAAATTATTTAAGGTAGTATAAAATAATTTAAAAGGTAGATTTTTTTTGTTTTTTTGCATGTACAGGTTTAAGGTGCTTGGCTGTTCATGAGTCTTATGGCTTGTGGAAAGAAGCTAATGCACATTCTGGCTGTTTTAGCTTTGATGGAGCGATATAAGTATATAAGTGAAAATATCTAATTTTGTGGCCTTATTTATTCTGTGCAGTTTTGATATTTATTTTAGTCTACATGCAGTTGTCATGGTCCTCTTCAGTATCTTAATAATGTGCTCTGAAATGCACTTTGTACACAAACACAATGACATATGTGTGTTTTTGAAGGATATTTTTGAAAAATAAATTTGCTTGGTTTGAATTCTATAAAAGTGGGTCGCCATTTAACGACCATGGTAAAATCTGGGTCTTGGGGTGAGACCAGTTAAGAATCCCTGCTTTGAGGTGAAGAAGGATGAGCTAAAAGACAAGCTAGCTCTGCCCACTGACTGCTGGACAGCTCTCACAAACGAAAGCTACATCACAACTTTTCTTAAAAATTAATAGTTATCAGTCGATGGGTGTCAGTCTGTCGAAAGCAAAATTGACCAAAACTGACATCCCTAACGGCAACCCATCCACATTACAAACCTTTGGCACTGACCGCATCCCATCTTCCATACGAAAAGGTGACAGACAAAGGAAACGTAGCCAACAGGAAGCCTTTTGGATTGACAAACTACAGGCTACTAAACATCCAGGCCTAAATGAGGACCTAGATTTTACTGCTTTTTTGTAAACTTTTTGTCTTTTCTAGTCATTGCAATTATTCATATTCACGTTGTTGCTCTTTAATTCAGCTTTGATGAATATCGTGGGCCAAAACGACGCCATCTACTGGAGTTTGTGTATGTCTACACCCTCTCTAGGCCAACAACACCATATCCAAATGGAAGATTTTTCATGAGAACTGTTTGACTCCCTGATGAGTTTACATCAGATGTGTTGCCAAAGACTTCTAACAGAACTGTAGAGGATGTGCGAGGTTGAACTTAGAAAGTCGTGTATGTACGGACTGCAGAGATGATATATTCAGCTTCAAAGTGTTGACATCCCAGCCAGCAGTGTTGTGAAATCTGTCTTCATAGTTCAACAAGGTCTGATCCCCCGCAGTATATTGAAAGAGAAAACCTAAAAGAAAAGTTTGATTTCTTTAAAAGGGCCCGAACTGAGATAGAACTTTATTATATAATTTAGGACTTTTAACCCAAATTTGAGAAACTTTATTAAACAAAAATGACAACAATGCAAGCATGACTGAGATTCATAAAGGAGTGGAAGGTGAACTGTTGACTGGTATATTTTATGGGTGGAACAACAGCAGCTAAACGGTTAAGCTCTGGGACAACTAGGGCTTCCACCTAAATGTTGATGATTCAATACATCAGCTGAGAAACCCCTGAGTCGACTCACATTTAGTCAGTCAAAACAATGACGCAGCTAAAAGAAAAAAAAAAAAAAAAGGCCGAGTAACGCAGGGTGACAGCATGACAGGCTGTAAACTTGTCTTACAATGACCTCAATAACTACGATGGAGAGAGAGAGAGAGGACGGCGTGACACAGAGCAGAGCGACTCCATTCTCCTGCTCTGATTCTGGCGCTCTCAAGTCCGACGCTGAATGTCGGTGAAGACGGCTGGTACAACCTCCTCTACCGTCCAGTGTGATTGACTCTTTGGCTTTTTTTGGCTCTTATTTCTCTGACTGTGTGGAAATCTGACTTTTTCAGATACAAGAATTAAAGTCTTACAGGTAAAACATGAGACTCATGTGGGTTGTTATAGGAGGTTAATCAGCGACAGCCCTGGCGAATTTCTCTATTTACTGCTGCCAAGGTTTACATAGTATGTGACAAGGTGTGAAAATTCATTTTATGTCAAGAAACGACTGTCAAGAGATCACTTGTTCAAATTTTCTGCAGAAAGAAAGGATTCCAGCACCGACATTTCTTACATGGCAGCTTAACTGGTGCCTCTTTAACTCATTAAATACTGAATGCTAACTCAATATTACAGACACTTTAAATGACAATGCTACTATATATCAGAACTTTATGGGGTTTCAAACTGCACCCTGGCAGCAGGAGTTGATTAGTCTGACGTGCTTTGTAAAACCAGGGGAATGATTATGTTGGAGCAGCTGATAGAGCAAGGTAGATACCTTTTACAATTTTGGCACATGCTTATCGCTGCAAATAAGCCGAGTCATTACTGTTAAAATAAGAGTGTGTTCATGCAGTGTCTGCTCTCTATGGCTGCAGTATATGTTCATCTTTAAGAACTCTTGACAGCCTTTTTTCTCAGGACACTACGCTGTTCAAGATTAAAGTTTTAAAGCTAGTTTCATTATCAAAAAAAAAGCCCTGGGAGCCCAAGGAAACATCTTCATATTGCCTGTTTTGACCAAAAGCCAAGGATATTCAGTTTACAGTTCTGTTCACAAAGAAAAGAAAAAGCAGCAAATCTCCCATTTGTGAAGCTGGAACCAGTGAAAGCTGAGGTTTTTATTATATTTCTCATTTCATTCATTTGGAAGACTTTCATTTTTTTCCCCAAGACTACACACATAAGGGGCAGTTTGGGAGTTCAGTGTCTTACTCAAGGACACTTCGGTTTGTGTGTGCAGGGGTTGTCAGGTGCACGAAAACAAAATAAATAACGGAAGCAACACAACTAAATCCAAACCAAAACCGGTAACTGGTGGGACGAGCTGAGAGCTAAAAACAGCGGCGGCAGCTGCTGCGAGCAGTCAGAGGAGAACGAGAGAGCTGCTTCAGCTGCAGCCCGGTGTTAATAACCTGGACACAGTATGGGCCCTCAGGTGACGCCAGTTGCGCTAACGAGCACCTGCAGAAACAGAGCAGAGCAGGTAAATCCCCAAAGCCAAACGCAGATGACACCAGGGGTCATCACAGCCTGGAATAAAACACTCTGAAATCATTTATCAGTTACTAAAATTGTTGTCATTTAATTAATTTTCTGTAAATCAACTAATTACTTATTTTTTTAGCACTAATTAGAATAACAACATTTTGGACACAAGTGTCTTTTAGAGAAGTTAGAAAATTATCCATTACAAGCTCTTCCACAGGTGATTTGGTTTGTTTGTGCCTGGATGGGGGGGGGGGGAATTCAGTACAGTACATCTAATTAAATACCCAGTAAACTGAAGTCAACACATGCTGAGAAAGAGAGAGATTAAAAGAAGGAAGAGAGATTATCATAACACAGGCGTGAATTTTGCGAACCATTAATGAGACAGGCTGGAGGACTACTAATGACCCTGACAGCTAGTGCAATTATCCACAGATTAATTCACTATTAAAACTTCCACTGCCCTGTTTGCATGCATATGCATGCATACGTGCACTAATGAGAGATCATGGCTCCCCTTACTACTGCATTATTAATCATCATGTGACAAAGATGGGTAGCAGCATCACACTGAGGAAGATAGCTGTGCTATATAATGATCAGTCAAATGTGTCACTGGGGCTCTCAGTAATAGCTGCAGCCCCCAAGCCGTGGCTCTGAAAAATCTGGCAGCAGCCGGCAAAATGACACACTCACTCTCAGCCTGCTGCTTTTGCTCTTTTTTTTCCAAGATCCCATTTACTGGAGTTGTATAACCATTTGATGCAATAATTGTTTTTGTTCTGATCTGAGTCATCCACGCTGTCAAAACTTGAAACAACCCTCAAAGAAGCTGAGGACTGAGGAGCTGGGTTTGCCGGTAGAAGGTCTGAGCCGGCTGCTTTTGCATCACAAGCTGAAGGCTTTTTACGTCGGCTATTATTTTGACAGTGATTTCAGAGATTTCTTAGATGGAAACAATATAAAAGTTGGCTTCCCACTGAATATATGGAAGTATAACTCTCCATTGCACTTTGTAAAAATTAAATTAAGACTAAATCTCCTGCAAACCACTGCTGCACTTGTTGGTGTTAATCTGTCAAACTTCAATAAACGGCAAATTAGAGTCGATTACATCAGACGTGTGTATAGTTATTTTATTCTCTTTAGTCTTAAGTATATTCTAAAAATCATATTAGTCTAATTGCTGTATAATATGTCTTATGCAAAGCCGTACATACATTAGCCTTGAAAGCATATCAAGGGAAATCAAGCGGGGGAAGCACAGCAGCAAAGAGACCCTGAGACTCATTTCAAGGTAGTGTGTAAGTCAACAAACTCTTGTGACAGGTTGTTGACTGAATCTGGAGTCCTACTGTATGCACACCTCGTCAGTCACAGATAGTCAGGAGGGAACATAAACAGCGAGGACTGAACCAAGTGCACCAAATAGAAAAAATATATTTCAGCAGTGTAAAACCGCCAGCTAGCTTCTGATAAAAAAAAAAAATGTCACGAGAGCATTGAGAAAAGTGAGAAGATTTGAACATGAAATCAAATGGGGAGGAGAAAAAAAATGAGACGAAAATGAAAAAATGTGACAGAAGACTGGGGTGAAATCTTCTCCAGCACATGCAGTGACTGACTCAGAGTCTATATGAGCTGAACTGTGTTGTGCTGTAGGCAACACTGATAGGAATGTAAAAAAAAACACAAAAAATACAAAAAAAAGTGAAGTAAAATGTGGAAATGAATATTGAAAACTTTGATCTGCTGGTAGCGCATCATGAGAAGTCTGAATGAATGTCGCTACAACTTTTAATGACAGTTAAAGATGCAACTATCCAACTTTTTCTCTCTTGATGCTGATTCTGATAACTGCGTCGGCACTGATACAGATCCAGTGTATCAGCCTAATTAAAATCAAGGATTTTTAAGACCTAATTACCAATTTTGGTATTTGAGGATTTAAGAATATCGGCCGATATTCAGTTTTTATCAGACACGTAACATAAAGAGTTTTGATAAAGATCCCTGATATTCAGTTATTGAGTTCTGAACAAGATAAATACTTAGTGCTACATTATGCAGTTGAAAAATAAACTTTTATTGTCAAAAAACATAACAGCGACTGCAACAGTAAACTTAATTGAAATTACTATTATTATTGTGTTTTATAATTGGTTGACTTAGTTCCTCTATTCATTAGTGCCACAAACGTGTTGACATTTTTGCAGAGTTGTGACAATTAGTTGATTTTTTTTTTTTTTTAAGAACAAAAGTCAAAAAGTTCTTTGATTCCAGCTTCTCAAATGTGAATATTTTCTGGTTTCTTTAGTTTTCCATGATAATAAACTGAATATCTTAGACATCAACAGTGATCGACATTTTTCACCATTTTATGACATTTTACAGACAAAAGGACTAATTGACTGTTATGCACCACAAGACCAAAGTAAATTCCTTGTATGTGCAAACCTACTTAGCAAAAAACCTGATTCTGACTCTGATAAATTAATAGAGAAAATAAACGTTACTTGTGGTTGAGAGTGAAATGCCTCAACAGCTGTTGCTTGGATTGCTATGAAATTTAGTAGAGATATTTATGTCCCACACAACATGAAGTGTAAAGTGTTGATATCTTAAGATCTGTGGTTTGACATGTTTCTGCTCGTACCATCACAAAAAATGCAATACTGCCACATACACGCTAACAACACGATATTTGATATTGATATTGTTTGTATGTTATTAAACCAACAGCTTTACTCTGACACCTTCTTGGTTTTCTTTACAGTGATCATTACAGCCTCACAGTGTTGACTCTTGTTTAAAAGTGTTATAATATTGTTAATAGGAAGCAGAAAACATATTTACCTTGTTCAGTATTCTCAGTCAACATACTGCTAGTTAGTAGCGTATGAACTGAGGAAGGTATTTGATGCCAGCGAGGCTTTTGAACATCAATTCCGATACCACAATACACAAACATACACACACACACACACACACACACAGAAACTCATTCACACATTTGCAAATGCAAATCTGTGAGTTTACACTCCCCGGGGGACTTCAAACAGTCACATTCTGCCAAAAGGAAAGCACTTTCATCAAAGCAATGACCTTGCAGCAACCCTTTACCCCCCCAACCTTCACCCACACCCACTGTGTGTGGGTGAAACCATATGCGGGTGATGTATGAATAAGAAGAGGTATCATCGAGTAATGACGACACGGCCGGGAAAAAAGAAGGGCAATTAAAGCTCGGTAGAGTGCGGTGAAGTAGTCAGAGATGTACATGTGCTGCTCCCACAGAGAGGAGACACCGACGAAGGAGCGATGCCGCCGTGTCTCATCGCAGCAGGAGACCGATGAGTGTAGGAGAGTCAACTTTCAGAACGTGGGAAAACCTGAAAAGAACCTCTAATTGGCCTCCATCGGCTCCATATTTGGCCTACCTGTTTAGAGCAAACATGGCAGCCGGATTTCTATTCACTTGGCTCTTGAACGCTCTCAGACATTCAATACACACCTTGAAGCACTGCCAGGCAGCAGCAGCAGCAGCAGCAGGAGGCAATAAACAGCGCTTCCCACTGTGAGGAGGTGCAGTGTTTTTTTTTCACAAAAACTTCCCCCTCATTCATTTCGCTCACACTTTTTTTTTTTTTGTCAGTTACCTTCCCCATCTAAACCCCACTGCTTCTCCCTTTGATGCTTAAAAGTCTACTAACATTTCCTTTTTTTTAGATATTGTCTCCTTTAGCAGAGAGATGTTTCAGCCCCATTGTTGCAATCAAACACACAGATTTCAAAGAGCGCTGGCATGGCAAAAAACAGTAGTTAAGAGTAGACGTACGAGCAGACAGCAGGCAAAGTAGAGTGGAGGAGTGGAGGGGTGGGGGGGGGGCAGGGATCAGACGGATGAGAGGGAGCCTAAAGAAAGAGCACAATGAATAAGGGGTATCATACACTCACAAGCTCACACATATGAAGACTACACCCTACGGTCACGGCTTTTGTGGCGACGGCGTTGTCCCGGTTTTCACACGCGACAGCCGCAAAGTGACACTAATGAGACACTGGAACATTTGAGCCTCCAGTCAGCACCACAGACCCAATTTCAAATTAGATTTTCTGTCTTTGTAGTATACAGAGATTATAGCTGACATTTCTTAAAGTCTTGAGAATAATGTGTTTTCTGATTATTTCTCTCTTTCACTCTGGCAGGCCTGCATTAGCACAGCTGTAGGACCTCACACCGGCTTCCCGTGTCTCCTTCATATCACCACTTGTACAAATGAACGATCATTAATGTTACGTTCAATGCGCACACGCTATAGAAGTACGCATTCTGGCGTCTAAATTACCATCATCCACTCTACCGCTGAATTTAATGAGGTAAAAACAAAGCTCAAACAATATAGGTGATAATCACATTATGTTATTTTGTCACATTAGTTGTGAAAACGGTACAGGTGGAACATTTTGGCATCAAAGCAGGTTGCTCCCAGGTTGCTTCAGGGAGAAACTTGAGCTCAAAGTCTGAAATGCCACCTGGAAGAAAAAACAAGTGCTTCATGTTATTGTTGCTGCTGGATTTAACCTGTACGTTTCTGGTGAAAATTAACTGTATCTACCTCTCAAATGTAAGTGTTATTTGGTTGCTTGTAATTAAGATATTTTGATGTTATTCTGAGCAATTCTCTGACTTAAAAAGTTAGAAAAAAGGCCACATATAGGCTTGTTATTGTGCAGTATATTAATATTATTATTATTTGGGCTGCAACGCACTTCAGAACTGAAAATTGTAAACTTGCTTAAAGAAAATGTTAATGTTGTAACGTACTACTTAATGTTAAAGGTGTAAATGCTGCTGTTTTAACTTTTTAACTACTCTCAGTGTTTTATACTGAAGACATTTTGTTTTTCTCAAAAAATTTCAGTGACCCGTACATTTCAGGTATCTAAACCTAGCTTACTTTAAGTACAGTTGAGTGTAATTTGTGTAAATTGGATGATTATAGCAATCCTGAATCACTTAAACGCAGGTGATAATGCTGTACTTTAATTATAGCTTCAAGTAGAAGACTGTGAGAAATACACTGGGAATGTGCGATGTCGATGGCAATTACTGTATTTTGCGGAGAACACAAAAAACCACTGTAGATTGACACACCGAGATACAAATAGTTTACTCAATTAAATGTTTAAAATAGTAAAAAAAAAACAAAAAAAACTGATGTCTTCATTACAGTCACACTTCAGATGAGCATTTTTGCTTAAAGAATTAGCAAAACAATCAATTATCAAAATAGTTACTGATTGATTTTCTGCCAAATCAATTAATCAGCTAATCGTTGCAGCTCTAAAGTTAATGCAGATATACAAAGTGGAAGGTGAACAGAGCAGGTCTGTGTCTTCCTCGCCTGTATTTTTATAGGATATCATTGTTGAAACACCTGCATCACCAGTTTCTCCCAAACTGTAGTGAGTGAGTCACCCACAGCCTTAGCCTATGAATATTAACACTGTTACTCATTATAGTATTCAAAATATGCATGGCATGCTCTTGACAGCAACAATAACAAGCGCCTCACTTCTCTGGCCTTGAGTTTGATTGGAAGCACCAACAATAATCAGCCATTCCCTCTTATCTTTAGCCCTGGCCCAACCTTAAGGGGCACTGCTGTGGTTGAAACAAGCCCACATCTGGATGCAGCTCACAAGCAAAGATGAAGCTTTAATGAACAGGGATTTTTTTCCAGAACTGCGCTAAAATAAAATCTTGTAATGGCATGCATGCAACATTAGTAGGCATGTTAAATATTTCATCACTCAGCGCTTGATTGAGTCAAGTCTAATCTGTGTTTATAACGTCTAGTCGACCGAACCCCTCAAAAAGACTGCTGAAACAGTCTAAATTGATGTAAATGAAAAAGCACTCTGAGAATGATTTAGAAATAACTGGAAGATTTTTTATCTGGTGCAGCAAATCAACACCAAAGGTCAGCTTAATATGGAGAGCTAGGACTTTTATAAAAATCACTAATATTCTCAGAACTTGAAGAGAATCTGCAAAGTTGAGCAGTCGATTTTTTTTCACAGCACTTTAACTCCTGAATATTATCGTATTTTAAAACTCTCAGTACAATCAATAAAAGCAAATACTCATGTCTGTCTGAAAAGAAATTCCTGTAACAAAAAAACTCACTCAAGACTAGAGCTGCACCGCCGTTTTCGTGCATTGACGGTAGTAACGGTATCATGTCACGCACGCCACGGAGTCAAATTGATCGCCGCTTCACCGCTGAGCGAGCAGCTCGAGTGACGGGACATCAGTTATTCTTTCAGTGCTGTGCTTGACATAAAGAATGACGTGCTGGCCTCTTAATGACAACACTGGAATAAAGATAGTAAAGGCCATAGAGGCTATAAAGAATAGACTACTACAGGAATAAATACATGCAAAAGTTTACCGTATTGGTCCAAATATAAGATGCTTTTTTTTAAAATCTGGAAATATGCTTGAAAAAGTAGGGTCGTCTTCTATTGGGGGTCTAGACCACATGTTCACTATATCAGATATTCTTTTTGAATGGATAAAGCAGTGGTGTGAAACCGACTCCTACACATTATGGGTTGTTTGTAGCCTTAATGTTGGCTAGCAAGTGTCTTAAAGTCTGTTTACAGTGATTATGTTAGAGTCAGTCAACCCCTAAAAGTATTTCATGAGTCCAGTTGAACCTGTAGGAGCTTCTGAAGGCTTGTGTAACATGTTTTTTTTTTACTGCCACAGAGGAAATAAATTCATGACAAGTGAAAACAAGTCCAAAGCCTCTGCCGACATCTCTACTGCAGAAATGGAATATGTCAAGCTGCCAAATACCACTGTGACAGATGATAAGGAGCACAAAAAGACAAACAGGCAGTCTTATAAACGCTAAACGCTCTGAGAAAATCATTTTTTGACCGCTTCCGAGAGCCTGGTAGGAGAGTGTGTGAGTATGTAACTATACTATGAAAGTATAAGCATGTATTTTTTCCAAAAACAGGTGTTGGAAAAAGCTTCAACACAGCTCAAACTATGAGGTCATACTGGTGAGTGGTGATAAACAAAACTGAATATACAATATACCTACTGTAATATTCTGGCTTCCTAGAAACCTTCGTTATATAGTTTAAATAACAAACTTTCAAAGAGAGAGAGAGACGGCCAGTACTGTTGGATTGGTTTGAAGCCTTTCTTGAAACGCTGCACGGCAACTGCCCCCCCCCCCCTCCCCTCCATAGATTCCCCCACCTTTCATTTTCACAGCGCTACATCACACCTGCATTTTACAGCAGGTGACCAGTCTGTTGCAAAGTTGGTGAAATGATGTGACACCACAGAAACAGATTTGTCTTCACCGGGAACAAGATGAAGAATATTGTGAGAAGAAAGCCAGTGGTCTCTGTAAGGTGAATTGGCAGCCATCGTATCAAAGCAAAGACAGACCATTTATTAACCACTACTGAATAATTAATGTTTTTAAATAGCGCTGAATTGAAATCTTTTACTTTAAAACCATTAATTCCCTGAATTCACTTTGAATTTCAGTGCTGTTACTTCAGTGGTGTTCAAACTTCAACACTCAGTAGTAACTCAATTTCACGGTAGAGAGTTAAAATTTCAAATGAAAGTGGCTTCATTTGCCTCCAAAGATTGTCTGAACGTGTGTTTAATGTTCTTCAAACCATGATTTTAATCTGATAAGCAAAGAAATTGTGAAAAAAAACAGAAATGATTAGAAGTAAAACATTTAAATAAATAAAAATATTAGACGACAATATTATACAACATATACTAATCTTATTATTAAGTGAGTTCAAGTTTTATTTTTTTGTACATTTATTTCACAAACAGTGCTCATGCGCTCATCATGTCAACTCCTAATATAAACCTAATTTATTCTTGGAGAGAGAAAAAAAAAAAGAGCGACAGCAGAAAAAATCAGAGTGAAACTACTCCAGCTGTGAAGTGAATCAATGTGTGGGTGCGTTTGACTGCGAGCAGAGGAACTAAGATCCTATTTAGAAACAGCATTAAGTGAAGATATTGCAATGAAAATAGGCAGAGAAACTAGGACAGGGCGACTTTTAAAAAGATCAAGTGATTTAACGTCTTTATCCGGAAGGAAAAACTGAGGAAATATAACTTTATTGTTTCAGAAACACTACATGCGTGTAATGATGGAGCACCCGCAATCAATTACAGATGAATTCATCATAGGTGGCAGAGCTTTAAGTTATGACTCATAAAAGTAGAGGGAGATGTTCTTCTACCAGGTAGAGTCGTCACGCTCTGTATAATATGTTATCAGTGAAAACATTAATCTCTCAAATGAACTGGAATTAGCATTTGAATTAGCCAAGAAGTAATGACTGGTGGAGGAGAAAGGAACAGATGGAGAGGAAGGATTTAGATAGGATCTTAGAAAAAAAAAAAATCAGGAAAACTGCAGTACGGATCGATAAAAGAACGATTAAAGAGCCGGAGTGCTGCGTCTCAGCCGTGTAATTAATTCTAAACACACATTTATATTTGAACGTCATGTGTGTTTTTGAGATTATTTTTGCTTGTATGCATATTTGTCTGTATGTGCGTACTTTTGCACCGCTTGACTGTGTTTCTCAAGAGAGAGAGAGAGAATAAAAAAAAAAAAAATAAAAAAAAAGGTGAAATCCTTTATTCTTCTACACAAAGTCCACTGTCATCCACTGAGAGCAAAGAGAAACTGCTGCTGACTTTCATCTGTCATCAATCTGTCAGTCTCCGCTGCACTCTCCCTAACCATCTGTCTTCATCTGCCTCTGTCGGCCTGTGAAGGTTTGAAGCAAAAACTTCACACGCCCCTCGGTAAGTAACGCAGTACTCCGAGTGTCTCTCTGCAGTCTCTCAGTACCGGGCTTCATCTCTCCAGAGGGCCAAAAACAATAACTCAAGCAAGTGTGTGTGTGTGTGTTTGTGTGTGTGTGTGTATGAAAGATATATTCAAATCCACAGCGTCTTACTTCGGCTACTTCCAGTGAGCTGTTGTAGTCGTTTATACGATCGGGACTGAATAAAGCGATGTCAGTTTGGTCGCTCCGTCTCACTCGATCTTGACTTTTCTTCTGTTACGTAACTGTAGTTTAAACCTCTCACGTTACACCACTTTCTTGTCACAAGTCCTTACATCAAAGATAAAAACAATGCAGCGATCTTCCTGCCGTTTAAACCGCCGCCATCACACACTTTCTTTCTATCTATATTTATAAGCAGATAAAAATCTTCCCGCGGCCTTCCGTTTAATCATATACCACATAACGGCGACGTCCACAGCCTTTCATTTCATACGGCTCTCTCTACCCCTGTTTCCTCTCTCTCTCTCTCTGTCTCTGCACTTTCAGCTGTCAAATAAAAAAAAACAAAAAAAAACTTTGAAGGATATGCTTTTAGTTTCTAATAGTTTTATATGATTCGTGGTGATCTGGGAGCTCATTTAAATATATTTATACTAATATTAATTGTTTTCTACCTCTTGAAGTCGTCCTTAATGCTGCTTTGTGCTGTGAATTTCATAACTTTGGAAAGCACTTTGTGCTTATTACTTGAAAAAAAGCTCAGTGCGGGTTGCATAAACACTATTTTATGCTAAATTATTGACAGGTCTGTGTTAAATCAATCTTCGTTTATGGCAAGAAATCCATTTTTCTGTGGCTGAAGCATGATTATTCCCAGAGGTAATTATTTTCAATCACAGGAAAACCTTCAGCCTTAATTATGTAAATGTAAAACCCATCAAATATGACATACAGTATGTCTCAAACCACAACATGGTATATTTAGTGATTTTTAAACTTTCCCTTTAAAAGCTTACACCAGCTGTGTGGTGCAAATCTAAAGCCATGTTAATTTTCAGACATTATATGTTAATGTCATTAGGTAATAGTGGAATAAACAGCACCGAATCTTGCATTGAGTGTGATGGATGGACGTTGTATGTATGTTTTTACATTACAAGTGGATTATTCTACAGTAAAAGGAAGCCCTGATATCTTCATGTCGCCACTGTGATGAGAACAACAGCGTGTTATTTGCTAAAGGGGATGGAAGTTCTGTTAGTGTGAGTTCCAAAAGATGTTTGTTGGGAATTAAAACCATTCCTGCATTCATGTGTCTTCATTGTGCCGTGATTGTTCGTTTTAATCCTGAAAGATTTATCTCAGTGTTTAGTCTCTGAGGCTGTGGTTGCTTCCGATTACTCATTCCTTTGTAGTCGCCGAGAAGAGCCCTTAAGATGAGACACATTGAAACCGAGCTGACTGGAAAGTACCCAGACAGATCAGCGGTGTTAATTTAGTTTTTATAGTCTTTCTGAATGTTCGTATTTTAATAGACTTTATAGCTTTTGCAGAATGCTGACAGTCTTTATGACGGTCTCGTTTTGATCTGCTCTTCCTTTTTCTGCGACGAAGGATCATTCTTCTTCCCAACATGTCAATAACAAACAAACAATGTGTGTTTAATGTAGACGTGTGTGTTCATCACCACTCATCACACCACCGCCTGCTGCCTCATCCTGTCTCTGCCACTGGACCGGGACATTTGTTTCCTGGTGTGTGAGCTCTCATCAGTCAAAAAAAAAAGTCTAAAGGGAAATGGTGAGGAACAGAGATCAAACCTAGTCAGGTTAATTTTGCTCACTTTTATTATCACGACTGTATCACACACATCTCCTCGATCTGAGGGAGTGACTTCAAGCTGATCGGCGGCCATGACAGATGGCAGTTTACTGGCTGGCAAAGACCAGGCCACTCAGACTCAATAAAGATTCCTCTTTTGATTTGCTTGTGTGTGTGTGTGTGTGTGTGTGTGTGTGTGTGTGTGTGTGTGTGTGTGTAGAGTATACGGGGGGAGCTTTACTTTATCTCCTGCACTGCTCAGCTTCATCTCCATAGCTTCTTTTCTGCCACTGGAGTCTTCCCTGAGGGTGAGATTGCAGCCAACCATGTCATAAAATGTCATATTTCACTACAGGTTACAGCCATGCTACCACACACGCAAACCTATTACAGCATTAACATTAAGCTTTGCTGCACTGGTGTACAGCACATGAATGTTAAACAAACAAAAAACCTCGCAGCAGGTCTGACAAATAAACCCATTCGTATTATAAGATAGAGTACATCAGCCAGCTCTGTGCTTTTTAAGTATGCATGAAAGGAGGGACACACTGTGTTTAAATGATGTACCATCAGTCTCACACTGCACTAACATCAGACATGCAGAGAGTGTTGTTTTAAGATGAAAAAATAAAGTATGACACATGGGTATCCTGGTCATCTACAGTTAAAAAATGCACAACATTTGTAGTATAAATACAGCCATTAAATTATGAATATTGACGCTTTATCCTCATGAAGTTAAAGAAATTATTAAATATTTTAGGAAATATGTTTATCAGCTTATTTTATTGCCAAGAGTTAGATAAAAAGATTGATACCACTCTCATGCCTGTGCATTAAGAACTGAGCTGGAGGTGGTTAGCCTAGCTTAGCATAAAGACTAGAAGCAGGGGGAAACAGCTAGCCTGGCTCAGCCCAAAGTTCAAAAATCGCCTTTCAGCATCCTCTAAAGTTCAGTAGCACATTGTATGTCATTTATTTAATCTGTGCAAAAACAGAAATGTAAAAATGACATTTTAAAGGGGACCTATTATACCTTTCCTTAGTTTCAGCCATATGTGTTACAATGTCGGATGTTCATATTGAACGTGGTGTCAAATAATGAGGTATATTTTATGTAGACGAAGATGTTTTTTTCTACTTTCTGACCAAACAGACGTCAACTCGTGACAGATTTCTTTATATGGTCATCTGCTCCATACACAGCATGCGAGTTCTGGTCGTCTGCAGCTCTTCATCAAACATCATCATCACTGTGGCTGTTTCTGCTTCTATTATTTCTCCCTGCATTATTTATATATCCATATCTCATAACATATCTCACTAATAAAGTGCTGCTAATTCTGTGAAGAACACGTTTCATTTCCTGTAAATTCTTCAAAGTAAAAGTCTCCCATTTTTAGTCATTTAAAAGCTTTTAATATGAAGCGGCAAAAGCAGGAAATTTTGTGTTTTCATCAGCAGTAACTTAACACGACTACGGCTGCCCCTCGGCAGGCTTCCAGAAAGCTGGCCAATCAGAACAGAGTGGGTTCATCAGGAGGCGGGGTTTAAAGAGACGAGACTACCTGTTAGAGACAGAAGCTGAACTGAGGGGCTGCATAAAGGGCCATTATAAGATAAATAAGGAGTTTTTTTGAACTGTGAATCATGCAAAGCTACTTTAGTGGAGTCCAAAAATAAAAATATAGAGTTTAACAGGTCCCCTTTACGGTGTTACGTGGAGTTGTGTGCTGTAAGTGTTTCTTGGAGGGAGAACAGAAATAAAAGGAGCAGTGACTTTTGAGAGTATTGTTGTCACTGTGAGGTTGCCAGGCAACTTGTAAGTACTGAACAGGATGGTGAGCTGTTGTTTGTCAAAATAGAGTTACATTATGTAACTCCCTCTAAAATCGAAAAGTGTTTTTTATATTACTGTTCGTGTATGGATTAAACAACCAAGATATATTAATGTAATTAGTGATCTTTAGAGGTGCTGGTATGTGGATTTTTTAACAGGCTAGCTGCTTCACCCTGGATCCAGTCTTTACACTAAACTTTGGGCGTTTTCAAACCTGCATTGCATTGTTTAATCTGGTTGCATCAGATTCTGGTTCATTTTCCCCCTTAGTGTGATTTGTTTGAGCTGAACTGAACACAGTAATCATACTCAGGTGCAGAAAAACAACTGGACCAAGATCACTTCCTCTAAAGGGTCTTGGTGTGGTTGTTTCACAAACAAATTCTGGAGCAGTTTGTTTGTGGCGGAAACATTATTCGACCTCAATCTGACCCAACCGCAGGGCACAGTCTGCAAGTTTGAATTAAAAGTCTCCTGTAGCCGGGTGTGCTTTGCATACTGGGATGTGGATGAGAGAAATCAACACTTGCTGGCAGCTAGACAGAGACTGAATCGAGGTTCGACCTGGACTGGCAACGAATTAAGTTGCCTTATTGATATTTGGTGCTTATAGGATCTTTCTCAGAACCTTCTTCTTGTGTCTACAATCTCATGAACACCCCAGAGACATCTAACCACTGAGGAGTGAGCGTTCTCACATGGCTTTTAGTGATGCATTTTGGTTCACTTAATGTGCTTAAGAAATCAAACCAAGGGGAAGTTTACCAACTCATGATTCAGACCAGAGCAAAGAACCCTAAAATAATCACCTCCTGGCTTAAGCTCAATACTAAACACAGAGATATTACACTGGTATCGAGCTCATTCAGCAAGAAAGTGAATAAGATTATTTTCCAAAATGTTGAACTATTCCTTAAATGTTATCTCACTCCCCCCAGAACAGTGTTTTACAGTTTTAGGTGTCATAAAACAGTAAGATTCTCATTTATTTCCATTTATAGAATATTGGCAATTTTGCCATTATGTATCTTTTGACAGCGTGATATTTTATACAGTACTGTGCAAAAGTTTTAGGCACTAAAAGTAAAGTGAGAATGCTTATGAAAATATTGCTATAAATTGTTTTAATTCAATTCAATCAATTAACTTCTTACAAAGTTGACAGCAGGAACCTAAATGAAATCAATATTTGCTGTGAGCAGCTTTGCCTTTAAAACAGCAGCAGTTCTCCTCGGTAACACAGTTTTTCATGGTAACTTGCAGGTAGGTTGTTGCAACCATCCTGGAGAAAGAATGTTTTTCTGTTGATTTATTATTTAGGCCGTCTCAGGTGCTTCTTCATGTAATCCCAGATTGACTCCATAATGTTGAGATCAGGGCTCTGTGGGGGTCAAACCATACCATCTGTTGCAGGACTCATCATTCTTCTGGTTGCTGAAAATAGTTCTTTATGACTCGAGCTGCATCCTTGGGGTCATTGTCATGTTATGAATAAATTTCGGACCAATCAGACACCTCCCTGATGGTATTGCATAATGGATAAGAATGTAAACATCTTGGGTGCCTAAAACTTTTGCACAGTACTGTATATAAACATATGAATATATATCATATCATAAGTGATATTATTTCTGTACCACATAACAGCAAGAGCCCTGGTTTGATTTCTGCACAGGACTTTTGTTGTATGTCATACCCAGTTTCCTGTCTGTATCACACATACTGGGGTTGCTGGGAACGTTTTTCCACTTTAAACGTCAGACACACTCTGTTGGATGTTCTCAGTGAAGGATGGAGGTTGACAATTTCATACCTTGACAGCTGGGTTGAGTTTCATCTTCAGGTACTAATACTTAAGTACTCAAGTCAGACAAGCATTCACTCTGACTTCCAGCTGTTAATATAACTTGCATACTGAAGATGTGGGTTAGTATTTCATTACTTCACAATTATGTTGTAAAGTGTAAAAACACTGAGTCCAAGTTTTGCATTGCCAGTGCACTGCCTTTACAACAATACATTCGGCTTTATCTTCTGAATACAGTCCAGAGTTACTTGTAAATGCTTTGTCTCTCACCACAGGACTCTATCCACTACTCTTTAATTCCCAGCAGCAACAGCAAAGACTCATTTTTTGGCCTCTAGTAAGGATGGGTATCAAGAACTGGTGCTAAATTGGTACCAGTTCCTGACTAGTTCCTGGACAAGTGGTGCTGCTATTCATATTTAACTGTTGTCTAAAGATGATGAAGCTGCTGGCGCTAGGAGGTTACATTTGATGTTGTGAAACTGTGTGTTTACATTCTGTGCTCTCCAGTCATGGCTGACAGGGAAAAAGGTTCAAACGTGTGGGCTCACTTTACTAAATTTAATGAAAATGCAGCTAAATGCAATATATGTGTCACGTTCTACCGGGACTTTGTCTGTTTTTTGGACTCTTTGTGTTTTTGTTTTGACTTCCTTGGTTTTTGTTATCCTTCTGATGACCTCAGACTTTTTCTGTTTTTAGTTAGACTTTTTTAGGGGCTCTTTCATTTGTGTTGCTTTTGTTTCCTGGTTTTGGTTTTCTCTGTTCCCTTGTGTGTTCCTCCTGTGTTTTTTGTGTCACCTGTTTGTTTACTTGAGTGCCTGTTTTATTTTGTAATATTTCCTCCTTGTGTCTGGTCTCTTTACTTCCTGTGTTTGACTATTTCATGTGTCTCACCTGTGTCTCGTTTCCCTCACCTGTGTTTCATTTGCAATCATCCACCCTGACAATATGTAAAAAGGTGCATACAAAATGGGTAACACCATTAACCTCATGAAACACTTACAAATACAACACTCTATAAATCTGAAGCTGTGCAGCATGTTTGACTGCTTTAGCAAAGAGGCTGCTGCATCTACGTCCTCAGTGCAGCCTCCCAGTTCCAATAATGTAACTCTGTCAACCTCGTCAAGTCAAGGTAACAGTCGATATCGTTATAAGAATAAGTCTGTAGTTATTAACTCAGCAGTGTCCCATCCACCACCAGTATGTTTTACACAGTGTACTTGTTAGACTAATAGAGAAATGAACAAGCTAAAACCAAAGCTGTCTGTTCAGCTTAGATCGTAACGTATCTTAAAACTAGTCAAATTCTTATAAACTTAGCCAGTGGCTGAGACGACAGCCCCCCCCCCCCCCTCCTCCTCCTCCTCAAACCAGTCCCTCCCCCCTCTACCAGCGGTACCTGCAGATAGTGAATCACATCAGCAGCTGAGGGAGGAGGGCAGAGGATAGGATGACTGACAGTGACTGATGTCTGTGTTCTTCATTCTTTATAAACTTCACACAATATTTTGATGTCAGAAATATTATTTATTTTATTGACATGTCAGATTTATTTCCAGTGAGACATTATTGAGTTTCTATAGTGACTATAGTGGCTGTTGTGAACATTACTGTTGCTGCTCTAGAAACAATATTTAGTTATATTTAAAATATAAATCATTTATAATCATGCTCTGAAAAAAGCAATTCTTGAGCAATGAAAAAGAACCAATAACAGTATTGATAAAATCCTAACAACACCCTTCCCTAGCCTCTAAACCTCTAATCAGTCTCTCTAGCAGATAATGCTGGGAGTTTGAAACCAGGAAAATTAAAGCTGCAGTCCTTCAAGCTACTGCTCGGCCCATGACTTGCTTTGTTGGCTTCAGAACAAAATGTCTTTTGAAGCCGGGTGCTTGTAGCACTGTTCTTCATCACTGAGCTATTAAAAATTGCTGCAGTGGAGGGACCGTTTCTGTTACAAAAACAGAATATGGGCCAGAAATTGAGTCTTGAAAGCTACTCAGTGAAGTAATTGTTGAGTCATTGGTGTTGAGAAACAACCCTATCAACCCACAGTGTACAGTGTTATTGTTATTTTCTGCAATAGGGCAGTAAAACTCATGCTTATTGCCCCTACATTAGAGACAAGGATAATGATGTGACAAAATTTATAATGTGCCAGATGCAATCGATGCCATAATAACTTGCCATATAGTTTAATGTTGGTGTGTCATTGGGAGTTAGTTGTCATAGCCCTACAGAACATAATGCCTAAAACACATACACATCTGCCCCTGCATGTCAAACGTCAAAGTGAAAATTGGGAAAAAGATTTTTCCCACCTACATATTTCTTAAAGACTTATCATGAAACAGCAATCCTTTCGTTACACACAAAATACACTTATGAGTATGATGTGAACCAGAAACAAGAACACTTGCTGTTTAAACCTTAGCCCTTGTAAATGGCTTTGCCAAGGCTGACTAAAAACACCCTTCAGTAAACAGATAAAAGTTATGGAAATACTTTATGAGTCAACTTAAAGGCAGCAACAGTGTTGGCTGACCTGATGCTCAGCTGAAGGCTGTTCCAGCGCTGTGGAGCCAATACAGTAAAGGCTCGATCATACTTTGTTTCAAACCTGGACTCTGAAACAGTTTGAAGACCCAAACTGGCAACATGAGGGGCCTGTTCGGACAGTAAGAGGTGAGGACTTCTATTATATACTCTGGCGCTAGATCATGCAAAGCCTTGCATGTGATTAAATGTACTTTAAAATGGATTGTAAAGCCAGTGTAATGAAGCCAACAGTGGTATGATGTGTGCAAAACACTTTGTTCTGGTCAGCACTCTGGCTGCTGAACTTTGTACAATTTGGAGCTGCTCCATAGCTCGACCGCTCAGGCAAGTAAAAAAGCATTACAATAACCGAGGCAGAAGGATATAAAAGCATGTGTAAGATCCAGTTTAAAAGATCCAGTTTACTTTACAAAAAATAGGTCAAACATGTTCATAGGCTGATCTTTTCCTTTTCACAGATGCCAGACAAAATGTATTTTATGATCTTGCATTTTATGTAAACTTCATCCATCACACATGTGAACACAGTAACACAAACAGTTATTTGTGACCAAAAAATTAAAAAAAACACAGCTATTTGAGTTTTAAAAACTATTGAAATGAAGTAAAAGAACAGGCAGGACAACCTTAAAAGCAGCACATTTCGAGGGCAACAGTATCATCAGTATTGATATAGTAAAACATATTTGGTAAGTTGTTGCACATTCAATATTGGAAAAAGTAATGGCCCTAGTATAGAACCCTGGGGCACACCCTCTTATATAGACAGGAGGGATAGTATATAGCATACATGCTATGACAATTAAAGCGCCAAAACCTGAACATAACTATAAATCTATAAAACTATCAATCTGAGGCACCTGCGGCAGGACCAACTCAGTATCTAGTCATCCCACACAGAGGTCTTCAGGTTACAGAAAGAAAGATCAACCTTCAAAGAGTCTTCAGATTCTCTGTAACTTTTACAAATCTATTATGTATCAGACGTGACAACAGCCTCCATTTCTGACTTTACCCGCTGTACATGAAATATCTTCTACTGGGTTATCAGCTTGTGTCAAACTCAGTGAGTCAGTGTAGGAGTGTGTGTGTGTCTGTTTCCAGCTTAGCAAGGCCATGAACTTAACCCATTATGTTATCCATCAGCGCCGTTAATGAGCTGCAGATCACAACTCCGTCTTCAGTCCCTTCAGACACAAACCTCATGGAGGAAACGCACAGACGATATGAGTTTGTGGGAGAGAATGTTCAGATTATTCAGAAGTTACAGATAAATACTGGCATTTGATCACAAAAGTTTACTGGAAATGCCCTGTAGTGCCAAATTAATGAACAAAGTTATTGATGAAATGCGCACACAAACATGAAGAAAACATACACAACTGTGGGCTGTTTGTGGAATCCCAGCTGACTCCAAAGAAACAAAGGGTATAACTGTAGAGCTACTATTTACAGCAGATCATGCACACTAGCATGAAACCTGATATCTGCATATGCTTCAAATTTTTTTGTGTTGTGTTGTTACATTTATGTTCAATTTCGCTGATTTATTCAAGACTCCATCATGTTCCCACTCCAAGATTTTAACATCTTTCATTTATGGTATGCTGATGTCTTCATTAAGGCTCGTTTCTGTGCTGAATTTGTAAATACAGCGACTTTCAACTCTTAAATATCACCAATTCAATTTGCATTTCAGTAGATTTTCAGTCTTCTCTGCGCTGCCTGTATTGTGCCGGCAATTGAAGGGCAAAGATGACAAGAAATGTTGACAAGTTAATTTGTCAGAACAAAATTATTCTATTATCTATTCAACAGATCCCAGTATGTAATCATAATAACTCATAGACAATTGAATAGATTGTTTATATGCACATAGCTGTAGCTTTCAAAGCATTAGTAAGAAACCTGAAAAAAGAGCCTCTTCAGTTAAAGCAGTATTAATCAATATCTATATATATATATATAAACAAGACACAATGATATGATTTGATAATTGAATAATCGTTTTAGCAAAAAATGTCTTTTCCAAAGTGAGGATTTGAAACTTTTGTGTGTTTTTTGGACTGTCGATCAGACAAAACAAGACATTTGAAGGCGTTATAACTGGCATTTTTCCCCTTTTTTTTCTGACATTTTATAGACAAGGCCATTAATTGACTAATCAAGAAAATAATCGGCATATTAATTGATAATGAAAATAATCGTTAGCTGCAGCCCTAATTAACAACAATCAAATGACTGCTGGTAATGTGAAAGTTGATGATCACAGTGATGAACCAACAGAGAATTATCACCAGACTCTGCAGTCCCCCCCCCCCCCTCGGCTCTACAGAGTGTCTTCACATCTTTCAGCTGATTGTTTTGGTTTTCCAGAAAGCAACTTTATTACTTTGATTCACCCTAACCGTTCTCAACAACCTTTTTTTCCAGCAGCAGCAATAGCTGAAAAAGCTCTTTAGACCACTACACTACCTGCTCAGCACCAAACAGCAGACAGACACAGTTAGCGACTAGCCGGTGAACAAATTGAAGCATTTAGCAGCTAAAGAGGCTGATATTTCAGGCAGGAGTTGATGAAGACCAAACCAAAGCTGAAAGAGCGACTGTTTGATTTACATTCATCAGGTGGACAGAAACATGACTCCAATCAATGATATCATTAATCTGTAATTGCTGGATGTGTAAATAGTCAACTGTTTGACAACATGTTCAGCATAACAACTTTATAAGGTGATAATATGTCAAATTAATGACATATTATATGTCAAATTTGTTTACAGTTGCTTCTGCCACCTCCAAGTGGCAAAAAGAAAACAATTTGATGCAGCTTTAAAGAGCTGTTAATGAAAATTACTGCCATATAAAGCTGTGTCAGTTAACAAATGGTAATAACTTGTCAGTGACTCAAGATACTTTCATTGTTAGCGAATACTGATCAATTTTATATAAATAAACAAGACAAATTCACAGAATAGGGAGCATCCTCCAAGTCAAAAAGCAAGAGGCAACTCACTCAAAACGAAAGATGTCTTCGGCTGCACTGTAATCTGGTCTGATGAGGATTAAGCTGGGGGGGATATTAGTATCTCCGCCTGTTTTCGTAATGGATTTCTCTCCTGTTTGGTTACAGTATGTCGATACAAAATGGTTTGTCTGGAAGGATCCTCCTGCTCTTTGATTTTCCAGCAGTGACACCAAAATTTGACATTTACTGTTGATGTTTTAGATCAATAAACTGCTGGAAAAATCCAAATGTGGAACAGTGGAGGCTAATTGTACACAGCAATATAATAACAACACCAGCAAATAACAACATGAGCCAAGAAATGTGTCATACAAGACCATTGTGTTTCAAAGTCTTAAGGGTTTATGTGATTAATATTTATTGGGTTTATTTGTTTGGTTGGTTGTTTTTTTTACCTTGACCAGGTCAGTAATAAGTGGAAACATTTTGGAAAAAATACTGTCATAGGGCTGCACGATATCACCAAGCGGGTAACTCTGGGTCTGAAAAGTGAAGCCAATGTGGAAGTGTCTTAAACCTGAAGGTTGTGATAAAAGACCCTCTAAAGAGTCGGCTGTTCAGTTTTTCTAGTAAGTACATCTTGTTTTAATGGTTTCAGGTCTGTTTTTTGCTAGTGAAAATTAGCATTAGAATTAGCATTATCACAGTTAACCATAGACTGTAAATGCACAGTGCTAACCAAGCTAGCAGCTAGTGCTAAGGTCAGCTCCACCCTGTCTATGGTCAGTATCACAATTAATTGTCACATTTACCTTGGTAACGATTAATCAAATAATATATCTGATTAAATAAGCTTGTGCACAAGATTATACGTCCTCACAGTGGAGCTCTTATTAATTATTTGTACAGAAAAATAAACAGATGATGGAAATGACGGAGTGTTTCTGCTGGTAACATTTTGCAGTGGCGGGAAAAAAAAAAAAAAAAAATCAATCATGTGTAAGGTGGTCATAAAACTCAGTCCGAGCTGTCTTAAGTCTTTTTCTCGTCTTGACGTTCTGATAAAATCTTTTTGGCTCTCACCAGCACCAAACAGGAAGTAGTACACCAGGTAGTTACTAGGGTAATGGCCCCCTTTAAATACTGTCACACACCCACAATAGACAGCTAATTAACAGTGTTATGAGACCATGTTTAATGCGGCGCGTATCTGATCCACAAACCAGCACATATTTTAGTGAGACATCTTAATTTTTGAAACAGTTCACCTCTCATTCCCAAAAATTGCACAGCTAACCAACAGAAGCTGGTAGTGAGTTGAGGCAACAGACTCCAAAATGTAAAGTTTGTACACAAATACAGTTTATCTTTATGGATCATATTGATGCCAAATGTATGTAAGGAATTGTTAATATGTCATAGTTCTTAAAGGGAGTTTGGTGTAATATTTTCCCCGGAGAGCGCAGGGAGCTTCAGTTTAATTAAAAACTGCTAATATGTATATTTTCTAATGTTTTGTCACCACCACAGAAACACTAGTTAAGTGCTTAAGTATGATAAGGTTGTCTGACCTTGACTGCTGCGAGTTACTGGTTTGATTAATGGTTTACAGTCCAATAATGTGTGTTTGTATTGATTACTGACGGTAGCTGATCAGGCTAATTATCAGCTAATTGTACTCAGTTTCTAACTGCAGTATGCAGTAAATGGTTGCCCTTTGTGTGCATGTTTTTAAACTGCTTCCCTGATTAAACACGATGTGCTTGATGGTGTTATTAATGACTCCTGATGAAACTTTAAAGCTCAGCATTCTCGCTGCCCTTTTGCTTCCCTTTTTATGAGTCACATTAACATTTATTCACCCAGAAAAAGCTAGTATTTCTCTGTATAATGTAACCTCCTCTTTCTGTCAGCTGTATTTACTGGTTTTTCACACATGATTTCAGGCAAGTTGGAGGAGTTAAACCTGTCACTTTCTGCCTTTGGATAATTATCCAAGCTGCTGCTGCTGTTTCTACTGTATTCCAAACAGAAATACCCCAAAATCCAGCAGCTGAAAGTGCTGCATCCAGATAGTTAATGGTTGAAGGTGGTTTCTGTGGGCAGCTGTAAAAACTGTGTAGCTGTTTTAAAAGTTGTAAAAATACCCTCGTTTTCTCACACATCCTGGAAAACCTGGAAATGTAAGGCTTTTTTCAAGCACAGGATGACACCTTTTGAAATGTCTTAACTGATATGATCTAAGAAAAAATGTATTTGTAAAGAAAATTGCTATATGAAATTAGTTAATAACAGGAACAATCAGTGTGTAGAGTCTGTTGTTTCTCTCTACAGTTGTTGTTCAGTTATTACTGAATTAATTAACTCACATTTTCTTTTTTTTGCTATTTTTAAGAACAAACCACTGCACACACAAGGGCAGCTGTGGCCAAAAGCAGCTTCTGTTTCTGCTCCACTGTCCAACAGTTTTTCCACCAGGAGCAGGATGGGAAATAATCTCAAAATGAATCTAGTTGTAGTCATGCAAACAGTGACCCTGCAGGATCCCCAGTCTCTGCTAAATCTTATAGTCTGTGACTAAACTCAGCAACTTATGACACATTGTCTTTAGATGTGAGAGGGTGTCAGACTTTAAAAGTCCTTTAAAAGTCTTCTAGTGTAAGGTAGGTATAATCCGACACCTTGGCGACGCGTCTGGGAAGTGCAACCCCCTCCTGAACCAAGTGAAGTCATCATATCAGTCCTCCAGCAGAATAACTGTAAAATGATGAGAGTCTCCGCCTGGCCATCGTACATTTTTTCCAAGTTTAAGGACTTGTGTCACTTCTTCCATAATACAGAAATGCTGTTAGTACATCGATATAACTAAAATTAGGCCAGTTATATGGTGATAATGACGGTTTCAGTTACTTTTTGCTTAATCAGCCAGCCCTATATTGTCATACTTGTCGATTCTGCCATCATTCTCTTCATCCTCCCCTCAGATCTCCGCTGACCAGACTCACTGAGATCCATGTCAGGGACACAAAAAAAAGAAGAAATGTCCAGAATGGTTCTCTAAACTCATCGATTACACGCTCCAAGGGCCTTGATCTCTAACACACGTACACACACACACACACATAAAGAGAGGGAGGACACAGTGGCTAACCTCTGATCCACTCATTGTCCTTCTCCACACCCTGGATCAACAACAGGCCACAGGGATAAAACAAGAGCAACAACAGCTGAACTGTAAAATAAGAAAATGAGAATCTGTCACACAGGATGGGGTCGCAGCGAGCAGCTACGAACCAAAATAAGAAAGCAGCCTAATAGGGCAGTATAATGTTGTTGTCTTTTTAATTACTTAAAAATCTGATGTTTATATAATTTTTGATTTATGGCTTGACAATCATGGAGTTTGACAGATGCTAAATTCGTCCTCTGAGTCCTGTCATCTAGTAGACACCGAGCCTGTACTGCGTTAATGACGGCTCAGTTAAATCATTCTGATGGGAAATAATACGTTGCCTTAAGCTCCAGTTAAAATGCTAATAATTTAGCTTTTCACTGGTTAAAAGGGTATTCTGTTCTTCTCATTATCATTTATACGCAGTCAAAGCAAAGCAGGCAGTCTAGTAGTCTTAACCAGAAGATCATATTCGCTTCTAATAATTAAAATAGTGAGTTAAATTGATTGAACGCTTTACCTGAGCCTGTTTTCTTTTTGTTTGCTATCCTCTTCTCATTGTTGTTGTATAAATAAATACCTTTTTTTGCTCTCTCTTTTCAAGTTGTTGTGGGTAAAAGCATCAGTAAAAATGTGAAGCCCAACAAAAGAAACAGACTGAACAACATCTTCCATCTGGGATTGATTGACTAAACCTTTCAAAAAGCAGTTTTTCAAGTAAAAATACCAAAAATTTCATGAGTTCCAGGGCCTCTGTTGTTGAGGATTTGCTGTTTTTCTTTGTCTCATGTGATGGTAAACTAAAAGTCTTCGTGTTTTAGATGGTTGGTCAGGCAAAACAAGCAATTTTATGACATCACCTTGGCTTCTGGGATATTGCAATGGGCGTTGTGGAGTTGTGTTGTTATGAGAATGACTGGTTGTGTGCAGTTCCTGGTGTGTCTGGGGCAAGTTCATTCCCTCACATAAATAGAGCGTTTGGAAGAGAAGGGCCGGCCGGCAGTGGGTTGTGTGAGGTTTACCTTCGCTCAGTAACGGCTCCGACTGAGAGCCCCATCACGAGCAGCCAACCCAGACGGCATCAGTAGATGGATCTTGTTAAAGTTTTTGTTGGTGGGAATTGGTCAAAACAAAACAGGTAGTAGGCTTTCAGCTCTCAAGGGTGAAGACGAAAGTTGCTCTGGTGTCGGGTCTCTCACTCTCACAGTTGTTCAGCACCAAGATCACTTCTTCAAAGAAAGAACTACTAATATGACTACAAAAGAGCGTACTGCTCAACCTAACACTGGTGCAGTCATTAATACATGGTGGTAATGAAATGTTCTCTTCAGTTGGCCAAATAATCACTACGGTAACCCTCTTGAATCCAGGCAGATATGACACCTTTTCAATGCAAATACACAATTATGTCAGTTTGAGACTAATGGTAGTTTTGTCTCCATAAGATGGTGAAAAATCTGAACATTTAGAGGTTAAACAAATAATATGAACTGACAAAATCTGGCCTTATACTGACCAGCTGTCCAGCAGGTTTAACTTGAATCTCTGAAAAGGAAGTGATCTCTGAGAAGTGCAGTGAAGAAACAACATTAGGTATGTTGATTGTCATGTGTTTCATAGATCAAGTACAATATATTCAATCCCAGATCAAGTGTTCACAGTCGGTCACATGCTCACACACTCTCTCCTGTCAGGCTCTTGGAAGTGGTCACAAAGCTTTTCTCTGACAGTTATCAGTTTTCAGACTTCAGTCTTTTTGAGCTGTTCATTATCAGTGACACTGGTAATTCTTGGCTGCGTGACAGATGCGTGTGGCGTGTTTCTGCAGTCGACGTCGGGAGACGCTTTCACTCGTCAGGAAATAATTTCCTTCATGGCAGAAAAACATGTGAACAGAGCCAACTACTGGAGGTTGAACTGGGCCTCCTGAACACTTGTAGGACTGACTAACTCTTAACGACACACTATAAACTGATGCGAAGAAGCTCCCTAGCCTCGCAACAATAAGGCTACAAATAAGCCTTAATATCTTTCCATTCAGCAAGACAACAACAACTTTTTTAGATGAAATTTCTAGAAGAAAATATATTATATTGAGAGCAATCCGGTATATCAAGTACCTGTCTGATTACCCATCCCTAACAGCTCTTAACACCAAGAATGGAGATAAATGTATAATTTAAACTGACAGTAAAGAAACATGTGCTCTAAATTGAATTTTGACAGTGGATGACAGGCTGCGTGACAAATACACAACGCAACGTCTGCTCTGCTCTCCTACGTCTGTTAATGTAACAGACATGGCATATCATTACTTCCTCTTTTCTCCCCTATAGCACAGCCTGCCAGGTCCCCCCCTACCCCCCCTACCCCTCCCCTCCCGATTGTCACCAACCCCTCTCAGCCCCCACAACCTCCCATCTGCTCATCAGTTCACACGGGGACGAGCAGACAGAGGATCAACCGGGGAGGAGATTCAAACACCCGGCAAATATGCTCCACATAGAGAGCCTCAACTACTACATGACTAAATGCTGCATTCATGCCATCTAATGAACTCGCTTGTTAACAGCTCAATGCTGTGCAAGTCCACACACACGCAGCATGGTATTTAATCAAACAGGATCAAAACGTCCGTATGTCGGTTACAGAGGTTTAAACCGGAGCTGATGCTGCAACATATAGATCAAATTAAAACATACTTGCTGGTTTGCAAATCAAAAGGTTTTCGGTTTAAAAAGCTTTAAGGCACCTTCAGATAGACTCGCAGTGCTGCATATAATCAGTCTGTGATGATCTGTGCTGCTTTGTATTTATTTCTGGATCCACTTTCTCTTTGACGCTCTAATCTACTTCCACTGTCACACTGCAGTTAAATACAGCTGTCACTCATCGCAAACCAGTAGGGTTCACACACACACACACACACACACACACACACACACATCACCTTTGAAAGACATAAGAAACACACATTCACACAGATTGAGGTTTTCAGACAGACTGACACCAAGTAACGTTTTGTTCAAATGATCGTTTAGAAGATCATTTGGTGACTGGTGTCATAAATTCTTCTACCACTATATGTCATTTTATATCTCTATATATCTTTACTTAGAACATTGTCTGGAAATTCAACTGAGATTCATATAGAAGATGTTTTTTGTCTCAACAAGCGAATTTAAGACTTTAAAAGTCAAGTAATGATCACATTAATGCAAAAATCCAATAAATTAAATGTTTTATCTCATCACAGAGATATTGCTTCCATATTTATGTAAATTATCAGTAATTGCAGTATAGAAATGCCAAAGATATGTTTGTGGTCTTGTCGATATCCAGTCACTGTAATACACTGTACTGTAAAATGTCACACTAGACACATATGTTTGGTTAATTAATCAAATTGAAGATACATATATCAACATGTTTCTTTATGCTTTACATGTATGTATAAGAATGAATATCAACCCATATGTTGCTAAGATTTTTAACACTTAATTATTGATATCAGAATTGGCCACAAACATCAGTCAGGCGCCACAAAGTGCACCTAATGGCATTTATATGTATGTATTACCAGAATGTGTCTGCAGCCCTCACTAAAAGCACAACGTAAGTGCTATATACTTAACATATTGGGTACTGCAATCATGTTGCATTATGGTTTATTGAAGCTTGCGGCTATTTGCAAGAATGGAAAAAGGGGCCCCATAAGCAACGGAAATGTCAGGTACATTACTCAGCTATTTATAACCGTGTCATAGCTTTGCCAAGCGGATGTATTGCTTCTCTCTTTCAGCAGCACAACTGTAGCTATAAATTGAATTACTCTTGCTTTATTATGTCAAATATCGCTTTGTTGATATCTCATTTTTAAGGAATATAAGCACAAGTTTCTACAAAACTTTTTTTCTAAATAAAATACAGTCTATAATTGGCATAATTATGATTTAAATCACAACATATCCGCCTACAAATCTGGGCAGATATTTGATGCCAGTGTACAATAACTGACAGTTTTTGATACTCTGCAATGAGGTTTAATGCTCAGCTCTTTAATTCTCTTCTTTTAGACGCTTCATGTACCTACAACGAGGATCCGAACGGCCTTCGACATGAGCCGAACACAGTGAAGACCAAAGTTCCTGCGACAGAGTACCGAGTAGTAAAAGACGAGCCATTGAAAGCTGGAACGAGTGGGAGGAGGATGAAAAGGTTTAAATAATATCAAGAGAGAGAAGATGAAGGAATCTGTTATGGATGAAGAGGAAATGAGAGAGAGAAAGAGAGAGAGAGAAAAAAGGCATACTGTTAGACCGTCTGATGTAGGAGAGAGGGCGATTGTTGGTATTGCCAGTGCCAGCTGATGATGGATTTGCACACGCTCTCGTCAGTCGGTAATGGGAGCGTGTGAGCTGTTAGAGCATGACTCAATGCTGAAGGGGTCACGCCGAGGCCACGCTTGAACAACGTGGCACCTGGAGCCGAGAGAGACGACTCCGTTTGGACTGATATTTATCACCACACCGATATACTTTCCTTCAACTACAGCCACATATCGTCCCCACTTGTGTTTATGTTGTTTCCACTTACTTAATCGTGTAGATGCTAATTATAAATGTTACTTTTTGAGGCAGCCAAGAAAAAAAAAAATCTTTAAAGACAGATTTGAGTAGATGAAAAGATGAAATGAAGCCGTTATCAAAAGATAAATGGGGCTCCAGCAGATTCAATTAAAGAACTATTAGAACAATTAAAGAAATATTAGCCAATTTGGAATCAAATCCCTCCCGACAATCAAATAAGCAGTGTGATAAGAGCATGCAGAGCGAGACGGGAAAGATAAAGCAGACCGGAATGAAGGATGAGATTGACAAACGGGGCAGAGGCTTTGTTTCAGGGAGGAAGACCTGAATCTTCTCTTTTTTTTTCGGCCAGCGCGCTCGCTAGGTCAGATAAAAATAGTACGAGTGTCTACAATTGAGGCTAATCGTTGCAGATGGGATGTGAGCAGCGCGGCGGTGGTAGCAGCAGGGATGAATGCGGTGTCAGGTCACTGCAACGGAGCGAGCAAACCTCTCTCTCTCACATACACAGCGTACAGTCTTTCCCTGAAATGTCAAACTGTTTTCCCTTTGCACAGCTCCGTCTTTAATGTCTCAAGTTAGTCGTTTTGCATTTTGATTCATATCTAAATACATACATGGAGATTTCTACCACCTTTCAAAAATGCCCTCCCTCTGTGTTTCCCTTCAGCCCCTCCTCCACATCCAAACATTATTTAATATTATAGTAACTTCATGCACTAGTGTTTAGGGTTGAATACTAGGATTTGAGATCCTGGTAGTAAATTTGAACTGTAGACGATTGTATCTACTAAAAGAAAGAAGCTTTCAAATCTGCTGCAACACAACAGTCGACTTTAAATACTAAAGTACAACCTGGAAAAGGTTTTATTACAATGTCTGAGCTGCAGGTGCGTCTTCTGATTTACTTTTTGTGTCAGATGTTAGCTTAGACTCCAGCTTTGTGGCAAAATATTCTAAATATATTAAAGATGGGGTTAAAAATATTGTGCAAAATGTAGAAGCAGCATTCAACAAGTGGAAGAGAGCAGAAGATAACTCAAACATTTTAACATTAAAACTACTTAGATGTTTAAGAAATAGAGCATACATACACATCTGGCAAGTAACATTCAATCATATTCATTCAGCTGTACAGTTCGTACATTATAATCCGACATAATCATTATTTACTCCACTAAACACGCTTTTATACCAACACAGCTGACCTGAAGATGCTTCCAGCCTTTTCCGCCACGTATGACTGCGTAACCATTAACTATAAATGGTCAATGGTGTCTCTGACTGAACCGTTCTCCTGTGTTTAAAACCACCAAAACAAAACAGCTGGATGCAACAGACTTTCCTTTCCCCCGTCACTGCACACAGTAATAACCACTGTATGGTCATACAGACCCATAGAACCACCTAGACGTATCAAAATTAATATAAAAGGGATGTTCAGGAAAAACAGAACATCAAGCAGCTCTAATGTATATCAAAGAGTAACACCAGTAAACTAGAAGAAACTGCATTTTCTGATTTATTACCCAGAGTTCTGTGTTTTAAAACTATTTCTGGCAGGAAGTCATCATTTTAAGATGATGAGAAAAGTGGGAACTCTTCATTTATGACCCACCGACATCCATCTTTAGTCTCGGTTTTGCAACACAATGTTCTCTTTCTTTTACTTTTTTTTTTCCTTTGTTCAAGTACAACAGATGGTGTTGTTCTTGAATAGAGTTCTCACATTTCCACACATCTTTCTATTTCCTTCTTCTTCTTTTTTTTTTCCACTTCTTTGAAGCTGAAGCATTTTTTTTTCTCTCCCTCTGTTTCTCCATTTTTCACAATTTTCTCATACATGTCAATAAATCTTATTCTCCAGATATCTCCACATCACACAAATCAATATTTCTACTTATTTTCAGGACCTAAAATGTAAGATTTAAAAACAACCCACGTGCATGTGGGCACTCAAAAGTTCTACCAGAAGAAAAAAAAAAAAACACTGTTATATTAACACGTATTATGATGACGGGCAGCACAAAATAAGAGGTCGACCTCTCCTTTGAACACCCTGTCAAACAAATCACCACAACTGCTTTTTTCCACCTAAAAAACATCGCTCGTCTCCGCCCTTCACTCTTCTTCTCTGCCGCTTTGATCCGTGCTTTCATAACATTCAGAATTGACTGCTGCAACAGCATTCTTTATGGCACATCATCCAAAAATCCTAAAAAAAAACTCCAATACATCTAAACCTCTGCTGCTCGCCTGCTCACCCACTCTCATGACAACATCACCCCCCCTCCAGAACCTCCACTGGCTCCCTGTCCCACAACGGATCCAATTCAAAGCCCTCCATAAGCAGGCCCCTCGCTCCCTCGCCGACCTGCTCTACCGCCACCTTCCCTCCAGCAGCCTTCGCTCCTCTGATGCCGACCTCTTGTCTCGACCGCTCAGGACCGAGCACCGCACCTGGGGCGACAAAGCCTTCTCCGTAGCCTTCTCCCTCCCTCTGGAACTCTCTCCTCAGACTGCACCCATCTGTCCAATCACTGATCAAAACCTTATCAGAACTGCTTTTAATGTGTTGTTTACTATGCTATATGTTTTTTGTTTTTAGTCTATGCTTTTAGTGTGTTCTATTTTGACTTGTAAAGTGTCTTTGAGTGCCCTGAAAAGTGCTCTATGAATAAAATATATTACTATTATTACATTTTTACCTTTATTTTGGATGTGGAGATTTTATTTTGGATGTGCCATAAAAAAAAAATCAAAAAAAAATCCTCTCAGTCAATCCCTCTCCTGTCTCTCTCGCAGTGTTTCAGTCTGTACATGTAACAAGAGGAATAACAGTGCTACAACAATTTCCTGAGCCTCGCTCCGCCTCTGGGAGCTCTGAGCATGAAATCCCCTACGCTCCGAGATGGAAAAAAATAAATCTTTCATGGGAAGCTATAGAACCATTCACACACACACACTGTTGGCTTGCTAAAACTCACTTGTGAATGAATTGAGCAGCGTTCCCTTATAGAGGGAACCTGGAACAGCGTTTCAAGAGGTTCATATGCACACCGTCGAGTGTGTACACTTGTGCATGAATGTGGACGGTGGATGGCAGCGTATTACCACTCAGCGTTAATATAATGATAGTGGTGCACTTATCTGTAAAGCCGTGGCAGTAATTACGAGCTATTGGTAGGTATGTCAGAGATTTAGACTGACAATGACGCTCCCTGAGGGCTGCGCACCAGAATGTTTGAGCTAATTTCTAATTAGCAACCCCGACTGACTGGAGAAATAACAGCCCCGGTTTGGCCCCGCTGTCCTCATAATGAATTCAATTACTAATGAATGCAGAGTGGAATTAAAACCACATATACAGTCAAAACCTCTGTGTTGCAGTCGTGTCCCAGAGGAAGGTGGAGAATCAAGATTACCGCATTAAAAGAAGGTTCATCCGTGCAAAACACACATATATCAGCACTAAGTCTCTCATATTTAAAACCCTTAATTATTTTTACAGTAATGATATCTCTGTCTCTGTGTGACGACATTGTCCCTGTTCTTTGTGATTTCCGTGATTGGCTCAATTATCACATTTCTCTCTGGAGCAGAAGATTGCAGTCTCACAGATTTCTATAGAAACAAAGCCAAAGAGCATGTGTTAATGTGCTTGATTACATACGCTGTGATGTATATTTAAAAGATGTTAAGTGTAGCGTTTTCTCATCATTAAAACATCACCATGGTAATTCTGAGACATTAGCATGATTACTGCATGCAAACAAGAGCATTATTCTAGGATGCCTCACAACATCAGGCAAACAGACTGCCAGTGAAAACTAGCCTTTTGGCTAACTCGGGGGACATTTACATTTGTTTTCATGGGCAGTCAGTTTGCCTGATGTTGTTAGGGATCCTACAGTATGTACTCTGTTCTGCCTCATTTCAACACTGTCCTCAGTATACAGCTGGTATTTCCTCAAATATTCAAACACAATGTATTTACAGCTGTATAATTACAGAAAATGTCAATATTTGAATAGTCTGTATCATGATATATCCCAGTACTTTCTTATTTCAGTTTCTTATGATCACACCCTCTGAGACTATTTTCCTGCTTGTCTTTACTCTGTATTATTGTAAATTATCTCTGTGTGTCAGAAAAAGTAAGCAATTTGCCTTACTTGTTTTATGCACTTGTCATTCATTATGCTTTACATTCTTTCAGCCTAACAATTA
Organism: Thunnus thynnus; assembly: GCF_963924715.1. Lineage (NCBI taxonomy): Eukaryota > Metazoa > Chordata > Actinopteri > Scombriformes > Scombridae > Thunnus > Thunnus thynnus. Next base: position 7,061,306 of record NC_089533.1, on the reverse strand, counting down.
ACGATTACTCAAACAGCAATATGGCTGAAAGCCTTGTCAGCTCCACTATAATTTCATACGACTGATTAATAATAGTGTCTGTATTTCACATCTCTCCACAATCAAGATCAGACACTGATTTTCAACTACTGTCCAGCTGGTATAAATTTACGCTTATTATTTCTTTATATAATATGACCAAAAGCACACAATTATAGGTGAGTCTAGACGGAGAGCTTACAGAGATAAAGAGGTAAAAAACCCAACTGTTGGCTACTTCTCCTCATCATAATCACACACATGAGAATAATGGATGTAAAATGGCAACGGTGATGATGAAAGACCAAAAAAAAACTAAAAAAAACACTGTAAACTGAAAAAATTATGATGTTGCTTCACTGCGCATTCCTTCACTTTTCTCAATTTTATGCAAATCTTTCACTATATAAATGGGCGTCTGCCTGCTTGGCTGCGAAAAACAGCAATCATCACTCCATGCCCCATGGGCACAAGTGTGTAATGAGAACAGATCTACAGCAATAACACAAAATCTGTGCCTGAGCACACACACACACACAGCCCTACATGCAGGTTTTTCAGCCACATTTTTAGGGTGTGTTTGTATTCTATTTCTATTTCTCTCTGTGCTAAATGAGGCCATGCGGTGTGTGTGTGTGTGTGTGTAGGGACGGAGAGAGAGTGAAGGGAGAGAGGCACGAGGATGCTGGGAGAGAAAACACAGTTTTGTCCTCAAAGGGGAGTGATGATCTAAATTTCAGATTCACCGTAAAAAGGGGAGGCTAGTTTCTGACGGGTTGTTGTTGTTGTTGTCATTTGTCATTTTCCTGAAGCCACGTTGTACGGCCAAGGTCAAAGAAACTTGACTCACCCTCAACCTGGTTAATATTCCTCACTATGCTCTTGTTTTCTCAATGCCTTTCAGCAAAGCAAACACAGAGTGGCATCATGGGAACGGTAGTATTCATGGCTTTTCAGAGCTGCAGGTGAATGGAGCTGCGGGAATGGGGATAAAAGGGAGGAAGAAAGGGAAAAAAGATGGAGTTAGAGGAAATTTAGCTCCACAACAACACAGAGAAAAAAAATCCCACAGGACGGCGGCCCGGGAGAGCAGCGCGAGATTGCGAAAACGCCCCTGTGCCACCCACTACTGCTTCAGGCAGCGATAAATGAAGGAGGGAGGAGAAGGACAAAGATGAAGGTTGGAGCAAGATGAAAGATCAAAGCCGAGGCACACACCTCACAAGAAGCTCTGCTATCAGATCGCTTCATTTACACCTCAGTAAAGTGTACAGATGGAAGATGATAAATTACTGATGGTGGGGCTCCACGTTGACGGTATAAACCTGTGTCTGCTCTGTGTTGGTTTGCTGGAACACAGTCGTTAAAGCTATGCATCTAATGTTAGCAGCAGAGCATGTCCTGTGTCAAAGCAGCTTAAATTCAAGCCTGAGGCACTGCAGCTCCACTGGTTTTCTGCCCAACCAGCTAGTTGACTGCGCTCTGGGCCTGAATCACTCACCGTGGAGAGCAAAGGGACGAGAACAAGAAGAGCTGCAGACCTTGAGGCTCAGACTCGAGGCTAAGAGACTCTTATATGTGATAAGTTGAAGACAACAGTCTCCCGGGCACGCTCATCAAGGAGTTTTGTTGAGAACTCAGCAGGCCACCGACTCACACTCCAAACATAAAGAGCGGGATGAATAGAAGGCTGTAAACTGAAAACTACACGGCTCACCGGCAGCGAGACACAGCACATGTCGGTTAACACCCTGCTGACAAAGAGAGGCACAGTTTCTTTACTGTGAGGGTCTTTTGTGACAAAACAGCCCAGATTGTCGATGTCTTTAGAGGTTTCTCCGTGTGACGATAAGCTCCTCAAAGCCTGCGATAAACAAGGTTACATCGCAGATGCATTCAACAAGCGCTGGCGGGGGATTTGAAGAGCGAAACCCTTTTTTAAATGATTGAACATTTCATGCCACTACCTTCAGCTCATAAATGATAAGTTCAATTAATACATTCAAACTGTTTCTCATTTCAAAACCCAAGAGGGGGTGACATCCAGATGTAATGCTCTTTAATCTGACATTGTCAACGTCACCAAGGGAAGGGAAGAGCACATAAACACTCAACCTAATCATTACACTGTAAAAAAATGCACATAATAAACTAGAACGACAAAAGTCCTCCAACTTAAACGACAAAATCAGGTTGTTTGTATTCGCCTTCTGAAATGACCCACATTTTCTAATCTGAAAGCACAATACACATGGCATTAAAGTCCAACTGATATCACATTTATGCATCCCTTTTTGCAGTCAAAAATAACGTTAATATGATTTAGAATGTATTGTTAGTAGTTTGTTATTATTAAAAAGAAGAAAAAAGGAAGAAGGGTATGTCGGTGTCTGCGTTTGATTGACAGCAGCTGGCTGGATGAGTGCTGGTATTACACCAGACACAAGGGAAAGTGTAAACATAAAACTTACATGTTGTTTAATGTGCTGCAGCTGAGCAGCTAATTAGCCACCTAGCTTGCAAACTGATGTTAGCAGCACACTTTTGCTTGGTGAATGTTTTTTTCAGATGCTTGTTTAGGGACAGTATATGAGCTTTACGGAGCAGAAATGTAATCTCTGGCAGACAAAATATGCAATTAATTTCAGTTGGATTTTACAGCTACAGTATGTAAGTTCTAGAAATCAAGCTAGCATGAGACTCAAGACTTCGCTAAGCTGTTCACCTGCATTGCACGCATTCAATGCATCGATTTCTCCACGGGGACTGTAGGTAACTGAGCTCTTCGATTCGACTAATGCAGGTATCGGGAGCTATCGATGCTTTTTCAGTAAGCCGTAGCGACAACTTCCGGCAGCTAACGCTAGCTTGGAGCCTCAGTACAAGAGGAGTAGTAGGCCAGAAGAGCGTTCACGTATTGAGTGACAGCCGAGAGATCAAAAATCATTTGTAATTGATCGTACAGGCCAGTCAAATAGAAATCTACAACATAAATGAGCAAAAAAGTGCAAAAAAAAGTCACACTAAAATCAAATTTGTCGCATGACATTCTGACTTCAGACCAGACGCATTTCAATTACTGTACCGTATGTTCCTCAGACAACTTTATGCCCAACTTCACTTTAGAGCTCAGAGGTCTGTATATTTCTCCAGAGTTGATGACAGAAGTAGTTGATAAGTTAACAGTCTTCCTTTCTCTGACAGCATGTCCAATTTCAACATTTACATTTGCAGCTGACAGCTATTTTCTGCGGTTACATTAGAACCACTTCCTGTCAATCACAACCCAGTAAGACCACAAAAAACAAAAAAACAAAGCAAGACATACAAATGAGAAAATAAAGCTACACAGTTGCAGGGGTGTAAAATCTTCTTTACTACCAGGAGTAAACTTAAAATGCAACTTATAAAATATTTAAGTTAACTAGGATTAAGGATTTGCAATTATCTTGTGATGTTGTAAAAGCCGTGAAACTACATACTGTACATACACATACAGTAGAATACAGAAAAAAAAACACTCAAATCACCCCGGCGTATTCGACAGGATACAGAATCCTTTAGTGCTCCTCGCTGAATAGATTTCACAAATTAATTTGCAGGATTACTGATTAAATCAGAATCATAAAGACACACTTAGTCACCAAGCAACACTGCAGCTGCTCACTGAATAAACTTCAGCTCATTTCCTGCAGGAAGAAATCCCACAGAGGCACCATGTATGTAATACTTAATACTCATGAAAATACTTTGCAGCATTTCCTTCATAAAGATTGTAACATGTGACACAGAAAACCACCCATACATTACAATTTAAATGAATTAGCTCATAAATTCCCTTTCATTAGATGCAGAGTACATGTAGATTGTAAAAAAAAAAAAATCATCATCAAAATCACTATCTGTGAAGCTTTGTATCTAGTCTAGCATATAACAGCGTCCCACACAGATATAAATGAGAGTGGAAGTGACAGAGATTGTAGCCGGAAAAAGTAAAAGAGAAGAGGAGAGAGAGAGAAAGAAAGATTTGACAGCAGTGTCTGGGTTCATAACTCCGGCAGTCTATCACTCATTACTCACAACTAATTTCAAAAGTTATTTTATTACTTTTCTTATTACCCGCTTGCAGCAATAATTCATCACAATGCTTGTTAAATTACTTGCGCTTTAAATCCCAAAATTAGTGGCTGCGTTCTCTCGTACCTTCACTCTTGTGAATGATAATGGCAGCCAAATAGATGTCCAATGTTCTCTCTTCACTTTGCTCAAATAAAATAAATCTGGAAGGAATATTTTCAGAGAAACTGCAATTATTCATTGAGGTTTAGTTTAGATTAAAAGTAAAAATATCTAAATGAGGAAAATAAATCAGTGGATGAAAATGGTAAAATGGTAAATGGACTGTATTTATATAGCACACCCATACACCTATTCATGCCAACCTGCTCATCAGGAGGAGTTTCTAATCCTTCACACACTCACCGATGGCGCAGCCTTCGGGAGGAATTTGGGGTTCAGTATCTTGCCCAAGGACATTTCTACATGCGGACCGTACGAGCCCGGGATCAAACCGCTGATCTTACGATTAGCGGACGACCCGCTCTACCTCTGAGCCGCAGCCGCCCCGAAGGGGATACAGTTCTTGGAGGGAGGTTTAAGAGTTGATTATTACTTTTTAGCATAGACCTCAACCGCAGAGAGAGCAACAGGCCTGTGTTTGAAACAGGTTTATATTTGAGACACCTTTTCTCAGTTTCTGTAAGTATATTTTATTATATTTTAATGAGGAAGCTCCTTGTTTTCTGATCTGCATCGGTTTTAATTTGCAGGTCGTTCTGTTTGCTGTTCATGTACGTTTCCATGCATGACGAACAGAATCACATCACACCACTTTAATTCCAATATCTTCTACCTTGCTGGGAGTTTTCTTAATCACTGTAAAGCTACACTAACTTCCAGCACAGATGTCTCAAATTAAAAAACCTTCCAGCAGCTCAAAGAGCATAATCCCTCTCCATCCTGGAAGACTTCTAATGTAAAACATCTGCACGAAATATTGAGTTTTTCTTAATGACATTCAAAAATACAGCAAAGTAGAAGTGACTGGAACTTTATAGTGAATCTATTGGTGCTGGCTATTACTTAAAAAAACTGGTTTTTATAAGAATTCATGGTGTGGGATATAAAACTGACTCTTTATACTGTGTAACCTCATGCATGTTCAAGTCAGACAGAACAAGGAAAATGTCACCTTTCCAAATTGGAAATTAATTGCATTCTCATATTTTTAGATGCTTTTAACGTGCACATAAGACCACAAATTATACACTTACGAAGCAGTCGCACAATAACCTTTCCGAGCCATTTACCAATTGTGTAACTGAAACTAAGAGAGTAATTTGTTCCATTACTTTGACAGTTCTCTTTGAGCATGCATGCTTTCCTCCCCATGCGCCGACTTAATTCTCACCTCTTTGTGTTCAGATGCAATTAGGATTTTGTCAGTACTTTTACGGGCCCGACCGAGCAGACACTCAATAAGAAAGAAGGATGGGAGGGCTCCTGTGGATTCCAGCTGTGCCTGTATTAGCACAAAACCGGGCTGACGTCTCTCTACATTGATTCCATCCCAGCAACCTGAGGGTTTAAAACTGCAATACCAGAGGCATAAGGAGCTGGATCCCCGGGGTGCCTGACACCCGCAGTCAGCAGCAAACAACTGTTATAAGGCTTCAACGAATCAACCTTTATACTATCAACACTTATTGCTTATTGATATATCACGCCTGCAGAGAGGACCTCATCTTTATTGATGGATGCAGAGATCAATCTGGTCAATGACACAGGGGAAGATGTGTGTGTGTGTGTGTGTGTGCGTGTGTGTGTAGTAAGTCAAGTGTTTGTATATGTGAATGTGCACATGCAAGGGTTAAATCTTTTTTCTTGCAGTAAATGCAATCCAATGCAGTAGCCTATTCTAGACCACCTTGGTGTTGATTCAACTACAGTGGAAACTGCTCATAGTGATCAAGGTTACAGTGATCAATCGCTTATATGGATCAAAAAGCTCAAGACAGAATTATTCCTATATAAATGCTGTTTAAATAATTTGCTTATAGTAATCAAGTAGTCCACTTTGGGTCATTTTGGGTCTTTTCAGACATGAAAACATAAAACTACAATAACTCTTTTTTCTTTTTGACCTTATGGACAGACGTGATCACTATAAGCAGTTTCCACTGTATAAGTTAATTTTGGATCTAATACAATTAATTTTCAGAAGTAATTGTGTTTTGTAATTGATCTTTTAACATCCACTGGGTCACAGATGACCCGCTTGTAAGCGGTGGCATCACACAGTAATGAGTCAAAGCAATTAGCACAATTTGGCCAATTGGAGATGATTGGAGAGGTTCGGGGACACCAGTGACACCACAAACTAAAAACTCCCTAGCTCCCATAAGGTTAGCCCTAGAGGTCTGGAATATTATACAGGTTGAAAAGATGTAGAAGGTTTATGGTGTTCTGCATAGTTCTGGTATAAAGCACGTCTTAATTATTGTTATTCAAATATGACTCATTATAGACGAGGACCAAAAACACTTTTTTGAGCCAAATTTGAACTGATGTAGTTTTATTTGTGTTTTAGCCGCATGCTAAACAAACACATTTCCAGAAACTACAAGATGTCACTTGTCAAATGAAGCCTAATACATGCATCATGGCCTTACAGTTTTTCTGTTATAAGCTTTTCCATTTATGCCAAATAGGCGAAAATTCTATAAAAAGGGTGGATGTTAAGGGGTTAATGTAACGCCAGCCAGATCACAGTTTTTATCAACATAAAAGAGAAATACTTTTTATAGAAATGTTCATTACCATAGTAAAATGTTTATACTCTCTCAATGTATTTTATCTGTTTTCACTCCTGGCAACTACATCTTGATTAATGTTTTTATGGTTATTTTGAGAAAACTCTTGATTGACTACTAAAAAAAAAATCAATTCTGACTTTACACATTAACTTTTTCCATATTTAACCAAAATGATCTTTCTCTTCCCTAGTCTAAACATAACAACACACGGGACCAAACCCTGTTCTCCAGAGACAAAATCCTGGTCCCAAAGTACTCACCATGATCTCCACCATATAAAAAACTAAGTATTAAATGTTTGTCTGCTCCAATAATAAGCATTTCAGTTTTATCTGTAAAAAAGAAAAAGTTAAAAGACATCCAGTTATCCACTAGATAGATTGGTTTAATGTACAGTATAACTGTGTATCATTGACATAACAGTGTAAATGAAACCCCTGTTTTCTTATATTATCACCTCGTGGTAACAATAAACTGTATACAAAGAAGACGAGAGGATCTAAGATGGAAACTTGAACCAACTGTAGAAAAATCTGACAATTTATTTATTATTAAGTTAAAGCAGTTGGCAGTTCAAAGTTGGTTTGTCACCTTGGCCAGAGTGCTTTTAACAGAAAGGAGGGTGTGGAATAAAATATTCGGAGAAACATTTCACTTCAGCACTGTGAAGTTTAAGAGGAAGTACAAAGCTGTAGTGAGGTTGGTGTCCGACAGCACACAAACTGTCATTTTCTGTACAAAACAGTTAAATCTGTTCATTTATATTTATCTCTTATTCTTTAAGTCCTATTTAGCGTTTATAAGCAGTATATAAACAGTTAATAAATGGTTTACAACACACTATAATGTAAATGTAAGCAGATATGTGTTTATTATCATAGTTATCAACAACTATGTCCTCCTCCTGTTAATATGGACAGTTAATAAATGACAATATAGTAAAACACAGTTGCAATAAACCATTTATTAAATGTTTGTATACTTCTTATAAATGCTAAATAGGAGATGTTAAAGTGTTGTTGCTTTCTTGTATATTAACTACAAACACAATATAAACAGCAGACATTAATATCTTCTAATCCAGTAAAACACCATAAAACTACAGTTTAAAAAATAACCATTACTGTTGTATGTAAGAGTTTGGGCACCCCTTGACAAATTAAGGCATAGATACTTAGTATTAAATAAATAAATAAAATAAAAACATCATTGTGGCATTTGCAAAAGTTTAGGTACCCTAAGAGAGTTCCTAAATCTCAGATTATTTTTACAATGTCTCCTTGACCTTTAATCAGCTCGTTAGGCCTGAGGCATGTCAACAACTGTAATTAAGAAATGTCAGCTGGTGTATTGGTTTCAAAGCTTTTACAAATACTCTCTCTACTCTTCAAACCTCGAACACTCAGCAAACATTGGTTCCTCTGAGCAGCTGTGTAAGACTCTGAAAATGAAAATTATTTATGCCCACCAATGCAGAGGAAGGCTACAAGAAGTTAGAAAGTGTTGTTAGCTTGCAGTTTCCACAGTGTGAGATGTAATTAAGAGATGGCACTTTAGGGGAACTGTGGAGGTCAAGATGAGATCTGGAAGATCAAGAAAACTCTGGGAGAGAACTGCTCTTATGCTGGTCAGAAAGGCAAATTAAAACCCACATTTGACTGCAAAAAAAACCTGCAGGAAGGTTTAGCAGACTCATGAACGATGGTGCATCGTTCCAATGTGCAGCAATGCTTGCACAAAACAAGACCTTCATGGAAGAGTCAGTAGAAGAAAACCTTACCTTATCTTACGTCCTCATCATAAAATCCAACGTTGGATGTACGTAACAGAGCATCTACAGAAGCCTGATGGATTTTGGAAACAAGTGCTGTGGACTGATTAAGTTAAAATAGACACTTTGGCCACAGTCAGCAAAGGTATGTTTGGAGGAAAAAAAAAGGAGCAGCGTTTCATGAAAAGAACACCTTGTCAGCTGTTAAGCACGGGGGCGGATCTATCATGCTTTGGGCTTGTGTTGCAGCCAGTCGCACAGGGATCATTACACGGGCGCAGGGAAGAATGGATTCCAATAAATACCAGCAAATTCTGGAAGCAAGCATCAAACCATCTGTACAAAAAAAAAAGCTGAAGCTGAAAAGAGGACGGCTTCTACAGCAGGATAATGATCCTAAACATACCTTGAAATCCACCATGGACTACCTCAAGAGACGCGAGCTGAAGGTTGGCCCCTCACAGTCCCCCTGACTTTAACATAATTGAAAATCTGTGGGTGGATCTTAAAAGAGCTGTGCATGCAAGACGGCCAAAGAATATTGCTAGAACTAGAAGCCTTTTGTAAGGAAGAATGGGAGAAAAATCACAAATACAAGAACTGAAAGACTTTTAGCTGGCTACAAAAAGCGTTTGCAAGCTGTGATGTCGGCCAGAGGGAGTGTTACTAACTACTGACTATGAAGGGTGACCAAACTTTTGCACATGCCTATGCATTAATGTTTGCAAATAATATCCTAGAGAGACTGTGTTTAGGTGTTTTCAATTAAAAAAAAACACCAAAATATGTTATTTGTGAAGGGACAGCTGTAAATCAACACTTCTCTAACTGTTTTAAGTGTACAGGTGTTTACGGTGTTGCATCCACCTGTACGATACAATCAACGCTACCTGTCGTCGGTCACACTGGGCTCCAGATGGTTCCTTTACCAGCTGAAATATGAGCTCAAAACGCAGCTACGACCCCTTATAAATCAAACTGAGGACAGAGCAACCAGGGCTACATGATGGAAAGAGACGGAAAGACAAAAAAAAAAAAAAGAGAGTGAGAGAGAGAGAGGGAGGAAAAAGTCAGCGATGGATTAAATAAAAGATGAGCGGGGCGACAGATGAGGAGGAAACACGTAGAAACAGAAGGAGGTAGAGGAACGGCTAAATAACTGGTGGGGAGAACGAGTGCAGAGAGGAAAAAAAGAAACGCTGATAGGAGGCCGAAGCCAGCGTATGTTGCAGTGGGAACTACAATCAGTATCGACGTGAAGGATGGAAATGAGGAGCAGGGCTGAAGAGTCTCAACTGCCATGACTGATTACACACCTCAGAGCTATCTTAATCTCATGAATATCGATAACGCCTAATGACATCTAATCAAACAGACGTGCAGGAAAACACTGGCGGTTACACACGTACACGTCAAAAACGCACCGTTTGGATGCATTTATTAAAAGCTAAATCAGTGCGTCCGCCTCCTGGCTCTCATATTCGATGCATTTTTACGTTATTAAATTCCTCTGTCAGCTCATTTGCTCCATGGCTGCCCATCTCTCCGGGAAATACTTTACGCCACCTTTAATCCGCACTTCCTGCCACTCACAGGAAGTTCATTTAGCCGGAGGGCCCGGAGAGGAAGACAACAAAGCGTGATAAGACTCCGGTGCAGGGGTGTTCAAAAGGAGGAAAAAGAGGGAGGAAGCCTTTTTTTAAAACACTGTCGTCATGGAGACAAAACATCTCGGACATGCTGAGATGGAGACGTTCCTCCCAAAGAAGCAGTAAAAAAAAACAAAACAAACGCCTGCTTCCTGTGCAGGCACTAACCATTAACACCCCACGCTGAATAAGACACGGTGAAAAAAGAGGAGGTGTCATCCGACGCCCGCATCCAGCCTCACCGAGATGACAGCGGTGAAATAAAAATGTCATCTCTTTCCCTCCCCTCCCCCCTCCCCCCCATCTCCAAAAATAACGTTGTAAACAGTCCAAAGAGACACCTAATCTCAAAACGGGCAAACCGCAACACAACTCGCACCTGAGCTGCTCCTCCTGTGTGTGTGTGTGTGTGTCCTCGTCTCCACTCTGCACGGCGATACGCTCAGTATTCATCATCATGTGTGAGTAAGGCTGCGTTCAGTCAGGCCAAGCGTGGATTAACACACGGAGGCCCCCGAAGGCACACGGGGAAATATGTTCATGCTCTCAAAGACGCCAGTGAATAGAAAAACACCTGTAGATAGCTGAACATACTCATAGAAATACCTTAGATATTATAGAGTGGGTGCTTACTTTGAGGAATATACATAAAGAGCTGCAATGAAATAGTAAAATTCTCTTGTTCCAGCTTCTTAAATGTGAATAATTTCTGGTTTCTTTACACTATTTGGCTTGTGGATCAGGATAAAACAAGACATTTGAGGTTGCACTTCGGATTCGGGAAGCAGTGATGCACATTTTTTGATGTTTTACAGACCGAACGACTCATCTGTTAATCGATACTGAAAGTAGTCGTAGCCCTTTAATGTAAGATGTGTTAATTTTCTGTCAATCTACTTTTTTTCTCTGTGTCAGTTTCACGTCTCATCTTTCACTCTGCAAGAATATTTTGCATCACACAAGAAGGAAAAGCATCTGCGGAGGAGTCTGACAGCTTGTCTTTGTGTAAAAACCGAATGCCAACCTTTGATTGAAAGCAACATGTTCACGCCCTTTTCTGAAGGTTGCTGAAAGTCACTCTGGGAAACGAGTCGAAAAACTATATGAAGCGGGTTGAGAGAGAAAAAAAAAAACTAAACAAATGTTTTTCTTGAATGTATTTTTTTAAGCACACAAACAATTCTTCACTGACAGGATTAATTTGTGCGTCCCCATCGATTTTCTGTCGACTCAGCCTTTTCAGGAAAAAAAAAAAAAAGGACAACATGACCTTTGTCAATCTGAACAGTCTGCTATACATCTAAAAGCATGACCGCCGCACGTACATGAAAACTAACTGTCGGCCACTAACAGGAAGAGTGACAAATTACAACAAAACGCCGCTGTTGCGCGTGCGCATGAACGCACGATGAGAGACGTGAATATTTCACAGTAATTGCTTGCTTTTCTCGCAGTTTCCTGTCAAACGCCCCGTCACGGGTAGTCCCACTTTCTTCTACAACCTTCCCCCTTTTACTCCATGTTTCCTAACCGCAGACATACTCATAATACCCTAAAGCCTGTTGGCTTTTTTCATGCCCGGCGCTGTGAATGATTTAACATATGCCCAGCAAGGTCCTGGAGCAGGGAAGAGGAAGAGAGGAAAATGCAAGTTTCATTACATTTGTGCAGGGCTGTGGGCAAGTAATTACACTCAGGGAACAGCAGATTTTACTTCTTTCTTTGGACGGCCAGGTTAAACGACCGCAGACCTGCACGTACTCAGCGAAAAAAAAAAACCTCTATTGTGGAGGGCCTAAGGTGCGATAATAGGTGAATTCTTTGACTGAAAAGGAGCTGAAAGTATATTTTAAAGGCCTTTATTGTAAGGGAAGTACATGTCACTTCAGTGTGATAGCAGAAGCGGCGGAAGAAAAAAAGTCAAATAACGCCGCCGTCTGAGGGAAGATAGAGAGTTGTCTCTTTGCTCTTACAACAGGGGTCAACGCAAGGTCAAAATTTCCTCGGGAAGGTACATCAATGCAGATTTTTCCCACAAGATAAAACGCTCGCTGGCAGGCCGCCATCCACTGCTCTGTCTCTGAACGGAGCTGTGAGGTCAAAGGTCACAACTCAGCAGAGTAGGCCACCACAGCAGCTATATATCCAGAAGTCATGTAATGGAGGATATAGGATGAAATCCAAAGTGGAAGGTAATGTCACTGGAGTCCGCAGGTGAGATCATCCATTTCCCCCTCAAGTTTCCACATGACATTTAAGCATCATATATATATATATATATATATATATATATATATATATATATATACATATATATATATATATATAATCTGTTTAATGGATTCAGGCTTGTTATTACAGCTGCATGTATAAATTCTCCATTGCTCACTGCCGCTCCAGTAACGCTGACCCTTCAAGCACTGACGCTTATTGTATTTTTTTCCTCAGTTTGCCTCAGTAACGATTAATCAAATGATATCTTATTAAAAGCACCTGTGCACAAGATTCTCCGTCCTCAGAGTGGAGCAGTTATTAGTTATTTGTACTGAATAATAAACAGATAACCCTGGATTATGACTGAGTCAGATTTATTTACCGTATTCAGTAGTTAAGAACGTTTTTAGGGATTTGTTTGCTAAAGCAGGAAATTCAAAGTAAAATTTGTCTCTGTTTAATATGCCTTTGAGCATCAAAATAAGTTATATAAATAGATATGAATAACACTTCTATGGCCTTTGTTACCTCATTATCTTATCAGCCAGATCTTTCAGGGTGACATTATTTTAACAAATGCTTGTATAGACTGCTGTGTCTGAAACAAGCTGCCCAAACCTCCAGACTGTGAGCAGGAAGAGAAGAGGAGACCATGTCACATGTCCAGGGAAAGGTTGGAGCTAATTTCAAGGTGAACTCCGTCAACATATTCAGCTGCCGGTAAACAAAAACTATCCGACTTCTCTTGGTTGTACAAGAGCTGTAGCGTTCATTTTCTGACAACTTGTAGCACATACTGTTACATTTCCAGTTTACTGTTAACATCCAGCAGAGAGACACCTGCCTGCCTGTCGCCTCACACACCTTATTCCCTTTAGCTTCGTTTTGTCCTGTATCATGTTCTCATCTGCCGGTGGACAGCCTGTATGAAAGAATGAATTTATCAAACATATCAATAAGACTGAAATTAGGCCAGTTATAGAGAGTCATAACGTTGGTTTCCATTACTTTGAGAGTAATTGCTCAGCCCTAGTACGTAGTACCCTGAACCCTCCCCACATGACTTTCCCATGTGAGTCATTTTTGTGTCCAAAGATGGCAAATGACTCGTAATACTGCTTTATTACATGGAGACCTCAGGGGACTTTAATAACTGATTTGTATTCTGGACGTGTCTGCATCCTAGAAATCTGTAAAGCACACTGTGTTACATAAATTACAACAAAAAAAAGCCAAACAAAGAGGCAATCTGGTAATATTGCTCTTGTATTAAAAGGAGATGTAATAATTTGGGATCTCTTCTGCTCTTCATTTTTCTTTTCTTAGTCGAGAAGTACTGCAGTGGAGAACACAAGGTTACGGCATTTTGAGTGCAAATTCAGGGGGTTTCAACTAACCACACAGGGTGAAAATCAGAGGCGAGCTCGAAATCATCAAAACAGCAACCTGTTAAAAGATAATGAGATGGAAGACATGCAAGGCAGCATTCAGTAATGAATATTTTATTTTTCAACAGGGTCAATACAAACCTCTCGGAGCAACAAGTAGCCCGCATTACTTTCCTCCGGGGATAAATCTGGTCAGTAAATTTGAGCTGAGCATGGACTTTAGCCTCATTTGATAGGGATTAGTGTTGGAGAGGGAGCCGGGTATTGAAACTTTTGCTCCTCGGTGAATGAACTCATCATTCCTGACAGCGTTTTAGCCGCTGTGAAAGCGCAGGAGGTAGGTTGTAATGGACGAGGATAGAGCATTTCAGGAGGAAAATCATTCCCATGTCACTAGTGGCTCCAGGTGTCAGACACAACTGTAGGTATTTGGGACTGTCATTTTTACTGCAGTAAGGGTGGGGGGAAAAATCACACATGCACTTTAGAGGTAAGAGGTTTTGAATCACTAATCAGTGCATGTAATAATAAAATCATCCATCTTCTTCTGGAAGAGTCCTGTCAGAATGAGAATTTGTTTATCTCACAAAAAATATACCATTACAGTGCAGGAGGTGCCAGGATAATCATAATCCAATGCTTTATTTGATCAAAGGGGGTTCATACTATGGACCATATATATGTTATATAATCTCAGCATAGTGTTTATGCATTAACCAATCCCATGCCCCCTTCAAATGACCTTATCAGCCCCAATGTAAGAATATGTTTTTTCTGGAAATTGCGTTTGAAAAAGTTGAGGATTAGACAATTACCTGTTACAACCACAGGACATTCTGTTTGAATGTACGAGTACCGGGTGAGTGTTTGCAACTGTTTTCAAGTCCATTTAAAGTGAGTCATTTAGAGTTAGTCAGCCTTGAAACTGTTTCGTTAGCCCAGTTTAACCTGCAATCCAACCGCGGACTGAAAGTGTGGAGCAGGCAGTGATTACCGCTGTCACAGATGATGAGGATCTCAAAGAGACTAAACCAGACTAAAACTAGAAATTCTGCCTGGTGGTTGTTTGCCTCCACCGACCAGTCAAGTTGCAGTTTACATGTCTGTCCAGATTCATGTGATATTTGTAGTGAAGACTTTGAATTTTCCTCGTATGTGTTCATATGTTTGGCCAGTAAAGTTGATTCTGATTGAACACAAAGTCGTAACTGTGACAGCAGACGATGCTTCAAATATGGACGTCGCTGCAAAGAAGATACTAATTCTCAAACATGGATGCTTCACACACATCTTCAACCCAGAAGATCCATAAAATCACCACAGTTTCAAGGTGGGCACCAAGATCAGTGTCACCAATTCAGTATCCGACCAAACGTGAAATACAGTCACAATCATCCCTTCTGTTCCTGAGTTACGGTGTTGAATAAGTGTTTTAGTAGAACATTATGATGTCACAGTAAAGTTGACCTTTGACCTTTTGGTTAAAAAAAAATCCATCATTAAGTTCATCATGAGTTCTTAAGTTATGGCCAAAAAATGACCTTTGACCAACAAAATCTAATCACTTCATCCTTGAGTTTAAGTGGACGTTTGTGCCAAATTAGGAGAAATTCCCTCAAGGCGTTCCTGAGATATCACGTTCCTGAGAACGGGACAGACGGACGGACAGACGGACGCACAGATGAACGGACAGACAGACAACCAGAAATCATATTGACTCCGGGCCACAGCTGTCACGGGCACGGAGGCATTAAAAAGTGGATTAGATGGATTAACTAGTACCTTAGGGAAACAACAACACAACTCTGAAAATGTGGTTTCACATTGCACTTGGATAAAAGGGGCGATAAAGAACAGTTTTAGGATAATGTTCTTGAGCAGTGTGTAACAGAAATATTCTTCTTCTCAGAATGTAAAGAGTGCAACTGAGACATATAAAGGACGACGCACGTTAATCCTCATTACTGTAACCGTGACGGCGTTGGCAGCTAGCTAACTTTCAACTGGAGTCCTTTGGCGAGCTGTTCTGAAGTGATGGTTTAAAAATGACAAAAAACTACATCCAACACCGAAAACTTTACTTTCTTCAGTTTTGATTTTATTGCACGAAAAGAAGAAGAAGGAAATGGACTTAAATGCTGCTGGGTCTAACTGATCATCCACACAGAAACTCTCATGGGTGAGTGACTCAGAAATGAGCAACTGCTTTCAGGCAAGAAATATTTAAAATTTTCAAAAAACAGTAAAGAAATATTAATAGATCAATTAATTTTTTTTGGAGCGGTAAGCCCGATTCTCGGAAAAAAAAAAACACGAAAACGTTTCCGGTGTCTGAAGCGAGGCGGAGTACGGGAGTGAAAGGCAAACATATCGGAGTTATGCAGATGTGGTGAGCAGAGGTCAGACGGCTGGTGAGAGACTAATTATGGCAGAGTGATTTTGACTAATAGGATCTGAGCCTCTGCACCGAGGTCAACTCCTCTGAGGATGGAATGATGATCAGTTCAGAGACCAGACGATAGGTCTCCCTGCAGGCAACCCCCCCTCCACCCCATCCGCCCCCCCCTCCTCTAATAATACCATTACGCAAATGCTTCCCATTTTGTATCCCTCGGTCATCTCTCACTTTCATCACTTCTCTTGTTCTGCTTTTGCCCTTTCTTTCTTTCTTTCTTTCTTTCCTTCCTTCTCTCTCGTTCCTCCTTTCTCTCGTTCTCCTCTTTGTGTTTCCTCTCACGCCAGTGGCTGTTGAATTATTGATGGGATGTTGAGCTGGTGAGATTTCTCCTGCTGCGGACTTGTTTGTTGGTCTGGGTTTGTGTTGCTTTCTCTTTCTGCTGTCACGCTGTGTCTGTGTGTGAATATGTGTGTGTGTGTGTGTGCGCGGATGTAAGTATGCATTTGTGTCGGCCTAATCAAATCTGCTGGTGTATCACCACAAGACTTTTTAATCAGCGAGTGCTCGTTCGGAAAATGTCAGACGGTCTTGAGGAGAAGAAATGCAAAAAAACACAGGAATGTGTCCGCTCTCTCTCTCTCTCTCTCCAAACACGTGTATGCGAGTCATACAGGAGGAGAACAACAGCGTGATTTATGGCACATGAATATAAAAGGTTTTTCATACCTGCGTGATATCAATGAGAGGGCGTTAACAGTGTGCTGCCCGGGGTTTGAGCCGGAGCACAGCGGTGCAATAATGAACCCCTTCGAACAAACAAAATGCCCTTTTATGACAACCTTCCTGTACCCGGTTATTCCTCATGAAATCAAAGTCAGGATCAATGCTGTTAGCTGACATCTGTGAGTTGTATCAACTATTTTTTCAACACCTGGAAGTTGCTCCACATCCTCCTGATAAGATACTTTATACTGTATATGTTATCAATCTATCTATAATTTGGTCATCCTGCTCGTTCATGCTATATTTCTGTAATTTTGCTAGCTTGGTCTATCCTGTACACACAACATCTATTGCATGTCTGTCCGTCCTGAGAGAGGGATCCTTCCTCTGTTGCTTTTCTTTCATTTTTTTGCCCATTAAAAGGGTTTTTTTGGAGAGTTTTTCCTTATTCAAATCGTGTGGAATCAAAAGGATAGAGGTTGTAATATGCTGTGCAGATTGTAAAGCCCCCTGAAGCAACTTTGTGATTTGTGATATTGGGCTATATCAATAAAAAGTGACTTGACTGACAAAAAAAAAGGCTGCAAGAGATGCTACTTTGCCTACTGGTTTGGATGCATACCTCATTACTGCAATGTCCACGATTCACCTCCGGCTACAGACCTTTGTGTTGCATGCGTTTCTGCACTTTCAACTGTCAAATCCAGCTCCCATACATACTCGCTGCCCTCAACACTTCCTGTATAGACTCAACTGCAACCCGAAATGTCAAAGACGGCACGATGTAACAATCAGAATAATGCATTTGCAAATACATTTTAGGTATCACAGTAATGCATCTTTTATCACTAAATGTGAGCTACAGATGGATACATACAGACAGATTTTCAAGGTCTTGACTTCAAGCAAGATACTGATGAAATATTTGTTAGCGGCACATTAAAGCTCTGGTGAAACAAAGGGGGATTTCTTAGGGTTTTGTTTTGCGCTGTCACAAACAAAACTGGTAATATTCTCATATCGTTTTGACATTATAGCACTCAAAGGGTGTGCAGTTCTCAGTTTTTGCCTTCACGGTTTTGTGAAGTACTCCTAGAAAAAAGTACTACTGGGTCTATCTGACTCCTGGCTCAAAAACCAGCTGCCAGAAAAGCTGGAAATTTACAGTACAATTTTAGCCCACAGAGGCTAGTCGTCACAAAGGCAGGCTTCAGTAAAGTCCCTGAGACACTCTATATTTAACTAGGCCAAGAAAATCAGCTCTAATGTTGTTTCCATTACAACATGCTGCTACATTTTCCCTCACTTAAAAAACAACTCAAAATTCCCTCTGTGAATAAACAATGCTTTTCCCTGGATGATTATAACACCACACAGTGCAGAATATAGCGATGTCTTGCCATCAAAGCACTTTGAGGGTTTAATTAAGAGTTTATACTCAAACTACTCATTTGTACTCAAAGAACACCCCACACAGAGCAAGTTAATGTATTCAGTTAGACGTGTGGTCCTTTCACGCTGGAGATATCCCTCTAGGATCCCATTTCACAACCAATCAGCTAACCAATCTGCATTATCAGTGGGGTTTGGTACCATTCATATTCAAACCTGGAAGTTGGTACCAGTGCCCTGCAGTACTTTTTTTCAGTACTTTACTCTCTCTGTAATAACAACTTAATACTACTAAACACATGAATAACAAATGAATACTACTGTAGGATTAGCATGCTAGGCTAACAGACTTTATATCCACGCTGTGACGTCTTTCAGAGCACAAAAACACCGTAAACACGCCTGTCACCCACCCAGCACGGTGCTGTTAAACCGGAGACACCAAGGCACCAGCTACACCTTACTCTTATACAGTCTATGGGCTACAAACAGCACGGCACGGCTATGTTAATGTAGCTAGTAGGGGTGTGCCCGAATACAAAACGTTGTTCGGCAAAGCACAAATAGTGGGTGTCTTACGAATATTTGTTTCATACAAATATTTTAACCACTGTTACGTCTATCAGCAGGTCTCAACGAGGGGAGTCACATCCACCTGCTACATGACGCATATTTCCTAATTTGGACATCGCTCCTGGAGTTGGGGGTGTTCCCCAGAGATAAAGCTGAGCACCTGACACTTAATTTTCTAAAATTAAAAGCATAATAAAAACAAAAACAGGATTTTTAAGCCTCTTTCCACTTTTATTCGAATACAAATACAAATAATTTTGCTGCCTCAACAAATACGGATACAAATACAAATACTGGGCTCTCCGCACATCCCTAGTAGCTAGCCATGCTAACTAGCTGCTAGCCACCATGCAGGCTAGTAAAGTGGATCCGTCACGTCTCTTTGTTTCTGCGGGTCGGTGCTCCTTTCAGTGTCGGAGCCTCCGTGTGAGACGCTTCGGTCTGTAAATGTATGACAAGATACCGAAATTTGTCACCAATTAATCTAACGTGAATCAGTACTCGGTCCTACTGACGTTATTTGGGCGTTACCCTTAAAAGTATGGAGTTCGGTACCCAACCCTAATTGTCAGACACACATCCAGAGATCTCACTGAACCACAACTCTACTGTTATTTTTACAACTAAGGCACTTGGCATGAATATGCAAAAAAAGTTTTGGGTCTATATCCAGAAAGGGGATTTTTTTTTTTTCCCCCAAAAGATGCTAAAGGGAACATCGGCTTGAAAGAGACCTTGAAACATGACGAAGCTCCAGGGAGCCTTCCCCCTCTCCCCCCTTCAGCAACCACCAACAAATGAATTACTCTACGCTCACTCAATGAGCACGACAAAAGTAGAGACTATAGGAGCTGAGAAATTATCTTTGGCTGGTGAAAAGAGTCATTCGTGTGCAGTGAGAAGCCATATTGAGCTGCATGAAGCCATTTACACGCTGATTATCGAGTCCTCAGACTGAGAAATCAAACCATTTCCATCAGCTTTCAGTAAGACATCACATTTCCAGCTTGTACCTATTCACAAATAATGTGTACTGCTTATGTAGCTTAACAACGAGCTACACGAGACGAGGCACACAAGTGTCTGATATACACATCAGCTGCAGTGTCAACTTCGTTTTATGTTTGTAACGTTTAATCGTAGCCTGCAGTGGGCTACGTGTGCGCAGAGGCAGCCTGTCTCACAGCTTTACTTTACTGGTTTTCTCCAACATTTTGTGGTGTTTTGTTTATGATACCTATGGTGTAACTGTGGAGCTGTTGTGGGAGGAGGATTCAGACAGGATTTGGACAGCACCTCTTAATCTCCAGCATAAACAAGATACCAAAAGTTCAAAAGCAGCCAACAGCAGCACTTTACAGGCGTGATATACCTGTATGATACGGCTGAAATACCGTAGATGCAAAACAACCATTTTTTAAAAGCCAAACAGCTCTGCTGACATGTCTCCCTGCTACACGCCGGCATTATATCACTGTTGGCTGTATTTATTTTCTGCAAGGAGCACTATGTGACTCAGTGCACCTGAAATAAACATATAAAGTAGGATTATTTTCATCATCGATTAATCTGTTGATCGATGAATCGATTAGTCGTTTAGTTTATAAAACGATGAAAGTGTTGATCACCATTTCCAAAGACAAAGAAAATATTTACATTTAAGAAGCTGGAACCAGAGAATTTTGGTATTTTTTCTTAAAAAATGAATCAAAATGATAGTTTTCTGTCCACTGACTAATCTTTGCCGCTCTAGAATCGTTTTATTAGAGCTGCAACAATTAGTCGATTAGTCGTCCAACAGAAAATGAATCACCGACTATTTTAATAATCGATTTGAATTTAAAAAATGCTAAAAATATGAATATTTTCTGGCGTCTTTAGTCTTCTATGATAGAAAACTTTGGGTTGTGGACTGTTGGTCAGACAAAACATGAATTTTAAGGTCGCATCTTGGGCTTTAGGAAGCATTCATCAACATTTTCCAACATTTTCTAACATTTTAAAGACTAAACGACAGATCGATGAATCGAGAAAATAATCAACAGATTAATTGATAATGAAAATAACAGTCAGTTGCAGCCCTGAAACATTCAGAGATTAATTGATAATGGATGATACATGAATTGGTCAGGACATTGTTGTATGTTTAAAAGTGCACTGGAAGACAATAGAAGTTAAACATTAAATATATCTGATATAAGACATAAGATATAAGATATAAGTTAACAACAGTCAGTAGAAAACATCATGTCCAGAAAGAGTCTTATCACTTCCTGTATGTGTGGGCAGAAGCTAGTAAATAAACATATTGGTTTGTGATATTACAACTCATTTCCACTCAGGACTCAAATCTACCAATAAGCCAGTTTATTTCCTTCATCTGTGGAAGCAGCGACATAAATCAAACGACCTATATTTGTACCACATCAACCTCTTTCCGCCATCGACCGACAAACACACTTCTCAAGGCTGACTGAGAATTGACTCGAATGCGGAAGGAACCAGACCTTCAAGCCACGCCGTCGTCATTTATAATACATACTCAAATAGCGGTGACCCACCTAATGATCGCTCCCCACCGTAAACAAGAAAAAAAAACCCTGTCCTCAAACATGAAAAAAAAAAAGCAAATCCTCTCTCTTTGCTTTGCTGCGCTAGTGGGCGCTCATGGGAAAAAACGGTAAGAGAAAAGTCAACAGCAGAACGAGGGATTGAATAGAGATTTCCATCGGTTCATTTTAGTGGGTGGCACTAAACTGTCATTAGCCGCATTACAGAGACTTGTGTCTTGTGTTTGCTTGCACTGGTTTTACCATTAAGCTGATTATACCTAAGGCTTTTTGAGACACGTTTATTAATGCCAATAATGCTTTTTGGATTAGGAAGGAATCCAAATCATCTGCTCCATTCTGCTCCGTTTGCTATTCTGGGACTGAGACAGATAGAGTATAATAGACAAAGCTCTCTCTCTCTTTCTCTCTCTCTCTCTCTCTCTCTGTCTGGCTGTCTCTCTCAGTTTTATGTATGAGGAGACTGAGGTATTCCTCACACACACAGAAATATATCTACCTCTACGCTGGCTGTGTTGCTTATAACAGCCCGGCTCCATCTGTTTTTTTAAAGATAAGTATGACATTATAATAATGTGTTGATTTAATGACACTGCAGGGAAGTTTTGTCCCAAAGAAAGGTCAGAGGACAGGGTCGACTAACGGCGACGCAGGAGCCGGTTAGACTTGCTCATAGGCGTTTGAGTAGAGCAGATGTTCGGCCTCACGCGCGGGTCGTTCGGTTGAGAATCGATTTCTTTTAAACAACACGTCCACTTTAAAAAAAAAAAGTTCAGAAAACTAGAGGAGGAAGATTAGCCAGAGTGTCAAGGAGGGTGATAAGAGACTCTGAGATTTGTTTTTCTGTTTGTTTATTTTCATCATGCAACAAAAAAACACAGAATTCAAAAAAACAAAATGGTAAGAAAACACAAATTCAACTTAAACATAAAGTCAGGAAGTGTTTGGCCACAGTAGCTCCTGGGAAAGCCTCCTGGAAAATCGAGACTTTACATTTAACTCACGAAAATTAAAGATTTAACTAATAAACAGTAACTGACCTTAAACAATACATGCATACTGAACTGTTAAGTTATTGTAACATTTTACACCACCAAATACTTGTAAATACTTACAGTATTATTCTTTTGTACGTTGTTCTTTTTGATGTATTATTATTCCCTTTCTATCATTTGTTTTTATGATATAAACTCAGCACACTTATAAAAGAGGGTTCCTGTACCACAATGTGTAAATAAAGGTGTGCATATATATATAATTTGTCATAATATGACACTGCAGATTGAGTAATGTACAAAACACTGTATATAGTGCACAATACCCTGTGATTTATTGCAAAATCCGTGTAACTGAAGGGAAAAACGTGCCTCCAGAATGTTTTTAGAGGGAAAAGACCACCATTAAAGTCAAATATCAGCTATCTATAAATGTCAGGCTCAGTTCCCTCTAAATAAATGTATTATTTGCACCACAGAATAACTATATAAAAAAAAAAAACAGAAAATACACAAGATGCAGAGATACCGACTTCCCATCAGCAGTAGTCTCAACAGACAATAATAAACCGCAGCCTCTGGGCATGTGTTGGGAAGTATACAGTGTAGGATCATCCAAGGGCGAAATTTCTAACTACTGGGTCTGTCACCGAAGATCAGCAGTTTATTTTGGCGTTTCAGTCAACTCCATTTATTGCACAAGGATAAAAGGTACAAAGGCGATCTGCAAAACAGCTGAGGTTACGTCAGCAGCGCGTTTGTCAGCCGCGTAACCTGTGTGCCTCACCGCTAGCAACCATCCACACAGCCAGCACTTAAATGTGTGCTTTTCCCGGTAACTTGTGAACATGTGTGGGGGGGGGGGGTGAGCGAGTGAGGGAGTGAGGGTGGGAGGTTGGGAGGGGATGAAAAAGGTGAAAAGAGGCAGAGTGTTGCATCAGCAGCAGCACTTCAGAAAAACAGTCAACCTGTTTTTTTCCAATTTCCTGTAAATATGTATTCAGCCACTCATGTTGGATATTGCATCTCCTTCGTTCTGCAAACCTCAGAAAAATCAACATCTCTCTTTCCTCATCTAATCTTCTGCTTTTATGGCAAGCACAGGCTGTGAATCACAAATCACCTGCAAGGCATGTGTACAGTATATACACACACACACACACACACACACACACACACACACAGGCCAAAACAGAGGATAAATCACTCCGTTTTCTGCTCGCACGCCAGCTACCCCGCGGTCACCTTTCAGACTAATAATCAGGTGTCCCTGCTAACCCGCCTCGGTCCAATATGCTACCTCGATTTTTGGAAGACTGAACCCTGTTTACCTGCTTCCTTATTGGGGATTATAGCAGCTCAGCTGGACTTTTGCAGAGACCGGCTGAGAGGTTTTACAGGCATTCTGTCGTGAAAACAAAGTGTTGGACGAGAAGACGTTTTGACCTTTTGGAAGGGCGAGATGGAAAGTCAAAGGATCGACAAAGAGGAGATGCGATATTAATTAACAATATTAATTAGTGCTTTTTGATCTTTTTATAGGGCAGAATATTGGCATTGATCTTCCAAATCAAAGACGATTCCTTCCATGTCAATTAGATTCTTGAAGATTTAAATGTATCAGATAAATGTTCAATATTGCATAAATTTATCCTGGAAACTTTCACAAGTGTGCAGCTATTAATCAATGTTAGATATTTTACACATTATACAGCCCAAACCGTAGCATTTATAACATGTTATCACAGTCTACACATGGTGTAAATGTATACATATTCAATGATAATAGGATTATTGCAGAATGACATACAGTACTGTGCAAAAGTTTTAGGCACTTAAGATGTTTGGATTCTTATCCATAACGAGGCTTCTGATTGGTCAAACGTTTATTCTGCAGCATGACAACAACCCCGAACATGCAGCTAGAGTCCTAAAGAACTACAAGAAGAACAAAGAGTCCTGCAACAGATGATAAAGCCTCCACAGAACACTGATCTTAACATCATGGAGTCAGTCTCATGAAAAGACAGAAGCAACTGAGATGCCTAAACTTGGAACAACCAACCTGCCAAGTATCATGAAAAACTCTAAGTAAGTGTACTGAGGAGAATTGCTGCTGTTTTAAAGTGTATTGATTTCATATAGGTTTCTTCTGTTTATATCACCTTGTATGAAGTGAATTGATAAATAAAAACTATTCATGGCATTATGTTTGAAAGTAACCTCACTTTACTTTTGCACAGTTCTGTACGTGCAGAGTTTGACACTAGTATGTTGTTTTCATGTTTATCTGCAGACAGACTAAAGCCAGTCATGGTTCAGTGTGCAACAAGTGTGAAGCTAAATGTGCACATACACTAAGAATGGACTATGGAGTGAAGTAGCAGACATATTGTGTCAAGCAGTTGAGTTTCTGAGAGACAATTTTATATTTTTTAGTGGGGAAGAAGGAGTAGATGTACTTTTCAAGATTTTTTAACTAGCTAATTGAACTTTTGTTAAAAAAACCTTATCAGACACAAATCATTATTCAAAAACTGTGTCTGGAGGGGATCTTAAAAATTACTTCAAATCGCTTTAGGTTAAACAACCTTCAGTCCAAAAAAGATATTTAATTTACAATATAATAAGACAGAAAATTACCACATTTGAGAGGCTGGAGAGTAAGGATGTCTGGTATTTTTTGGATACATGATTTGTACAATCGACTATATTTTCTGAGATTAATTGACTAAATGAGTCAGCGGAGCTACACCAAAGTCATTTACAAGTCATCCTCTGGACGATCAGAGTCTGTAGAAAAAAAAAAAAAAAATCCATGGTAGAGTTTTCCATCAATACGCCACACCCGACCTTCAAACATCACCACTAATGTAACTATAAAACACACAAAAAACCTGCTCAATTACATTAGAGGCAGTAAAAGCATCTATATTTGTTACTTCCGCCTTTGCAGATGTATACACACAGTCACATGGTTACAATCACAGCAGGCACTCCAGATTGACCCTGTTGAACTTGTGTGACAAACGAGTGCATCTGATGACGAAAGCGTGATTTATCGCGGTCCGTATTTCACTCGAGTAGTGCAGTAACTATGTCAGCGGTTGAAAATAACGGCTCCTTTGAATACTTAAACTAGAGAAGTGAATTACAGTCCGACCCCTCGCTCTAACCCCTCGTCACACGATCTCTCTATCAACAAGGGTCAAGCAATAAGACCCTCGTAGAGTCAATCTGTCCTCCGTGATAAAAATTAAACACTAATTTCCCTTCTCACGCGTGACCCGAACACATGGTGCGAGCTGGTGACGGGACGTAAAACCCTGAGATGTTATTAGAGAAATAGGCGCAGTAACAGTCTGTTCCATTAGCTCTTTATTCTGCTTTTTTTTTTAAAAAAGAAATGGCTGATTTCCATTCATCAGCCCGGGGACTGAATGTGATTATACACCTTGAGAGAGGTTAGCGGGTTTCAGACTGTGTGTGACTGACAGTGTGAACTTATAAGAGAGACAGAACAGAGCTCCCAAATGTGGGAGACGCCGTTTAAAACAGTCTGGGCTCGATCAGATACGAGCGCCAGTCTTTCACAGCTTCTCAACACAAGATATGTCTTTAGATATCGCTTTATATCATATCAGAAAACTTTCAATCAAAGTTGCAAAGATGTGTAGAGTGATAAATAAGGCCTGGCCAAAGTCCTCAGAATAAAGTGCTGATATATACACATGCACAGCAATCATATAAAGCATAAAAGCACAAAAAAAGAGTAAATTCATACCACCGATACACAAGGAGATGCATGATAGGATGATTGGAAACGATGCAGGCAGCAGCTATGAACCGTGGACACTGATGCTTAGTTTAGTGCTGGATAAACGTGTTGATTTTAACAGAAAATTAGTCAATAACAGTTTTGAGATATCACTGAATATCTTCAGGTTCTGGATTGGACTGTTGGTGGGACCAGTTTGAAGACACTAACTTGCTTAGTGGGAATTACTGTGACATTTCTCAATATTTTCTGACATTTTACAAATTAAATGATGAATTGGAAAGGTTATCCACAGAGGAAGCAATTTAAAAAAAAAAAATTATTAGTTGCAGTCCTTAGTTTTATATTTATTTTAATGTTATTATATCAAAGACACCCGTAGGCTTGTATTTAGCCGTATTTGCTGAAACTGTGTCTTTAACATGATGAGCAGACATATTTATTACTCTGTAGAAATGTAGAAATAGTTTAAGTTTATATAAAAGGTTCTTCCACACTAGAGTCTCAACAATTAGTTGATTAATCAGTTAATCGATTAGAAAAAGAGAAGAAAAACAATCAGTTAGGATTTTAATAAATTGATTCATCGTGTTAGTGATTTTTCAAACAAAGAAATACCAAAAATTCCTCTGGTCCCAGCCTCTCAAATGTTTTATATTATTGTTTAACTGAATATCCTTTTGGGTTTTGGACTGTTGATTGAACAAAACAAGATGTTATCTTGGGCTCTGAGAAATTAATGGGCAGTTTTTCCATTACTTTTTGACATTTTATCAGTGTTTCTCACAGAATTGGATTCTATTTGTGGTGGCGGCTGGCTGGGAGGTTGAAGGTGGGGGGGATTGGAGGGGATGTAGCCTGCATGTGGCTATCGGTAGATGCTACAATTTACAGATGTCCCCTAAATGCCTCACGTGTAGGCTATCAGGAGACGCTAGCTAGGTGGCTGCGCACAGAGAAGCCTCCAGTCCCCCCCTCAGTAACTGCAGCACACAACTCAGGCAGGTGTGCGGCCAAAAATGAGTTAATTTGAATGTAAGATTTACTTTAGTTGAGTGATTTTATCTACCTGGGTGAGCCACCAAAGTGGAGCCCATGTATGGAAAACACTGACTTTATAGACTAATTAATAATAATAATAGTTGCAGCCCTAAATCCTACTGACCAGAGCTGCATCAGTGAGGATACAACACTTTTTATTGAACTCTCAAGTCTGCAAAGGGTGAAATAGAGAGAAAGAAACAGTCTTTTATCAACCAAAATTGCAGAATATTTGTTGGTTCCAGGACAAGTGAAGAAAACATGAAGATTTTCTGTCTCTGTTTTATATCATTTAATATCTTTGAGGTTTGGACTGTTGATCTGACAATATAAACAATTTGAAGGCTCTCAGGAACTTGTAACGGCCACTTTACTTACTTTTGATACATTTTTTTGATTAAACGATCTATTAGAAAAGGAAACGACTGATTAATTGATAGTAAAATATTCTCTGGTTGCAGCTGGTTTGGTTCTTTGATTTCCACAAAACAACAAATATTTTTACTCTTCCACTTCATGACCATCCCTCCCTCTTACACCCATGTGTTTTCTCCTTATCCCGATCTCTCTCTCTCTCACACACACACACTATCTCTCTCTACCACACACACACACACACACACACACAAACACACACTGTAGAAGCTGTCTGCACGTCTCCTCCTGTCCTCATTAGTAGGCAAGGCCCCCGTTCTTGTTTGCACACTCCACTGTTCTGACTAAATGAGAAAATTAATGAGCTGGGGTGAGCTAGAGGGAACACCACAACCTTCAGTGTCTCCCCCCCCCACCTCACCCCTCGACTCCTCAGTCCACCCCCTTTTTTTTTTTTTACTCACCAACCTCCCCGCACCGTCTCCTGTTCCTGTCTACCACATCCTTGTTTAATTTCACGCCATCGCTGTTGCGGATACCTGTCTCGGCTCCGTAGATAGGCCTTTAGTAAACAAAGGAGACGCTGTAAAACTTGACCGCGTGCTCTTCCATCGTTCTCATCGCTCCCGCTGTTTGGACGAAGGAACATTACACTTGACAAAGACAAGGGAAGGGGAATACCAATGATCATGGAGGGAAGCAGCTGCAGAGCTGCAATAAAACAGTAAAAGAGGCCTACGGGCAAAAAGTGTGCACAGAAAAGAAAAAAATCCTAAAAAGTTAAATTCCTAGAGTGCAACTTTGTAAAAGGGCTCATTACCATGAATATTTCGACATAATGCAGACGCATAGAAGCTGAGTCACCAGAATACCTACACGGTGTTTACACACTTACTGTATGAATAAAAGAGATAAAGGATATAAATAAGTGGCTACAAGGCTGGCAGAGAAGATTAATAATGGATCTGTCTCGTTTATGTTGGCGCTTTGAAAACGCACGGACACACATGCGCACAAACACAACACAACAGACGCTGGCGCAAGTGTTTGTAAGCGAGCTCGAGGAATGTGGGTGACAGACAAAGCGAATAAAGTTCAGTTTGTACTGTCTGCTGCCTCAGCTGAACTAGATATTTGATTCATTACCTGCCTGGAGTGTGTGAGAGAAAAACACATCTGTAGTGTAAGAAGTTGTCATTCTTCTTTCTGTCCTTCTCTCTCTATATCTTTTCTCTCCCACAGTGGAAAACAAAGAGCTCGCTGCTGCAGTGGAAGTCATGATAACATAATGACAATGATAACGGTCATAAATGTACCGTTGAAATGATTAGTCATTTGTGAAAGTGGGCGATTGATTTCAGACAGAAGAAGACAAAAGTAGTTTCAACCGTTAACTTAGTGAGTTCACTGAAAACCAACAAGTCCTCAAAATTAAACGACCAAATGCGTTGTTTCACCATGTGTATTCCAGAAAGAAACGTTTTGTAATCTGGCACTCCTATCAGCAGGAATTGGCAGGATAACATCATTTGTCTGTGCTTTCCAAAAGCCGTTACAAGTCACTATTTTAAAAATAATGATGTTTGATGATGTGATAACGCTGCGGTTAAGGTCTGGTTAGGTTCAGGCAAAGATCATGGCTTGGATTAAAATTATTACTTTGTTAAGGTTAGTGGAACATGTGGTGTGGGTTAAAATGACTACTTCCTTTAAAGTTAGGTGACCTTCATCATCATGGTTACAGTAATAACCACAGGGTTAAGGTTAGGGGATGATCATAGTTACATTTTTTTTTGTTTGTTTGTTTGCAGTCCCAGAATTTCCTCATCAAAATGACACAATAGATCGCCCAAAGTCAGCCCACAGTCTCCTGAAAACTGTCTCCAGCTGAGTTCTTACTGTTTCCGGCTGACTTGTATGAAAATGAAAACTATCCATGATGGCTTATAGCTGCAAATCTTTCCCAGACCCAAAGCGATGACGTCATCCGGATGTGAAATCTACATACCGAGTAGGTGCTGCCAGGGAGGGAAACATTAATGCAAAATGTGAAAGCAAGAAGAAGAAGCAAGAATTTGACTGAGCTTTTCTTTGAATTCATGGAAACCATATTGGAGCCGAGTGTCCACTTCTTAGATAGATAGACTACTTTATTAAATCCAAAGGGAAATTAAAGTATACGGGAAAAAAAAATCCACAGTTTAACAGGCCTGCTGTGATTAGTTACAGTTGCTAAGCTGTTATTGTACAATCGGTGTTCAATCCAACAGTCAATTACGTACAAAGAAACAACAGAATAAAGACATTTTTCATTAGTCTCACAGTCCAAATAAAGCTCCTACCTCGGCTCAGTCGAAAAATTTGAGTCCAGCTTGGATTTTGAGGGCTTTGAATTCTTTGCTGCTCTGCTGCTCTGTGCTTATCCAAATATGAGATTGTATAAGAGCAAAGAGGAAAAGCCAGAAGCAGCGCCATTAGAAAGCCCCAGTTGTATTTTTTTATGTTGGTTCTAATAGCCGAATGGGTACGGGGAGAGGCATTGTGCCAACGCCGGCAAGCACACCCTGGGTTTTTAATCAGCCTTTAAAATAAATAAACCATGATGGCATCCTTTGCTCTGTCTTTCCATACAGCGCAAATGGCCTACAGGAATCAGATCAACTGATATATTAGCTGAGATAAGATCCTAATGGGGAGGGAGGGAGGAGTAAGGGAGATATTTATCACAGAAAAGATGGAAGAAGAAAACAAACTAAATGCAATAGAGCAGCGGTTGGGCCCAACACAGCGCCGAAGCAAAAAAAACAAATAAACCCACATGAAAACGACTGTTTGGCTTACATGTGGTGATTCCTTTGCTCTGCAGCAGTAATTCATTAACGCCAGAACCAGAATCCATATTCTAGCACTCTGTTAAGACACGGCCTCGGGGAGGGAACTTGAGGATGCTCAAAGTCTGTAAATAATAGATGCAGTTTAGGGAGTTAGAGACTGACACACACAAAGTGGATGTGTCAGGAAGAGAAAAGAAGGCAAAATGAAAAGGTGGTTTGATCAATCACAAGGCTGGAAGAAAGACTCTTGTTTTAGCTCTTTTGTCATACCCTTTCTTGAAAATACTTTTATCTAAAAAAAAAAAGATGTGATGACCCCTGCTGAGTCATCTTGTGTTGCTGTGTGTGGGTCTGGTTAAGGGGGGGGGGAGGGTTGTCATTTGCCAAAGTGTGTGTCTGGTAGAGAACACCTTACTGTCTGTGTGTATCGGTAATTTGCAATTACGGCTTCCTCCTCAGGGGTTTTCTCAAGGCACCCACGGTGGCATTTGCAAGGTCTGGAAAGAAAAAAAAAAAGCAGCTAGTTCGAATAGCTGATCATTATGGCATTACTGTTGCAGAGGAAAAAAAAAAAAAGCATAAGGATGAGATTAGAAATTAGGTTTTGCTGTCTATGTTTGAACGAGGTGTATTAAAGAAAAGCGTGTCTGGTGTCGTGGCAGAGTCAGCGCCCACGCCGGTGTCATTAGTCGTGCCTAAAGTTGGTTTGGCTTTTGAGCAGCAGCAGTAGGAGCTGTTAGCCTTGCAGTTTGAACAGAAGTTACGGAGGCAAACGGACAGGGAGGAGAAGCAGCTTGGGTGGGAAAAAGCAGCTTGCGTTGGAGAAAATTCGGCAAAACATTGAGAAAATGAAATTGGAGTTAAAGCAGTCTAAGTGACAGTTAATCAGAGAGGACGAGCTTTCTCCGGGGGGATCTAGTACGGAGGATTCTGCTTCTATTAGTTCTGCACCGGGTGGTGTTGATGTGGCTAATTTGCGTTTGGTGCCAAAGTTTAATGAGCGAGAACCTGACACTTTTTTTTTTTTTTTTTTTAACTCTCTTTGAACATGTTGCGGATGCTAAAAACTGGACAGAGTGCTGATGCTTCAGTGCGTCCTCACTGGGAGAAGTCAGGAGGAGTTTTTTGGCTTTATGTGCTGATGATGATTTGGATCATGATACGGTGAAGTCGGCTGTATTAAAAGCATACGGGTCGGTCCCTGAAGCGTATCATATCAGAAAGTCTGGAATTGGGTAAAGGTTGATAAGCAAACAAATGTGATTCTAATTCCCATTTTCCCTGTTGGTGCTCAGCTGCAGAACTTGTCAATATTTGTGAATTGATTGTGCTGGAACAGTTTAAAAAAAAGCGATCCGTCATTGCATTGCTACTTATGTAAGTGAGCAGAAGACCTCCACCACCTGGTAACTCCCATGGTGGTGCAAAGTTTTCGCCTGGTTCCTCGTGTAAGCCTGAATTTACGGGGCAACCTGAGGGTGCCAGAGTGTGTAATTACTGCCATGGAGAGGGTCATTGGAACGTCAAGTGTCCGCTGTTAAAGCCGAGAGCTAAGCATCATTCACCTTCGTTCACCGTCGTATGCTCCAGTTATGTTATGTTCTGCAGTTTTGGAGCACAGACTGTTATGTACGGATTAAAGTTCTAGTTCCCAAAGCTGGTTCTGGTTTTGAGCCATTTGTTGGCGATGTGGTTGCGTCCTTGGTTGGTAGTGAGGAGCGTGTACCGATCAAGCTGTTGCCCTTTTCACCCACTACAGAAACGAGGGATTTTGTATTGACGAAGCATATGGAGCTGGGCTTGATGCGTCATTTTACGGTGCTGGATTGTGAGCTGGTGCAGGGCATTGTTCCTTTCGGGTTGCACCCCACGTTGCCACTTGACGATGTGGTTATCAGTTTGGGCGACGACCCGGCTGGTAGTTCTGTGTGGGCCGATGTGCCGCAGTCTCCCAGGTGTGGTGCCTTGCAGAACATGTGGTTTCACCGCCTCATCTTCCTCCATCTGTTTCGAGGGAGGTTTAGGTGTAGAGTCAAAAAGGCTGATTCATCTCTGTCTGGTTTGCGGGATGAGGCTTTGCTGGTAGGAAAATTAAGAGATGTGGCACACGGATACTGTATCCAAGAGGATTTGCTGGCGAGAAAGCGGGAAGTGAGTTCTCAGGTTTGTTGAGCCGATTAACTTCCGATTAACTTCCAGCGCATGATAAATGTGGACGTTTGGGGATAAAGAAAACGTATCAATGTGTCCTATGCTGTTTCTTTTGGCCTCGGTTAAAGCGTGATGTATCCAAATATGTCAGGACGTGCCATACATGCCAGCTCGCTGGGAAGAGCATGCTCTGCTTTGTCCCAGTCTAGTTGTTAGCCAGCCGTTTGATCCCGATTTGCTCCTGTCACATGCAGTAGGATAAAGCACATTCACACAGCTCTGCAGAACAAGACACGTCTTCTGCTGTTGCAGCCTCATGTCCTTCAGCAAAGACTAAAGCTTTTTGAACCTGTCTGGGTGGCTTAAATAGCCCCGGGGGTTCATGGAGGGATTGTTTTTTCTCTCTCTCAGCTTTGTAGGTTGTTTTTGTTTGTTTTGTTTTGCTTTGGGTTGATTTAGTTTAGCCATATCATCCTATTTTTTGCATTGCTCTTGCCTCAACTGTTTGTTGATGGATGGGTGGCGTGAGCAGTGGCGTGAGCAGTGGTCCGAGGGCAGGGTGAAGGTTTTATACTTTGTTTTTGTTTTGTTTTTTCTTTCTTTATTTATTTGGTTGGTTTTGCTTAGTTAGTGCAGTGATCCTGTTGGGACGGCATCTTAAGGAGGTGGTTGGGGGGGAGGTGGTTGCTGTGTGGTTCACCTGACTCTTTGTTCCCCCTGCAGGTGGATCATTAGGGTAACCTGAACACCTGAGGGCCCCGGGGTGTTCCCAGGTTATTTAAGCCTGGCTGCTCTCCCTCTCTCTGGCTGAGTGTCTGGCACTCGACTGCTGCTCCAGCTCTTCCCCTCTTCCCCACAGACTCCTCTCGACTCAGTTATGTTCGTTTAGTTCTTTGTCTTTGCTTTTATGTACCGTACAACACCCATACACACATCCTCCACTCATGCACATTAGACTACTGATTATACTGACATCCACAACCCATATTATAAATATTCAGTTAATTTGTTTAATTAAAAACAGAGCACAAAAAGCATCTCATTCTTGTTTATCCAAAAGCCTCAAGCCAGAATGTCATTTGAAACAACAGAGGATTGAAATTATCGAAAAACACCATCAATATTGGATCAAAGCTCATGCACACGGCAACACCTAAGCTTTCGGAATAATCTCCCTAAAAGTTTGAAGTCTCTGGACTCCATGAGATCTTTTAAAAAGCAGTTAAAAACCCATCTGTTCAGACAGGCACTGAGGTAGCATGTGGTACTTTATGTATTAACTTGTGTTTTATGCCTGTTTTTTCTCCTGTGTGTTTTATCTTTGATTTTCTTTATTTTTTTTGTGTGTGTGTGCCTGTGAAGCACTTTGTGACTGTTGTGTGTGAAAGGTGCTATATAAATAAACTTTACTTACTTACAAAGTCTTGAAAATCTCTCCCCAGGAGACAAAGAGATGCAAGTATTTCTTTCTTTTGTTTAAATAAGTGGTTGTTTGTCTCCTTTGAATGATTATTCAAATCCCCGATGAATTTCAGCAAAAGTAATTGATTTCTAACAGAGAAAGAGAGACGCTGCTTTCGACTGGCTCGATGAAAACAGCAACAGATTTTGTGAAATAGAATATAGCTTTGAAGTGTTTTTACTTTCATTTTGATGTTAAAATGTTGAATCTGTAAATTATTTCTTTGGTCATTCACCAGTCAGAAGATCAATATTTGATCTGACACAAAGTTAATAGCTAAGATCTGGAAATGCAAGAACATCACATCTAAAACACTTATCACACACATCATAAAAGCTGTGCACATACAACTATGACAAATACCATAAGTCAACATTAAAGCAGGAAGCCATGATGGATGTTTACTACAGACAGTTTGGGTAATAATTTTACTGCTCGGCTTCATTTTCTCTTCCAAACAAGTTTGGCTCAACAATTAACTTGAGAAACAAGAGTCAAACAAATACAAATACAAATACAAATACAAACATAAATACAAATACAAGAGCCAAGCTGTAATTGCTGTAATGTAATTACACTATAAATGACCCACAAAGATTAATTCATAATTGTACAAGTTTTGCTCAACAATTAACTTGAGAAACAATAGTCAAACAAATACAAATA
This sequence comes from Thunnus thynnus, assembly GCF_963924715.1. Taxonomy (NCBI): domain Eukaryota; kingdom Metazoa; phylum Chordata; class Actinopteri; order Scombriformes; family Scombridae; genus Thunnus; species Thunnus thynnus. The sequence continues at coordinate 7,026,433 of NC_089533.1, read as the reverse complement.
CAAATACAAGAGCCAAGCTGTAATTGCTGTAATGTAATTACACTATAAATGACTCACAAAGATCAATTCATAATTGTAATGATCCTACAGAAATGTGTCTAACACCGACTATCAAACATTGTTACATTAATACTCTCAATGTACTGTATGCACACTAACTCACTTCTGTAAATAGAGTAATTTATTATCCCTGCGGTATTTATTCCAGCATTATTTTCTACTACTATGTACATACAGTAAATAGTAACATTATGGCCTGTTTGTAGACAGATTCTTGCAGATCTTGCCTGTATATAATATCTATAGGTTTAAGTTTTCTAATATTTGTTTAGCTTGATATCTTTGTTTAGCTGCATGTCTGTATCTGTATTTCTGTGTTTGAGTTAAATGAGAAGGGTCGTCAAAGTGTCAACACATTCATCATTCTGACTAATTTAAATTGTGTTTGTTATTGAACATCTTCTTGTGTTTAGATACATTTGAGCTTGAACTATGGCTTCTTCTGTTGTAGGGTTTTGTACGTATACTTTGATGATTAATTAATTAAGAAAAGTATCTTATTGTATTGGTAATGAAACTCTGATATATGTTTTTTAATCTAAATGAACAGGCTATAGATATCATAAACCCTGGAGTCAACACAAAGTTCAGCTGACCTGTCTGCACTCATTGCTGAAATGAACTTTTTAAACATTCATACCATTTAACAAACAGCTGGATATGAGCAGCTGTCTTGACTGGTCTTTGCCCTTGTTGGTTTACTTTAGGCTTTCCAAGAATTATATATTTATTAGGACATTTTACAGAAAGGTTAGTGCAACTTCGTACAAATGATATGAAAAACAGAAAAATTGGTAAGTACCCACTCTTTATATTTGGATTCATATTGTTAATGTGCAAAAATTCGTAATACATTAGATTCTTTACGATTCTGTAACAGACAAAAAAAACTTATTTTTCAGTGTTTAGTAATCTGCAACTATTTTGATAATTGATTACTCATTTTAAGTCATTTTTTAAAGAAAGAAAAATGCCAAAATTCTGTGGCTCCTGCTTTTTAAATGTGAATATTTTCTGTAGTTTTAGTCTTTAGTCCTCTGTGACAGATAACTGAATATCTTTGGGTTGTGGACTGTTAGTCGAGACAAAACAAGACATTTCTGGCATTTTCTGACCAAGCACCTAATCGATTAATTAAGAAAACAATTTATAGATTAATCAATAATAAAAATAGCTGTTAATTGCAGCCTTAAAGCCAAATATAATGAGAGGGTAAAAACGCTTCCTTCCATCCCATTTTTATAATTGAATTTCTGTAAGATGTCCTAAAAAATAACTGTTAAATACCTGCGAATTACACAGGAAATTAATATTAAACTAAAGGACCTGTAAAATAAAGCAATACCTTATTTTCTTCTGCCCAAACAAATCAAACAGGAGGAGTAAAAGTTGACAGGCGGATGCAGGGTGCAGAGTCACATTAGTGGTGACAGGGTAATACCCAGGACAATAGTTGAAGGATCCCCGACTGCTGCTCGCCGCAGTCAGCCTGCAGGCCTGGATCGATTCTCAGAGGAAAGTAGACACAAGAGGAGAATGAAATGGGGAAGCCATCCAGTCAGCCCCTATATCCCTCAGTCTATCAATACCATTTGTCACCTGTCACGGCCTTGCCCCCGCTGACCCTCCGTCTTGTCCCGAACACGTTATTCATTCAGACGGCTGCAGCATCTGCTTCTCAACCTTGAGACAAATCACCTGAGAGAGTCGGACTGACTGATGGTTTCTTGGAAGCTGTGAAGAGCAGGATCCCCCCCAAAGCTCGACAAGGACTCAATTAATCATAATCCTCATTAATATTAAGAGGCGGTGTGTTTAGGAAAAAAACGTGGGAAAACAGGCAACCAAGAGAAACAACAAATACTGCTTTGTATGCCTCCGCCAACCAGTCAAGTTGTAGTTTACATCCAGAGTTTGAAGACTTTGACAGAATTTAATGAAAGGAATTAAGTGTATTTTGCAGAGAAATGGACATTATCACTGCATTCACCCATTCATCGCAAGATCGTTCTCTCAGCTACAGAGGTAAGTAAACCTCCCTAGTCAAGTAAATTTGGAAAACTGTTCGTTTTGTTGTTGTTCAGCTGGTTATTCATTGTATTTCCTCTTGTCTTGTGAAATATGGTCACAATCTCCCCTTCTGTTCCAGAGTTATGGCGCTGAATAATGGCCAGAAAAGTGTTTTTGCAGAACGTTATGATGTCACAGTGAAGTTGATCTTTGACCTTTTCAGATATAAAAATGTCATCACTTCATCATTTTACCCTACTAGTGCAGCGCCCTGGTAAATGTGCATCCTTAAATAAAGTGGATCGATCATAATGGGCTCTAGATTGTTTATTTTCTGTGCCTTCTGTTGGGATTTGAGTGGGTATGTTTGCTCAAAAGATTTGTGCTTTGTCTCGTAGCGGCGCTTCACAGTCGCCACGGTCTCGGAACATATGAGACATACTGGTTTTGAATTGCGTGTGGGAAGAATGAACATGTAAGAGTCTGTCCATTCTTGATTAAAAGCTCTGTTTTCTCTTTTTAGAGCCGAGTGAAATTACTTTTCTGTGAGTCGCTTATCTCTCCGACAGTCTCTCGTCTCGTCTCTCCCCTGTGTGCTTATCTGAATGCACAGATTTGATTGGCCGAGTAGCATCACGTGAGATGATTTACAACACACATGCAACTGGTCTGTGAGTTTCCTGGGCCGCTGAACCAGCACCGTAAAGGCTAGAAAAGCTGCGCCGATTAAAATAGAAACACTCCATCAAAATGTCATAATTCCCAATTTATTTATCAGTTTTAATGAGTATAATGAGCTCACACTCGACACTGTGCTTCCATTGGTCCCCAACGATACATCCGCCAAGCGTGAAGTAGATGGGGTCCAGATATGCAAAGGACATACTGTACATACATACAAACAGACAGAGAGGCCTTGCTTTACAGTTATATTAGATGTTTGTGTGACTTTGTTAGAATTAGTGTTTGAATTCTTGAGTTATGACCAAAAATGTGTCACAGTGACCTTGACCTTTGACCACCAAAATCTAATCAGTTCATCCTCGAGTCCAAGTAGACGTTTGTGCCAAAGAGAACAGGACAGACATACGGATGGACAAACATAATGTTTCAGAAGCTTAAAAACTATTTCAGTCTGTATTCACCCCGAAGCCCAAAAACACATCTTCATTACTTTCTGTGAACTCTCTCCACACTTCTGCATCTAACACTGCGTGACCTCTGTCTGATTAAAAGTGAGTGTGTGAAGAAAAGCTTTTTAGCCACTGAAAAATAGTCGGCTCCAGGTGATATAGAGGTATAATAGGTATATGCTCATACCAGTATAACACCGCTCTGTATTCATCTCATTTAAGTAGAATGTATAGTTAATGAGCCAGCATACCAGTCGTATTCATTCGGTAATGAGAGACGTACAGGCCGTCAGAGTGAATTCCAGAGTTTCAAAGATGTATTCATACATTTCGTGTGATATATCAAAGCGAAGGGAGACACAGACGGCCTGGAATGATGAAATGGGTGAGGAGAGGTAATTGTTATGGAAGCTATAATGAGAAACTGGGAGAATAATGATAAGAAAGGAGGTATTGTTGTATAAGCGATGAAAGAAAGAGGAAATATCAAGAGATCCACCAGGACAAATGCTTTGGATCCTCCTGCCATCCACGACACCAGGTGGAACAGTTCTTTATGAGCCACGTTAGGACAAAATCCGTTTTTTTTTACACTTAAATCCACCCAATTAGTGCAGTTTCTGGCAGAGTAAAGTTATAAAGTCGACAAACATTAAAAACAATTCAGGATCAGGACTCCAGATCAAACATCTCGCTTCCGGGCCTTTACATTTACACCAGGTATTAATAAGGAATCGGACGTCGGATATCAATATGCAATTCTGTTATCCGCTCCTGGCTGACAACAAAACACGGTACATCCAGTTCAAAGGCAGCCATGTGGGCTCTGCTTATTACTCCTTTGCAAAGTCTGTAGCTTTTTGACAGGCAGCTTGAAATAGCAGGTTACAGATGACATATACACCTGGCTGAGCTCTGATGACAGTACGCTCCAAACCACCTGCAGATGTTTGATTGAAATGCGTTCTGCGTGTATGTACACCTGCAGTGCGTGCATTTCTCTCTTCTCCTGATAAGATAGGCGCTATTTACACTTGTGTCATTGTGTGAATTAAATCCAGATGTGATTTGTAACAGAGATTTAAACAGTGGTTATCATTTGATGTATTTCTTGTATGTATTATATGGATTACAAATGTTGTTTTCAAACTAAGGGGTTGATGTTTGTTGAGGTATAAGAACTAGTTGAACTCTTGAACTTGTTTCTATCTGAGGGTTGTTTGGGTTAGCTAGAGATATCTTTGCTAACTGCCTCACAAACTGTGTGTTTGGATCATGAGGTACCTAGACGAGCTAAATTTGAAGGATGTCCTTGTTTGAAGTCATCGACCATTAGGTCTCTGTGAGTCATTGTATGACTATACCTGTTTGTAAGAAGAAGCAGTTTGTGGAAATGGCCATTTAGGATCCTGATTGTTTTTCACTTTGCTTCTGGAGAAGTATAAAGCTGTCTGGTTTGTGTTCGCAATCTTTAGAGAAAAGGCCGGCTGAGCAACATGATTCCTCTTCAAAAAATACAAGATAATTCCATTTTTGTTTTGTATTTTTGTATTTGGACATTTGTATAATTGTTACTGATGGTGTGATGTTATGCACAGTGTCTAAGACTAAACAGCCACATCACAAATCTGATTTCAATCCGGTCAATGCACCTGAAGCTGCTTGGTAAACTTAAGAATAACTTGTGAGCATTAGCAGTTTAGTTAAAACAATAACCATGAAGCAGCTAGCTAACAAACATCCATAAACAAACACTAACACACGGATGAATCATATTTATGAACTACGAGTATGACAAAAGTGTTATTGTCTCTCATGCCGTACAGATCAATGCTCTCTCACCAACACACATCAGATAAATGCTACAACAGATCGATGAGCTTTCTCTATCACTGTATGTGGTGAAATCGCTGGGGCTGCTTTTTTCCTATTGGTTAATGAGACAGGGAAAACAACGACTGCTTATAGCGTCACTCCGGCTGCTGTTATCACAGGGGACGGATCCTTTAAGAGGCTTTTTCCACAGATTACACTCAGGAGGAGTAAATATTATTAATGCATCGTGGAGAGATGGATGCATAATTTATACCTTTACAACATCTGGATAGAACGTGTGTGAGGTGGCGATCAGATTTCAACCTACAGCTGCAACGATTAATCGATTAGGCGACTCAAAGAAGATCTTGAAGATCTTAGATAATTTGATTAATCGTTTCAGTCCTTTTTTAAGCAAAAATACCAAATGTTTTTTGGTTCCATCATCTAAAATGTGACTATTTGCTGTTTTTTCATTGTCATATATGACAGTAAATTGAATATCTTAAGGTTTTGGACTGTTAGCCAGACAAAACAAGCAAACTGAAGTCATCACTGTGGTCCTTAAGAAATTATGAATTCACTATTTTTCTAACATTTCATAGACTAAACGATTAATTGAGAAATAATCTGCAGATTAATCAATAATGAAAGTAATAGTTATAGTTGCAGCCCTATTTCAGTCTGTCTCAAAATTCTTCTTGGATGTATTTGCACACAGTTATTGATAAGTATCTATATAGATAACTATACAATATGCCCAGGATGCATGAAGTGGCCAGTATAAATATTCAAATCAGTAGTATCTGTTGTATTGTTTTTATTGTAGTGTTTTTATATTGTCACAACCAGATGTGGTGTACAAGTTTAATATGTTGGAATTGCCTCGGCTGTGGACAATTTTCCTGACAATAAACTATATCTTATATAAACTACATCTGCATTCAACCAGTACTACTGTGTAGCAGTCTACACCGAATTAGTTCAAGCACCAAAAACAGCAGCTTATTAGAAAAGAATAGCTGTATTTAAAATAAATGAACACAAATCTGATCATATTATATCACAAAACATAGAGCAGACAGCTGGCTGTGTGGTCATTATCTACTAATGCACCATGGTGCTTGTATTCTTCTGACATTTAACTTGTGGTAGCTGGTATTTTTTCTCCCTTCTTTTTTCTTTGTGTGTCTTAAATGTCATCTCATGTCCTTTTCTTTAGGAGATTGTTTAATGGCTCAATTTTACTTTTTGCCAACCTTTCCATAAATAAATATTATTGTTATGTGAGTAATAGCCTTCCGAAGCATTTTCCAGGTCAGGGTTTAATTGTGATCTTATGGTAAATTAACTTGTTGTTACATGCATGACCGCTTTGTGATTTATTTTCCGATCTAGCTGATTTCAAACCAGTCCTACGCCTGAACTATTCTTTTTTTGAGCTCTTACTCAGTGAAAGTAACTAGCAGGCCGTCCTCCCTCGTCACTGATTGCATGATGAGCTGCTGCCTCAGTAAATCAGATGCTAATTTCACACAGATTGTGCACACAAATTGAATGAATGTGAGTGTAAATTTGCTCCACGCTGTCAGGTACATTAATCTGGCTCTTTGTAAAAAAAAAACCTTACATAATTTGAGCGTAGGTGGAATCACTTTTGCATTTCTACCAGTCAGTAATGCAGAGTAACAGTCAAAAACAAGACAGTGTTTATATTAACATGTATGTAGATTATTTCAATTCTGTGATGAGTAAAAAAAAAAAACAAAACAAAACATTGGATCACTTTGAAGCATGCTGCACATATCAGCTGTTAAAAGGCAAAGCATCTAACTTGCTTAACATTTTGATTGTCAGCGTTTCTCATTATCACTCACAAACAACACGAATCAACAAATATTTAAAAAAAACATCAAGTGATTCAACAAATTTTTAGCAGCACTGCTAACAGACAGTGGTTATGTTTCCATTAAAATGTTTTAAAGTAATTTCTAAAATCTCAACAAAATATAAAGTCAGTCATATTTTTCATCAGCTTTCATTATGAGAATACATTCAAGAGATTACACAATCAATCACTTTTAGTTTTAAAGGGGATGTAACAAGCTTTTTGTGATTTTCATTTGTATACTGTTATAATGTTGGATGTCTATGTTTAATATAGTCAAAGCTCCAAAATGTGAAAGTCAAAAGCCAGGGATTGATCTCTACTTCACCATCTAACTGACGTCAGATCGTTTGTGCACATGCCTGCAAATGGCCATCAGTTCCGTAGTCTCCGTTGCTAAGGTTGTTCCCGTTGTCCACTCGCATATTTCGGATCAGATTCGGGCTCAAACATGTAAGGATGTATCCGAGAAGTTTATATTTCGATTACAGAATAAGCAAAAGAAGTGAAATCCTCCTACTACTGTTTGTTTACGTAGCCTCCCAGCCTCCAGACGCTAACCAATCAGAACAGAGAGAATGTCCTTAAAGAGACAGGAGCTGAAACGGCCTGTTTCAACCAGAGGCTGAACTGAGGGGCTGCATAAAGAGCCAGTATAAGATAAATAAGGAGGTTTTTTTTAACTGTAAATAATGCAAATATATTCCAGTAGAGCCTCAGAATATAAATATAGATCTTGAAATGTTATGACCTCTTTAAGCTTAAAATAACATATCATTTAGTGTGAAATAACCTCTGTTATGAGTGTTTAAAGTCTGCCAACAACAATCTTCTCAACTATCACTAACAGAGAAGAAGAAAATAGGACACACTTGGACAGTTGAAATATATGTTCGAAGGGGGAAAAGCACTTTGGTTGAAAGATAGGCTCAGAGACTCGTTTTACACAAGATGACATGATGGTTAACCTAATTACAGCTGTAGATGACAACACTGTCTACAGTGCAATCTGTAAATTGGATTACTCTACTTGACATCTTACTCAAAAGAGAGCAGGGTCAATACAATCTAAAAGAAATGAAGAACAGATAATGTTACAGAGCTTGACTAATTCATTATTCCAATTTTAAGCAGGTCCTTAGTCATCTGTAATAGATAACACTGTCACTGTTTTAGCCTCGACCACACAGACGTACAATACCCCAAACCAAACACATGATTATAGATGCACAGCCCACACACACTCTCCATCCCTCCCTCTGTTTCCCGTTATTTTCTCTCGCCGTCTCTCGCTGTTTTCAGGCCTCCAGCCCACAAGAGCTGAGATTGATTGGATCAGACATCAGCATGCCTGCTTCTCACAGCAGAGATGCAAGAGAACACACAGAGAAGGCACAATGCACGGATAATGCATGCACACAAGCTGAGAAAACGTGCGCTTACTACATTTATACACGTACACACACACAAGTGCATAATGAAAAAAAAATATAAAACATATAAATATCCAGTGGATTTAGAGGCTTTCCACCTGCTTCACATGACCCCCTGGTTGAATCAGTGTTTCACATTTAAAGGGGAGTATCACCTAATTTAAAATTCTCCATCACTGAGGTGCAGTGTTGCGTTACGGTAATTTACATATTTAGCAAAAACATTCATTCACTTACATGCAATTTTCTTGGAGCATTACTGATTATAATAAATACATTTTAAATTACATTTTAGAGAGAGTTTTACCTAGTTACAGACGTCAGGAAAGATTAACCGATCTCTCCCCCGAACTTAAAGTCCAGTCACTTCTTATACTAGCAAAGCACATATCCATAAGCCATAACCACGGGGGCAGAGGGGGCGACCACCCCAAGGGTCCACGCTCAGTAGGGATCCCGCTGGGGACATAGCGCGTGACCCAACTGGGCAGCACTGCAGGAATAGTAGAGCTTAACTTTTTCCATTCATTCTCTATGGTAGTTCTTATCACTACGGATGTAATCACTGTTCTGACAGCAACATGGGTTGCGATGGCAGAGCGGCGCTGTCCGTGTTTCCGCTCGTTGACTCCGTGAGAGGCAGCGATTTAAAGTTTATGATCGACTCTGCTTAAAACTTTAGCCGAAATATGAGATATTTGTGTCTTCTTGTGTTTGTTGTGAATGAAACTCGCCAGATTGAAGTTTCAGTTGTCTGAGGCTCATTAAGAGCTATTTTTGCGTTCATGTGTGGATGAGGTCAAACTATCCAACCTCACTCTGCTGTGTATTGAGCGGGACATTAACATTTACAAAGACAAAGTGGTTGGCAGGTTTGTCACCATGACAGATGAAGTTTTAAAAAGGGACGTTTGTTAACCTGTTAGGATTGTTTTGTTCTATGGAGAATGGTGAAATACACAAATGAATTAAACTAAATTACAGCAGGCTGAGCAGGGACAACAGTTGGTGAGTGAAACATCCATAATTAGTCTCTATTAACTTTAATTTTGGTTATGAAGAAATCAGTTAGAATGTTAGATTAATCTGTTTAACTCCACCACATCTCGGCACCTATCTGCGTTACTTCCTGTGGTGTTGTAGACTGTCTACTTGATGTTTGAATGAATAGGTCTTGTATAGTGTTTTAGACCGCCGTGTTTATGTTATTCCCGTGTAAGAAAGATATGGTACTGGTCTGTCGCTGTCTGTCGGCGGCATTGCTGAACGATTTGTCACAATCGATGCACGTGCAGAGTGCCGTGTGCTGTCCTTGGTGCTGAAACATTTGAACGCAACTTCTTCAGAACAAGCTTGTCTGACAAAGTGGCTTCACTGTATGTTTTCTTAGACATAGGCTTGCTGGGCTCAATGAGTGTGAATTTGCGTTTATGGATAGGATAGCATAGGATAGGATAGGATAGGATAGGATAGCATAGGATAGGATAGGATAGGATAGGATAGCATAGGATAGGATAGGATAGGATAGGATAGGATAGGATAGGATAGGATGGGATAGGATAGGATAGGATAGGATAGGATAGGATAGGATAGGATAGCATAGGATAGGATAGGATAGGATAGGATAGCATAGGATAGGATAGCATAGGATAGGATAGGATAGGATAGCATAGGATAGGATAGGATAGGATAGGATGGGATAGGTAGGGATAGGAAAGGATAGGATAGGATAGGATAGGATAGGATAGGATAGGATAGGATAGATCAGCTATTTTGCAGTTGTGAATTTTAAAATGACTTTATCAGAAGGGCCCCTTGAGAATGCTCCACCCCCTCAGTGCTGTCTAGCTCCATCCCTGCACAAATATTACAGAAATTGGCTGTCTGAGATAGTCTGATACTCTCCTCCCAGGCCTTTAGCCGATCAGGATTATGGTACATATCTCAAACACGTCATTATATAAGATCATTATATAAGACACCTCTATTTCAACCATATGTTTTTTTACAGTGACCCTATCAGAGAACAGCGTATACAACTAAATCAGGTTTTTTGTTTACTTCTGGCCTCGTTCCAGGTCAATGTCCTTCGTTCTGTTTACACATGGCCGCATGAAACCAAAGTCCAACACACATCAATAGTCTGACATGTAATCTTATGTGATCCAAAATATGTAAACATGTAATCTAAAATGTGTCATGCTGTTTTACTCTAACAACAATAAACGTAGTGCATTAGAAAACAAAAATGGTTTGAATCCAAATGTCCATGATGCATTTTCAAACCTGCCCGATCCGAACTAACTAAACGTATGTGTGCTTTGCATACTGGGATACAGATGAGCAAAGTCAACAGTTGCAAGCAGCTAACGAGAGAGTGAATGGAAATCTGATCTGGACTAGTGCAATGAAATATGTTAAAACCAAACAAAGGGGAAAACACACCAAGTTTACCATCTCATCCATTTACTAGAGCAAACAAAACGTTCTCAGAGATGAGGGCCCTGAGAATTTTGGTCATTCATACAATGATGTATCTGAAGTGCTGATCGCCATCAGATGACTGGGCCTTGTAATCAATCTCATTCTTTTTTTGAGCATACTACTACTACGTCAATGAAAATAGTTCTCTTCTAATAAGTACAGTACAATAATGCAATATATCTGAATTGTGTTCCTGAGATTCTCTGAAATGGACACTTGAACTTCCTGGAAAAGTGTAAAAAAAAACTCAGTGATGACTCATCCTGCACTACTGGATACAACTCCAACTAATAAAGCCATGAGATTTTTTTTTCAAATTGGGTTGCACATTGGATTGATCCTTCACTAACCACTATCCTGTTTCAACAGGAAATACATGACATTAAGAAAGTACTGATACAAATTTGATGGGACTCTTAATGCTAGTTGTTCAGTCTTTGGTTTTTGTTGTTTTTGCAGTAGTGTCTGTGGAAGTCTGCAGAAGGTTTGCTTGGAGCCTCCTGAGGACTTGATGGATTGTGGATATGGATAGTCCTCTGCACTTAACAGGTATACACCCATTAAGTCTGCAAGTCTACAAATGCAGGGAAGTCCAAACATTTGGACTCAAAAACCACTTATCAACTATCAAAATTGTAGCATTTTAAATTTCTGTCAGTCTACTTATCAATTTATTGAGTAACGCTTTCAGCTCTAGTTATAGTTTTAGTTTTGCAGTTGTGTTATTTAGTTATGTTAGTCAGCAGTGAATTTTCATACTTGGTTCTCAATTAGAGGAACATATTTTCAGGTTTTTGGATATTCTCCTCAGTTGCGTTCCCCTTTAAGTATTTAAAGTTCCTTCGCTATCTTCTTTTCACACATCTCATCTCCTGATAAACATGTCCAACTTGTCTAAACTCGAGAACATAGATTAGACAGGGATATAGGGGGTCATAAAAATGGATGTAATGGATGCAGTTACTAGGGATACGGGAAAAGGTAAAGCTGCAGAAGAAGGAGACTTCCGCAGCCTTTAAAAGTTTTTCATCGAGACGAAGGCGTGAGACAAACAGAGTGGGTGTGAAAATGAAAGATAAGTCTGTCATTTCCTTTTGGATATGTACTCAGATGTTTTCATCCTTTCTTACTCCGTATCTTAACTGACATTTTCAATCAATACGTTTTCACTCAGCTGCTTTCGGTGGTGATAACCACTGTGGCAGCACAATGCATTTGAAAATATGGACATTTTTTGTTTTATAAAACTTTTGCAACCAGTACAAGATGCTTTCAAACAGTATATCATTTCATCTGTCTCCTTTTTTTGTTTTTTACTGAAGTGTGAAAAAGAAATGCCTTTCAGGAAATTAACTCTCTTCTACCTGCTGTAATGTGCCAGTGAATAGGAGCTATGTTATGTATTATGCATTAACCAATTTTCTATAATGGTGGTATAGTGGTTTGGCTGCAGCCCCTCTCCAACAGAAACATACACATTTGTACATCTGTCTTAGTGAGGACATTCATTGATATAATGCATTCCCTAGCCCCTTACCCTGACCTTAACCATCACAACTACATGTCTAACCATAACCCCTAAACCCTAAACTGAACCTAAACCCAATCTGAACCCTAAATCCAAGTCTTAACCAAGCAGTAACTACCACGGCTTGAGGATGAAGTCAGTGAGGAAAGTACCTTCAAGTGCCACGATCTACCCGGTTAGCACACTTTAGCTAAAGAAGCTATCGTTAGCCCAAATGTGGTGGTGTTCCCAGTAAGCTAGCATTTGCTTAGGTGCAATGTATCAGAGCGTGTTTCCAGAGTGTGAAAGGCAACATCCCACACTCATTATTTGGAAGGTCCTGGCTCCAAACAGAAAAGATGGTGCCGACAATAAGCAGCAACTCTGGACTTCAAACCAGCTACAATGCAAACCGATGTAAACATCCATCTTTATATATCTATGGTCCATGGTCTTAACTCTCAAACAGCCTTTTGAAAAAAAGCAAAACGACGGTGGGCAAGAAACTGGTGTGTGCCTAACTTTACTTTACTTTACTGATCACCACATATCACAGGTAACAACTTTACACACAGCAACACAATTTGCTCAGCAACAACAACCATGAAGTACACACAGAGATACACACACACACAATTCCTACAAAGTTGACTAAGTTGTCTTGTCTTTTAGTTAAAGTTACTAAAAGAAACTTTTATTTAATGTTGATTTTAGCAGCCCCAGTGGACAAAAGCCGTAGTGTTTTCCCAGAATAAAGACCTCATTTCCCATGAGCACCACCGCCTCATGCTGTAAAGATCTTGGCTAGTGCGTGCATTTGTTTTGGAAGCGAGTGAAAGAAAGACGCTACTTATTTTTTAATACTATCTTTCTGTTTTAAACACAGCTGTCTGCAGGATGTATAGTGATGAGGTAATGTAGAGTTAGATGTATCTGTTTGTAGCAGTGATGGTGAAAGAGAGTAAACTTTGTTTTAGTACCTTTCATATACCTAACATTACGTTACATTAACCACAATCTTAACCGCAGGGTTGTGCAGAGGTGTGAACGTGTTTATTTGTGCTTTAAAACATAACCTCTGTGAAACAATCAGAAAATAATGTTTTATTTCTTAGATTCACTCCTTTGTTCTTGCTACACCGCCGCTCGTTCTCTCCATTCATTCTCTCGCTTGCATCATCCACTGCTGCTGCCTCGTTCTCTTGCTCGTGCTCTCAGCTCGCTCTTGCTCTCTCTCTCTCTCTTTTTCTCTCATCTTTTTTTTAATGAGTCAGGAAGCCAACAAAAAGTCTAACTTCACTTTTAAAGTTATCAAATGAGGGATATTCTCCCCTCATCCTAGTAATGTTTCGTACTCCCTCATGCTACAAGTATCAAATGACAACGCTACATGTGACGTAAACATCGGCTCTTCCGGTCTGCGTGCTGTAAATCATTTCGTCTGACTTTGCGGGGCATCTGACCCAATGGCAGACATTTAGATTAACTGTATAGAAATAGCCAATATTCCTGCTGATGGTCTGGTTTGCTTATGTAGGTCATATAGAGGCATCAGAAGCATCATGTAGTATAACTGTAGTAACTTAAACTCAGTCAGAAAGTATAAATACTTTCAAAACAGCTACCAAAAGGTTGTTCCTACATGTCATTTGTCACAAAACAGGCCTCATTTTCAGACTTTTTATTCTGGAAATGCAGTTTTAATTTGATCGGAGTATCAATAATTAATGCTTCGAGGGGGTTTTTTCCCCTATGAGCCTCGCTGTCACGCTAAAATGAGACTCTGCCATTGTACTGCCTTTTGCACCGAAACAGCCTGCCTTATGTACAGCACAGAAGTATAATTACTAGAATGGCATTACTGATTAAAAGCTATGGGTGGCTGCTTGCACACACCTCCGAGTCACCATTTAGTAGTGTGATTAATTCAGAGTCAGACGAGCTGATTCTCGATTCTGTGACCAGAAGACCCAGCACGACGAGAGTAAACAGGGAGGCACAGTCTGAGGAAGCAAGGGGAATATAAAATAAGAAATAAAAAGAGAAGTTAAAGCAAATGGGTCGTGGATATGGCTTATTGCTCGGCATAACATCCAGCTGGGGCCAGAAAGACTGGCCACCGGTGTATCTCTTCAGTCTGCTCGTTATTATCTCGCTCCTGCCTCTCGTTCTATATTATTCATCAGTCTGCCCCGACCCTCCTCCGTCTCAGGCCCTGGGCGGGTGCGGTGCCGCGGGTGCTAATTGGCAAATGGTCTGATTGTAATCCTGCCTCTGATCCTTTCTTTTTCTCCGTCAGCGAGTCAGCGCCGCTGCCCAAAGCTGATGAGATAACCGCTCCGGCGACTCGTGTGACCACGATCGATCGGCGCTCACAACCGCCGCTGTGTGTCTCAACAGGTCAGCGAACGTTTATTCACGTTTATTCACGGATGAGGCATCAGTGGGGGTGAGACGGGCTATGGTGAGGCTGAGCTGCCTGTTGTGTTGCTGGATGGGTTACACAGGGTGAGGCTGTGGCACCAGTTTACTGGACCACGACCCCACTGGAAACACTGGAATCCTACTAAAAGGCAGCAGACAAAAAGACTGTGTTAAGGATAGGACTTTTTTTTTTTTTTGATTGTCGACAAATCCCAGGAAAAGACCAAAACCAACAATGTGTTTGTCTGTTTCTCAATGCCTTCTGACTTCCCTATCCTATCTGTAGCCCATTTGTTCCTACTGAAAAACAGGTGACATTGTTTATCTGGCATTAAAATCCTCCTTTTCAAGATGCCATCATAAACATATTGTTGCAACAGGAAATATAAACAGGCTGAGACAAAAACTGGCACATGATACAAAAGAGTACAAACGATATACTCAGCGGTCCAAAGCTAGAGTTGAAGCAGGAACACTGTGGTGGCCACCATTACACCGAGATATAAAGTTTCTTTTTTGTTTTCTAAAAGCTTAAATACAACACACACACACACACACACACCGGTAGCATAGGACATGCATCAAAACACCCACCGTTTTCTGTGTACGCCCACACATCGGCACTGTCAAAAGTCAACAAGTCATTTTTTCTAGCGTCGATGCAATTCAATTCTCCAGAAAAGAAAAGAAATTTCATTAGTTTTGCTCTTTGCATCGGTACATTACCAGCTACTGAACGTTCACTTCTTCTTCTTCTACCTGTTTGACGTATTGTTTGTTGCATTTTCCTTTAACAGCCAGGCACTCAGTTATTCAAACAGGAGGATATTCTTCATTTTTTTTGGGGGGGGGGGGGGACTGTTTTCAGCTGTAGATGAACACACATCTCGGTGCTCTAGTGAGTATTCACAGCAGCAGAACAAAATAAATTACAGTGTGTGCTGTGCTCATGATAATGAAGGAACATGTCACCCAGTGCAACAGTGTGGCTCATTGATGTGCTTTAATAGTTTTTTTTTTTTTGGACAACAATGGAGCTCTAAGGCATAAGAGATAAGCTGTATCAGTTGTTAGTAGGATCCATTCATTTCTGGTTTCGGTCTTTTCACGGGGGTTTTTGTCGATAATAAGATCAATATTAAAAAAGTGGACAGGACAACTAACAAAGAATCGCTGCTGAGCAGATGTCTGTTGTCACATTAGAGGTGTTACGCAAGCAGTTCTACCGACTAGTATCAAAAGTTTCCACAAAAAAACAATCTGCCACATTTACTACAATACTGGAAAAGCTGGATATTTATTCTTTGCTTTCAATAAACACAAACACAGTAAACTCCACCTGTGCTCGCATAAATTGCCACCTACTGGGACTGCAGAGAGAGCATAGAGACAAAAATTTTTATCATAATTCTGCCGCCCGTCTGAGCGGTGAGAATAAACTGGAAGGTAGATAACAGGAAGGTAGACTTTTTGTCTAAACAGCGAAGACACATGGAACGAGTAACAAGTCCTCTGTGCATCATATAACCTCTAAATATTAATAATGAATACCCATGGTGC
The DNA here is from genome assembly GCF_963924715.1 of Thunnus thynnus. Lineage (NCBI taxonomy): Eukaryota > Metazoa > Chordata > Actinopteri > Scombriformes > Scombridae > Thunnus > Thunnus thynnus. The sequence continues at coordinate 7,010,119 of NC_089533.1, read as the reverse complement.
TATTTCAGATTATTTCTTATCTTATCAGCACTAATGTCGGGGGGTCCAACAACCGGAGACATCAGACCGCAGTTAACTGACATCTTGCTGAGGAGCGGCTTGAATGGAGGTGACACAGATACTCTAATTGCATGCTGTGATCAGTGGGAATATGAGACAACATCACAAGAAGGAAGACGTGATTGTAAGCACGGGAAAATGAATTACCATCAACTTTTTTTTTTTTTTGGGCACTTTTGATGCAGATTACCAAAAATAGGCTGAGTGTGGTCTGCACTCAAAGATCAGGACGCAGTTATTAATCTTGAAAAAAGGAGACAGGAGGGACAGACTGCTTTTGGTAATAGGCTCGCCGTCACTTGTCATCACGTAGTCTTCCCTGGAGGATTGCTTTGTTATTTTTGACTAAAATTATTTTTGACGTTACATTAGTGACCTTGATAAACACCTCAGGATCTTACACTGTGTCTAAGCATGGATATTTGCTTGTAATACAAACATGTTGATTTGTAATGGATAGGTTTACATTTACTATTAGAGCTGAATGTTCACTAAACCCCTTCCCTCCAAACCACAATTGTCTGATCATAAAATAGCAACGGTAAGTAGGCACAGCAGGTCTGTATAAAGCTTTGGATTTTCTCACATGTTGAAGTGGTGCTCATGGGATTCTCTGCATTCAAAGAGTTTGGAGGGTTGTACTTTTTTTATTTTATTTTTTTTTTTATCCTTTCCAGAACCAAAAAAAAAAAATAAGAGCAAAGTGTAAGGAATCGATTAAACTGTGTGTTTATCTTCTCTAACATAGACTGCTGAGCGCGCCCGCTTACCGCCTACGCTAGTAAACAAAGGTTATTCCCAAAGCCAAAGTGTAGCCAACACGTGCATATTTAAGACTTTTATAGGAGTAGTTTAAAAATAAGCCAGCTGGAAACATTAAGAAGTCAGCCAGAGAATGGGTTTTCAACTAATACATGAAGCTAACGTTAGCTTAAACGTTAGCTTAATTAGCTAGCTAGCTAGACAGCCAGCAACATTTGTCATTTAATGGATATAGCTGACATTTTTTTATATTTTTCTTACTGTTTCAATTCAAGACCAGTTGAGTCAAAATATTACTATGAATTTTGATAAGTTTACCACAGCTTTGGTAAGCTTCACATGTGTCGTCGTGACAACTGAAAGCTAGACAGGTGCGGCGAAAGGCTTAGCGGACCTTCAATTCAATAAAGCATCCACAAAAGAAACAGCAGAGCAGGGATGTGTTTGTAAAACATGCCTGTACAAATATATAAAAATATGATGGATAAAAAAATTCCATTATTCTGACAGATATGTAATATGACTTGAGATAAATCTTCAAATTCAATCTCATGGGATTTAAAGCTTTCATTGCATCTGAGGATATCAGTGGGGGGTTTTTTTCTCTATTTTTCATATAATATTCTCGAGGGGACCCAAGTCTGTCAGAAGCTTCTACTTGAATTATACATCGCACGTATCAAAACACTTTAAAAAGTCAATACTGCAGCATTTGCGCTTCTTTTTTTTCTCCATTTTTTAAATGTCAATCTAAGTTTGGTATGTTGTTCAGTCCTCACATGTCTCTATAAAATGTTAAATACAGTCTGAAACTGTGTAATATCTCTGTAAAGGACAAACTCAGACATGGGAACACAAGAAAAACACATTTTATATCAAGAGGGTAATTGTATGATGAGGACTGTCACTGCTGTTTTTATTCAAACACACACAAATCATTGCAGGTTTCTTTTTTTAAAGGACAGGCCTAGTTTCATTTAGAATAACACTCATAAGCCATCACATAAAACACCCTCCCAGTGCTGAAGATAACAAAGCACGTTTTTATTCCATCACTGACACAATCTGCCTCTTTTGTTTGTTTGTTTGTTTGTTTTTTTTCTCTGCTTCATATAAAAACCGACACACGCGATGAGCTGTCTAAGCAGGTTCCCCTTTTTGACCCTGAGACGAGTCTCAAGGGTATCAAATCTAAAACGCAATACTGACGTGGCCTTAAAAAATGCATCTGAAAGTTCAGCTGGAGGTAATATGAGCCTTCAGCAATGTGACTTAAGACAAGAAGGGATCTTCTTAAAGTTAAACTCCAAACAAAGCAGGAATTTGGTACTAAAATGACTGTAACTGTAACTTTGGAAGATAACTCAGACGGCTGAAATTAGCTTCAGAATGGATTTTTATACAGAAGAAGGACTGTGGATTTTGTTCCCAATCACTTATATTGAAATAGCATCAGGAAGGGACCTCTTCGCAGCCAGGAAAATAGAAGAGGAATCTGTTTTTATTAGCCAAGTATGCAAGTATACAAAGAACATATCTTGGTGTTTGCTCCCAAAACACAACATTGAAGAATGAAGAACAAAAATAAGAGTAAAAAAAATGCAAAAAGAAGCAAAATCTAAAATCTATTTACAGAGCAGAATTATAATAGTTCTGAAATAGGATATAAACATTTGAAAAGAAATATGGACTGTGCTAAGAATGAAATATATGAAAGTGACGAGTTCATGTGTGATAAATAATTAAATTATATATAAAAGCAACGTACAATGTGACGTCTAGTACTAGTAACACTTTCACTGTGCACACGGCGTGTCATTATTTATTTACTGTTTTCGCATTCATCTGCTGAAAGTGTAAGGTTCACCGTAAATCTCAGTTTAGGCGTGTACTTACGAGCTTTATAGTTGATGACATCACGACTAGTTCGGAGCCAATCGTCGTCCAGTAAGCAACTTACAAAGGTGTGATGTGGAAACGTGAAACATCTTGTTCAGTAGTTAAAGATTTTTTTAAATTAAACATCACATTTTTTTCACTAGAGTTTCTAAAAGTTTATTGTCATTAAAAAATAATATATACAGTACTAGTTGTCCTAACATATAAGACTCAGAAGTAAAAAATAATAATAACGTTGCATCAAGAAATAACAAGAACAATGTTTTCCCAGGTTGAACAAGTATTTAAATAGTCATTAAACCTGCACAACTTAAACTTGCATAAAATGTACTGTTTATATTAACAAGTGATTTTGGGGGAATTTGGAGCAAATTGGAAAATGAACTGTTGGTCCATGTTTTGTGTTTTAAGCAGCCCACCAGTGATTAAGCAGTTCATCACCATTATTCCCTCATTGTCATGCAAACGTTGAGCATCACACGTCACTTCACAAGTCGGGGAGTATCACCTATTTGCACTTTGGCAAAAACTACAGGAAAGGTGACGTCTCCATACACAAATCAAACTTGTATCCCTTTATTTACACTTTGTTTTTCTTAAGTTTAATCAGACTGGAAGCCATATATCTCTATTTCCTTTCACATCATTCACAACAGCCAACAGATAAACAATGACAAGCCAGTAGAGTCTAAATGCAGAACAAGCTCCCTAAAATTCACAGCTGTACCAAAAGAAACACATTACCATCACCCTAATTTTCTGGTGGTAAGCAAATGAACTTCCCCCGCAACTGCAACTCCAATGTTATCCCAGTTTGCCACCAAACACCTCTGTTCCAATTAAATGAAAACTGCTGTGCTTTCCAACATGGTTAAAGAGAGGACATATCTCATTATCATATAACTCAAAATTCAAAACTTTCTCAAATACATACAAGTAAAACGAAGATTTCTCCAAACAAATTTCTCAATCATCTCTTGTATAGTGGGTTTATTGTTTGTATCCACATGACTGTCTGTCTGCAGAGTCACTTCCAGTTCATACATAAATCTGAAAACGACTCTGCTGCTGCACGATCATTTCTGGGCATGGTTTCAGGTGCGTCCATGCCTCTGTGTGTCTTTCTCCAACACAAACAGAAACAAATAACACAACACAATATAATATTTATGGATAAACGGTTGCTTGTAGTAGGGAGGGGAAACGAGATCTTTACGGTTAGACGTTCCTACATACACAGTAGATACAGAAATTAAAAAACTCTTTCACGAAGTCTCGGTTCATCCTTCCTGCCACTTAATTTGATTTAATAAAATTTCAGTTTCTTTCCCGGAGGGACCTGCAGTTAAAAGCATTCCTGTGTAACTTGTCCTTGAGACCAACCAATGCCGTCATGGCTTTTAACTCTGGCTGCCCTTTCCACATTTCTGTTTCTCTTTTACCCACAGCGCCGGTCTCAGTCTTCAGTTATTGTGCCGAATAACTCGCTGCCTTTACCCCCCTCGGACTGCCTATACACTTCCCCGTCCCTGTCAGGATAATATACTGTAGGCTGCTCGACTTCCCGGTATCCTCACACTCGTTTTTTTTACTGGACAGATGCAGTTTGGAGGTATGAATCTAGCCGGCATGTGCAGGTAAAAGGTGAGAAGCTATGTTCATAAGAAACAAGAAGAAGATAGATCATGAGGTCATCATAATCACTGGGTTTATTCAGATCATACCCAGATTTCAAGAAACATTATCTTCCTATTTTGTTCCCATAAAGCAGCTGATTCAGTTGAGAGTTTACATCAACATCTCTAAATTAATGTTAAAATAATATCACCTTTAACCGGCTGGCATCCAAAGTTGTCCCTGGCATCTTTCCATGTACGCTGGACGTTGGACTGCTTCCACAAAAGGCCAAAGAGGGAAACTACAATCACACAAACAACTTGCACTGTTTCCCCCCCACAACATTAGTTAGCAAGACTTTATGCCCATCTCACTAATAGGAATTATATTCAATAGTGGAGTCAGCAGATCTACAACATGATTGGATTTAATTAAAACAGCATTTATAGATAAAGATCTATATTTTTATCACAAACCTTTTAGAGCTCCTACCTGCAACTCCAAGCCACCATGGTAGGTCAAATCCAACTATCAACTATTATTCTGTCATGCAGATCTGTCATAAAGTGTTTAAGAGTTGCACTTCCATAAAGTTGGAGGACTTTCAAGTGATAGATCAGAATAAAACATGGTAAAAATTGATGAAGCAGAGGTCAAGATATGTTGAAATTGCAGGATGCAGCGCTTTCCATGATGCAACTCAACAGCATCTTTCATTAGACCCTCCCTCGCTGCTAAACGCCCGTGTCTTTCAAACTCCGCAACCCGTGAAGCTCGTCATGCAGGATTTCTATAATAAATACATACTCTCTGAGTCTGATGACATGATCATGACATCATCAAGGCTTTCTCCACTTGACAAAGCTCCTCCAGAGCCACTGAAGACATTAAACCGTGTTTTCACAGGCTCAGTAGTTCTCCCCATGCCTCATGATGAGTAAACGGATGCGTAAGTGTAAAATCAGTGGGGTGTCTCTAAAAATATGCTAAAAAAAAAAAAGCGAAGTGATGGTTTGCTACACACCAAAGTTGCTCATAGGGTAAACAAACTTACAAACTAATGCTGAAATATTTCAGCATTTCGCCGGCAGCCAACTTTTTTTTCGACTGTATCTGCTCCCCATTATAAGAATAGATTTTCTTTTTAACAGCATCTAAACATCCTAAAACTGAGGCTGCCCTATAAGTAGAACTGCTTATAAAAAAAAAATCCAATCCTCTCGTTCCCTGAGCTCATAACCACCCTCCCTGTTCTCTCAGCTCATAACCACCTATTGCGCTAATCCACACTGCCTGCTACACTTTTAGATAAAGATAAACAATGGCACCTGCGGGCTACACCTGCCTATATGCAAACAACATAACAGCACGTGTGCGCACGCGTGCAGACATTCTCAAGGTGCTCGAGAAAATTAATTTGCATGCACAAACACACACACACACACACAGACAGAAATAAGGTGACATTTCCCCACTTTTCTCAGGCTCAATGCTAACTTGCGTGTTTCTTGTGTGAAAATAAGCAATCTCACTCAATCCCTGAAAGAAGAGTAAGAGGAGTAGATTCATGCGGCCTGATGTGATAATTGTCTGTTATCATTTTGCCTTAAGTGAGGTGTAAGGGTGCAGCGGCGGAGACGAAGAGGTGAAAAGGAGAGGATGACAGGTTTATCACCACCGCCTGAGTCCCTCAGAATAGCCCCCTGTGCCACAGCAGCCCCCCCCGTCCCCCTCCTCCCTCCCACTCACATTGCATTTGGTCACTTGTGTATTAAAACAGCCTCTCTCTCTCTGGTGCTCTGCTTTCCTCTCTTCCCCCCCTTCAACCCTCCACACCTCTTCTCCTCTGCTGCTTTCTGCCATCTAGTTGCTGCATCTATTCCCTCCGCGTTGATGGCCTCTCCCAGTTTCACTGTGATCCCTACTGTAATGATGTCTCTCTCTTCTATCGCTCTTTCCATCTCTCCTTCACACGCTCGCTCTCACAGTCTGGGTGGCAGAGAGTCACGCTGTCATCTTTAATGACAGTCTCTCATCTCGTTTTTTTTTTTTTTTGCAGGTTTTTTTTTTACACTCCACAGACATAAAGAGCAGGTATGAACTTAACAGACTATGTGGAAATGCACATTTTTAATATCTGGGCTCACTAATTGTCTGATTCTTCATTTTATCTTTCTGTTGCCTGAAGCTGGTTGATTCTTTGACTGAATAGAATCTATTTGATGTGAGCGAGGAAGGCACTCAGGGAATCATTATTATCGCTATTTGCATGAAAATGCCAAACCCTTCAGCATTCCCTTCACATACTGTGGTCCAAGATGAGATTAATTTGGGGTTTCTGTTCTATTGATTGTCACTGATAATGATAAACCATCCAAAGAAAGGGTATCAATCAGTCGTACTCCTCGCTGTCTGCTGGATGTCTAATTCACTACAAAAAAAGGCACAAACAAAAGGAAGGAAGACTAGAAATGTTTCACATATAACCGAGCAAGATGTCACGTTAAAAGTGCAGCGTGTAGAATTTAGTAGCATCTAGAGGAATGGACTTGGCAGAAATGGAAAATAATATCCATAAGTATGTTTGAAAATAAGAATCGTTGTTACCTTAGAATGAGTCCTTTATATCTACATAGGTACATAGGTCCTCTTCCATGGAGGCCGCCATGTTTCTACAGTAGCCCAGAATGGACAAACCAAACACTGGCTCTAGAGAGGACCTTTCATGTTTTTTGTAAGTTTTACAGCCACCGTTGGTTCTCCTATATGCTACATGCTTGGAAGGGGTGGGTGGTCACTGCTAGATGCCACTAAATCTTACACAGTGGTCTTTCAAATGAATCTATACATATTGGTTACATACAGACAGGTTGGAGGATATGACAATATATTACACAAGGTGAAAATTGTCATCTGATACTGTTTCTAAGGTAGCAGAAATGCCGACCACCTCGGCTAACACCAGAAGAAATCCAAACACTTTTATGAAACAAAATAACCTGAAGGGAAAACAAACATTGCCAATAAACCAGGGTATTTGTAATGTAATGATGTAGGATTGTGTGACATGAAAATATACAACTTCTGCTAAACTAGCGATGCCTTTAATATATCTTGATGTATTAGGCCATTGCAGCCATGTTGCATTATTAACAAGCAAGACTGCTTTGTGGTAGAATTAGATCTACAGTATTTTTGCACCAATATTGACGTACCTTCATTGGATCAGTATTCAGCTCAGTTTATTTGCCAAAAAACAGACAATCTGCAGGGATTTCTAAATCTATAGCAGAGGTAGACTGCATTGCCTGAAACGCAAACCATCTCCACTAATGTTGGAGGAAATTTAAACACTTTTATGAAATAAAATTAACAAGCAGAGGTGCAAAATTTCACAACAAATGCCATGCATTTAATGGCTTTTGTTATACTAACAAATATTCAGGGAAAAACCCTGATCCACTTCATTTCTGGGATGCTGATTAGACAAACTTTTAAGGAACTGAAATTTTATTAAATATTTGCTTATGAAAGAGATAATCCAGTTCCAATGAAGCCGAACAATACAAGCGGCCCCCCAACACTAGATGTGCATGTTCACAAACATTTACTCTTGTGTACATGGAGCAAAAAATGACTAATTTCTCCTCAGCTGGCCTGCAGCTCTGTATCTGTAGTGGTATCAAATATTCATTTATATCTACGCACACAGTGCAGGGTTTGGGGCGCTCCGTAAGTGAACAGATTTGATTATGTTAAGAGTATTAATGGATCAGAGTGACTGTGGTGAAGCCAGGAAGGGAGGAAGAGCCCATGTCTAGGGGGGGGGGAAGTTGTCGGTACAATGGTGTAAATGCAAAGCAGAGGGCAGCCAATATCCATTCCACCTTTTATTAATGCTCAGAACCCTGATGCTGAAAGACATGGATACTGTATCCCTGCTGCACCTCCAGTCTAGTGACCCCTGACCTTTAAGCCTCTGTGTGTGCCAACCACCGCAGCTTTCGGGCTCAGTAGTGGGGATTCGATGCAGAGCACACACAGGACAAAAAGGGAAAAGGAAACACTTTGTCAAAAAGGTGAAGGAATACGCCGTGAGGGCGGCGAAGAGTAAATAAATTATAGTGTAAAGGAGGATGAGAAGACAAAGCATAGGAGAAGCAAAACTGATAGAGGAGATTACAGCGGAGAAACGTGGTTATAGGGGCAGAATAACAGCAGTTATTCAATCTAGAGCCAATTTTGGCTTTTACATTTGCTGCTGTAAAAACGGTGTTTGGTATTTTTCCAGTACAAACAACAAGAAATGTGTCTCTAAGAGTATCCTAAGGCCATCTGACAAAGAGACAGTTTTATATGGAATATGGGAAAATTTGGTTACATTCCTAATATGATGGGAATAAAAAAAAATTCAAACCCTTCAGCCATGGTGGCTACTAATAGTCTAATGTCCTACTATTTTGGATTTCCAGAGGCATCAGTCAAAGCTGTCCTCATTTATTTGGTCTCTAAAACCTCTCAGACAAGCATCCTTTGAAGTGTGGTGTATGGAGATGTAATTTTTTTGTGTTGACAAATGGGATTGTGATGTTGTTTATGTACTGAACCTCCACTGTGTATGTATTTAAAGGATGTAGAAAAAAGCAATAAAAAAAAAAGATTAATCACCAAAAACAAATAAATGATATGTTTTATATTCAGGTACTGCAAACACTGTGGAGCCAAGATTAGCCACTGTGGCTGAAGACAGAGCACCGCCTTCAAAAAATTCAAACCTGCTCAAATACCAACGCTGCATAATTGACAGTATTTTGGGGGGAAGAGCGGTGCAAAAACATCACAGCGGTGACAGCTAGGCGTACTCACCAGATTTAGAGTATAAGTGTAGCAATATGGTAAAGACAGAAGAAGAATCAGATTATTTAAATAATATCATATGTGATTTATACTGTAAAACAAAACATATACGACAGCTAATTATCAGTTTTCGTACCTGCGTATGTCTGGAATCCATTGTCACTGTTTTACAATTACTCTGTATGAAAAAATGTTCTAGTCAAGGTGATTGTGCCCCAAACCTTCTCATCTTCTGTGTTGTTTCACACTGTTAAAACACAGAGTTGGATCAGAATAAGGATGTAAGGACGTGCGTCATTTAGGGAAAGCAGACAATTCTTTCTACACCTTTTGCATGACATGTCTCGCAACAAAAATACTTTTTCTCTCCTTATTTCAACAATGGGGTCTTTTTTTTTTACTTCAACCAACTAATATTCTAGATGAGTACTTCACTGATTATTTATTGATTAAAGAGTATAGCATAGGGACTGTGGTTAGGATGTCTGCCTATTTAAATGCACAGTTTCAGAGACTGTTGTTGCATGTTTATTCAAAAAAAGGTAAATGAGAGAAAGACTTAGATTGTAGACCATCAGTCCATGAAGAGAAAAGTCCTTCACTGGTGACCCTGTAGAGAGAGACAGCCAGAGAGCTGATTCAGCATCTCAATCATTTATCGCCTCCCATGTTGAGGACCTGCTAGTCATTCAGGGCACAGACGCGTAGTTAACATGAAGGCCATTTGAGTGCTTTTGAGTGAGTTTTTTTTTTTACAGCGGGTCAATGAAAAGGATCGTAAACTGCAAGTTATGTCATAGTTTTGTTCCAGTGAAAGTACAGAGATGGTGCAGAGGAAAATCAATATGTATATACTGTAGCTAAGAAAGAAGCAAAGGAGAAGAGAGCAACACACACGGCTTAACCCTGCCAGAGGGGACACACACAAACACGCACACACACACACACACACACAAGCCTCAATATTTACTTTTAAATTAAAATGAAATGTTGATTTCATTATTTCTCTGTAATTAAGTTGCAATCATCATCCATCATATTCCACACCCATTTGTCATTTCATTCAGCGGAATGAACAGCTAATTTTCAACTGATTAATGTACTGGTGTGGATTATTTGTTTTGTTTTAGAGCAAAAACAGCAAAACAGTAAAAGAGAGACAAATAAATTACATCCAGAACATAATGTGGCATATATAGGTGACAGGTGGAACCAAGATTTACACCGTGTCAACACAGTAGGGCTGGGCAATATGGCCAAAAGATCTAATCGAGTTTTTTTTCAAGCTTGGGTTCAGTTGAGCAAGAATAATAAAAGGCCTGAACCACCTTCAAGGCTTCATCATTAGGCATAAAATACTGGTTACTCCACACAGCTACTGACTGTCAGTACCTAATGCTTCAACTAAGTAGAGCACATCCAGTTTAATAATCTGTTTTTTAAGCATAGATAGAGCAGAAAGGTCAGTTCACTAATCGATCCGCTGCTGTTTGTGTTTCTTTACCAAACATCAGCCTGATATCTGCAGACTGCTGCTAGCTAGCGTTAGCTGCCTGGCAAGTAGGGAACTGTTCAGTCGACTCCCAGCACTCGCAGACTAGTATGCAGAGTCATTTTCAGTCTGTCCTTCTTGTAGATGTGACTGTTAAATTCACTACGAGATAGCCACAGACAGCTAGCCACCTGGAGTCACGACAATCCTGCAAACTGCAGCGGGTGAACATGTAGCGTAACTAATCACATCACAGTTTACAGGACTGTCGTGACTCAAAACGGCTAATGTAGCAGCTAGCATCTATGTTACTTTTTGACTAAAAACATACTTTGTGTATATTTTAATGACTCAATTTTCACAATTTAGACATTTTACTCATTGTGCTAAAACAAAAATTCAAATTAATCAAATTAAATTGAGCCTGCATAGCATGAGCAGCGTGTTAGCAGAGCAGTAGCGTTAGCATAGGGTGCGTCCAGGCACAGTGTTGCATATGTCAACTGCATTTCACTCACAATCACTGTAGTTACTAATAAAATGGAAGACAATAGACTTGAAGTGTAAAAATATGCTTCAAGAGTTGCCCTGCTGGCATACTGGTTAGGATGTGTACCACATGGACACGACCATTGTTTCATGTCGTGCCCCTCTCTCTAACCATGTTTCCTTCTGCACGTTCAACAATAAAACTATAAAGAAAAAACTCATGGTAACGCGTGTAACGCACAAGTGAAATGTAAGCCGATACATAGCCTGTGTAGACAGCAGTTATTCTTAAAATAGGAGCATAACTGTTGAAAAATGTGGCTGAAACACTTTCTGTGTAGACATTGTTTTACAGTCTACAGCCAAGCTGGTATTGTAAGTATTGTGCAAGTTGACATTTTGACCAGATGATGGTGCTAGCTGAAAAGTGGAAAAAAGGGAAGGGAATGTTACCACAATTCATCCTGAAGGGAATTCATTAATATCTGTACCAAAATTTTAATGAAAATCCATCCAATAGTTGCTGTGAAATTTCACTCAAAACCACAAATGTGAACCTCATGGTGGCAAAAGAGGATTTATCATCTGGGAGCCATGAATGTCTGTATCAAATTTAAAGGTATATTATGCAGGATTTTCCTTTAAAACAATGTATAGACTCATACAGAAATAATCCCTCTCAGTCATCACTTATGACCCAGTACAAGCGTGTGGCGGTGTTCGTATCTACAGAGACTCTACCCTCTGCCCTTTCAGCGGACAAGATGAAGCTCTGCATTCACACAAAATCCCGTAATGCGGCACCTTCCTGCAGGGTTGTGTGGAGGCGTGCGGAGGTGTTGGCGTGTTTATTTGTGCTTTAGAACTAATTGCTGTGAAACAAGCAGAAAATAACGTTTTATTTATCTGATGCTTTATTCTCACCAGCGCTGCTCGCTCTCTTCTTCTTCTCTCTTCTCTTTGCTGTCCTTACAAAAACCAGCCGACAAATCCTGCATATTATACCTTTAATGGAGATCCTTATAACTATACCTTAAATGAAACTTAAAACTGTGGAGCTCATGGTGGCGTAAGAGGGGAGATATTTCAGTCAGGACCAAAATGGTGGACAACTAATCAACACTGCAATCCACAAAGCCACGCCATTAGCAACGGCTAAATGAGAAAGATCATTAAACAGAAGAAATATTACCTTAAAAAAGATATAAGAGGAACATTTAAACTAAGTTCAACTAAAGTTCAATAAGGAAGATCTTGTCTCTCACATTCATTTCCTCCGTTGATGAATTTCAGCTTTTTTCCTCCTCCTCAGATTTCCCATTCTGGCAAAGTTTCCGTCATAAATTAATTCTTGCATCACCATATCTGATCAATAATCTTTATGCCATCATTCTTCAAGTAAATCAGTTCTTGGATGCTGCTCTTTAAATATCATTGTGACGCTGTCATTCTGTCTTTCAGACCGCATTCTGTGCAGCCCAACATCTCCCCATGACCTTCAGGATGTTCTGGGAGATACACCTGAAATTTTGCATCTTCCACCTAGCGGCTCTACTTCAGAAGCTTTCTATCTTCAAAACCCTGCATTTAAAGATCCTACAATTAAGTCTGCTTGCTTACAAATCAAGAAATATTGCTACACACCTCCGATCGATCTCTCCTTATTGAAATTGAGCTAAAAAACCTGACAAAAGGGGAGAGTAGCGCAGGACAGAGTGAGATGGCCAAAAAGCTGTCAATTAAATCTTCTCCATTTCCTTGTTGATTATGGATTTGAGCACTAGTTTATGAACGACCGTGATGGCGATCGTGCAAACAAGACAAGATAGGGGCAGCAGTTAATATCAGGATTGCAGGAAGATTTCCAGTCAGTGAGGATTGTTTTCTTGGCAACTGAGAGTTAGAGCCCTGCTGTATAAATGTTTGGATGTCTGATTCAGGCTGATTGTGTGTGAGTGTGTTTCTAAGTGACAGGGATACTGGGATAAAGAAAAGATGATTTCTTGCCAAAAGCGTTCCACCAGTGTGTGTAGTGCCAGGTGGCACAGATGCAGTTGTTGCAGGTGTGCATGAACAGATTCTGTTAATCCCATTTTAAACATCCTGTACCAAGTCAACTGTGAATTATCTTCTACAGTATATGTTTTAGGATAGTATTTTCAGTCAAGTATGTGTTTTTGCACATTTGGGTCCAGACTACAGGAGACAGAAAGGATAAGCTCCAATGCTGCTGATAGAAGAAAAAATGCTTTTTCCTTTATTCTGTATATTTTAGATAAAAGTTTTATTCAGTTGTAGCACCTTTGAATGATAAAATGATACAATAAAAACCATGGTGTTATTCTAAAAGACGTGTTTAATGGTTTAAAAGGAGTTTTTTGTGGGAATATGTGTGGTCAACTGGGGAGAGGAAGAATTATATTTGTTAGCAGTTGGCTTGGTCTTCTATGATCGCCAAAACCAAAACCACTAATGAACCATTTCATCATTTCTGTGGCTTGCCAGTTACATGTGCTGCCAGTATTGTTAGCTCTGTCTCAAGATGAATAGATGATTGTGCTGAAATCACCTTCAAAAGTTGCCAAAGAGGGATTGGTTTGTCAGTGTGTGGGTAGAAAACGTTGCCGTTGGGACTCTTAACCCTTTTAAAAATGCCCAGATGATAGATATCCACTTCAAAACAGTTTGAGATTTTATCATTCTCAACCAGTCCTACATAATAACTCAGTAAGTGAACCTACAAGGCTCTGCTGAAAGAAACCAGACAGCCTTCTGAGAAGATTATATATATTTTCTGACAGCTTTGGGCCAGGTGAGACAGAACAGGTGATGGTCAAACCACTAGACTGCACTGCACAGAGGCATATCCACATTACAGGTGGGCATGACAGCTGTTAGGATTTTATTTCTGCTCCTCCTAACACTCGCTCGACAGTAAAAGACTCACTGCTGAAATGACTGTACACTGCCAGAGTCAGTTTATCATGTAGCTTAATTACCCTTTCCTCTTGTTTTGGATTTATGAGTAAATGCCCTGTGACACTGCCTCGTGCAGTTTAATGAGCTTCAGCTACATGTGCACTCAGAGTCTTATTTAGAAGAAAACATTGGAGACCTCATGTAAATGTAGCCCAAAGGTATAATTGATGTGCTTTCCAAAACATCAAGTATCAACACAGATGCGGGCCAATCAACGTCTATGTTGCTACTGATAAATGCACTTTAGGTCATCCGCTGTAGAGAGCTGAAAATGAAGGAACAAAACTCAAAGAAAACACAGAGAAATGGGATTTTATTGCAAAATGTTACGAAACGTTATGAACTCTGGGAATTCCACAAGAGCCGGTCGTATTATTCCCTCAAATCCTCTTGGTCAATCAAAATGAGACAGTCAGCCGGACGCTCAAAGCTGCAATCTCGACAGGAAGGAGGAGATGTGCTCAATTCTTGAGCTGGGTTTTAATTAGACAAGCTGGCCTTTCAGTGCTACTGCTTTAGATGTCATTAAAGTAAAGTAAAGCTTGATAAACACACTTACGGTGCTTTATACTGCTCATATACTGATGACTGACATGCAGTGAGTACATAGTCACATGTAACAAACAGCAGAGACTGGCTACTGTCCTGAAGACTTTATTCTTCCACCAAAACATCCATTATAAATTAGTGAAGGCTGCTTGAGTTGATGATCAAGGTAAATGACCATAGCAGACTTTCAAAACTCACTTCAAATCCAAATATTCTCCCACAAACACACACAGTTTCCCGGGACTGCAAAGGAGGATGAAATAATCACATCAACACTGTGAGACACTATGTTGTCAAGCCAAAAAGCAAGTGACAGCGGGATTATTTTGCCAAGAAATAATATCTTACCTCTCCACTAAAATTTACTGTTTGTCTTGGCTTCAATCAGTCGGATTATCCATTAGCCATATTTTCAGATGTTAGGTGTGTTTTTATTTATTTTCTGTCCACGATAAGCGGTGTCAGACACTGGTTAGTAATGCAATTCTTTAGTTACTGATAAAAATGGCTAAAAGGCATCACCTGCTCAAATAAAAAACTTTTGGATTTTGAAAAATGGAACTAATGACTGGTGAATAAAATGTATAGTGAGTTCAACAGCTACCCAAACAAGCTCATACATCTGAGCGTGTGATGTAAAATTAAATATATTGAAAAATACACAGTAGAATATAATAATATATTTCACAGATTTCACTGTGGTGCAAGTTAGTCCACTATAGTTACAATTAAAAGAAAGAAAACAGGGACTACAGAGCTGAAATATAAACATTACAAATGGAAAAAATATTGCATTAGTTGTGCTCAACAGTACCATTTTTCTGAACATCCACAACAATGCATGACTTCAAATCATCTGGAGCATGCATCTACAATGATTTATATTCATAAGCAGGCTGAAGATGGAAAATATTATCATAAATAGAATACAATGTGCTAGTACACTGTCCTGCGTTAATTAATGTGCACGCACATTAAAAGCACAACAATAAAAGGTAGAGCTCTGATTGCCTTCCTCCTCTCCTTTTCCCCAGCACAGACTACATTTT
The DNA here is from genome assembly GCF_963924715.1 of Thunnus thynnus. Lineage (NCBI taxonomy): Eukaryota > Metazoa > Chordata > Actinopteri > Scombriformes > Scombridae > Thunnus > Thunnus thynnus. The sequence continues at coordinate 6,994,366 of NC_089533.1, read as the reverse complement.
CCATGGTGGGTTTTTCGGATGGTTTGACGGAGAATTGGTGCAAATTAGTGTGTCATTAAACCTGATGAGCTTTACTCCAACTTAGCTTATGACTCATGAAAAAGAGGAGGGGGACATGACTGACACCCACCGTACCTACACAGGAAAGCTCACACTTGACATACGTTGGGATGGTGTGTTAACAGTTACGTAATCCTTTTCACAGAAAGCTATAAATATTCATGTTGAAGCCATCTTTGGGGAATGTGTGCAGCTATGTGCAAATTTCTGCCTTTGTACGAAAGCAGACAGTAGAGGTGTGAGAAACAGGAAAAACATGTTTATATTTCTAGTTTTGTTATTAGTAATAATAATAATAACGATAATAAATAGCAGCTTTCCAAGATAAGGTTTACAAGGTGTTTTACAGGGTAAAAACAGCAAACAACAGGAAACTTGAAAGTGTTAATCGTAAAAACAAAAAGAACAATAGCATCATCAATACTGGAAATCAAAAATGGCTTAATTTTAGAGACTTTCTTAAGTTGAAACAAGCATGACTGTATGACAGATTTGATATAGCTGTTCAATTTGAGGTTGCTGTCAATTAAAACACCAAGGTTTCTACACTGGAGAGTAATAAGATGAGAGTATGAACCTAGTATTTTGTAATTTGAGTGGTGGAGGAGTCAGTGCTAAATAGAATTATCACAGTCTTTTTTGAGTTGAGTTGAAAGAAATTTTAAGCCATCCACTTATGAATGTCCTTGAGACAGTTTATAAATGAAAAAATTTAATTGAAGTTATTCGGGTCACAGCTGAGGTAAACCTGGGTATCGTCTGCATAAAAATGAAAATTGATGTTGTGTGATCTTATGAGATGTCAAAAAGGCAGCATGTGAATGGTTAACAGAATCGGGCCAAGGATCAAACCCTGAGGAACCCCACAATGCAGCCTAGATGTGAAAGGCCTGGGCTCATGGTGTTATTCTAGAAAGATGTGTTTAATGGTTTAAAAGATGTTTTTGTAGGAGTATGTTTGGTCAACTGGGGAGAGAAAGAATTATATTTGTTAGCAGTTGGTTTGGTCTTCTATGATTGCCAAAAACCAAAATCACTAACGAACCATTTCATCATTTCTGTGGCTTGCCAGTTACATGTGCTGCCAGAGTTGTTAGATCCGTCTCAAGATGAATAGATGATTGTGCTGATATCACCTTCAAAAGTTGCCAAAGAGGATTGGTTTTCAGTGTGTGGATAGAAAAGGTTGCCATTGGGATTCTTAACCCTTTTAAAAATGCCCAGATGATAGATATACACTTCAAAACAGTTTGAGAATAGACTTACCAATACCAACACAGAAAGTCCTGCCTGTATGACTTAAACCATTCAAGGGCTGCGCCACTGATGCCCAACGATTGCTCTAAATGGAACAAGAGGATGGTGTGATCAACTGTGTCAAACGCTACACTGAGATCCAGGGAGTACTAAAACGGAGGGACGTCCAGTGTCAGCAGCTTAAAGCAAGTCGTTCATGACCTTCAGAATGGGCAGCTTCTGTATCGTGTTGAGATCTAAAAGCTGATTGAAAGATTCAAACACAGATTTATCATTCATAAAGGCTACAAGTTGATTTGCAACAATCTTCTCCAGGGCTTTGGCTAAAAGAGAGGTTTACAGATAGTTCTAAAAATGTTGAAATCATTTGAATTGAATCTGTGTTTCTTGGGGCACAGTACCAGAAGAAAGGGAGCTATTTAAAATGTTCAGAATGAAAGGACAAATTGTGTTCTTTAAAAAAAATCAAAGAGGGACAATGTCCAGAGGACAGGATGAGGGGTTCATTTTGTTGACAATTTCTAACAATGTAGGTTGAGAGATAAGGTTGAAGAGATCAAAACGAGTTTTAGGTCTAACAGGTAAACAAACTGATGGGGGATCTACAGGTGAGGTAAAAAAAGTTCATTGCAGGTTTCAAGAGTAGCGTCTACAGTAGGGACGGGGAGCATCAGTGGCATGGCTTACAAGCACCTTGGGATTAGAAATATTAGATTCAATGAGATGGGAAAAGTAGGCGTGTCTGGAGTTTTTAACCTCAGCATTAAAGAGCTTCATCAGAGCCTTAAGGTCCTCATGGTGACCAAGGGGCTTTGACACCTTCCACTGATCCTCTGCCTTACGACATTTGCATTTTCAAGCATGAATGTTTTCATTTATTCAGGGCTGAGACTGTATGTATTTGGTTTTCCTGGTTTTAACACTAGAACCATCAGGGGTCCCTATATACCTAAAACCGCAAACGGGTAAAATATACCCGTGCACCTGGCTACCGCATTTTCTGCATGAGGGTGCTTTCACACCTGTAGATCAGTTCATCTGGTCCAGACCAAGGTAAAAAAATGATAAACTGTTGTATTTTAGTTCTGGTCCGGTTCCTGTTCACACTGACTTTTTACAAACAAAACAAGAGGAGTAAACATGAAGTTATACAGACTGACAGTTAACTCGTTGGCCGGTTTTGGCGATTGTTGTCTTGCGATTGATGTCAGTGCATCATTAGAAAAAAATCACAAAGAGCTCACAAAGAAATAATTAATTATGAGCATTGTTAGTATTATTAGACTGCAAATCAACCACATGTTCATAATCATGACTAACAGATAGAGACAGGACAAAAAGGAGGCGTTGTGTACGTTAATTATTCAAGGTTTATTACTGTAGTTTCACTGTCACACACTTTTTAATGGACTTAATGAACTGACAAAGTACACAGAGTAGGATACAAACACAACAGTTTTAACAGCTTTTGACCTATTAATCAGGGAAAATACCGTCGCTGATGTGCATACATGTTACCATGGTTACCAAATGATTTGCATAAATATATACATGACTTATACAGATCAATTATAAGATTGCTTGCTGAACAGATTTCACGATCGGCAGATGGATTTGGTCATAGTGTAGCTTTTGAAATAATGCTAAAATCACATATCTGCTATCATAAAATCTGCTTTCACACCACAAACGAACCACACCAGTGTCTGCTTGACCAACCATACTAATGGAAGACGGATCTGAGTTCATTGTTGGCAAACCGAACAAGTTAGGCGTGAAAGCACCCTAATACTAGAAAATGTACCCTGTCACTAAATTAAAGTATTGTCTTCATAAAGGAATGTCTAAAGTGATGAAATGAGTTTGTTTAATCATCAACTGTGTTTTGGTCCTCTTGTTTTATAACAGTATCTTTAAGAACACTTATCGCTTTGCATGGCCATCAGTATAATTCAGTCTAAAATGACAATCAAAATGGGTATTAGAAGGAAATATTTGCATATGTGGATGGTGTGATATTGTTATAAAAATGTCATTCATTACATAATGAGATAACCCATGTTATTTAAATTACCAAAGTAGCCTAAATACCCCAAATGGACAATAATGATCCATAATAATAACAATAAACAACCACCGCACTTATGGGTGATTTAATGTCACAACAAAATCAACATGACAAAGTCAAGCGCACAATTTCACTTAATCAATTATCAATTTAGGCATTTCAACAATGTGTGAATAAGAGAACATCACCAAGAAACTTGAGGTAACCATTAAAGCATTTGTTAATTTATAACATCATAACGCATATATACATATATATATTTCTCTTTTAATGTTCCATTCATGAAAACAGAGTAAGGCAACAGGCAAATTAGGCTAAATAGCCTATAAACAATAAAAGGCAACATGTCAAAACAAAAATAAATGAATAATCAATTAACTAAAAATAAGTTTTACACACAATGAACGTTCATAAGTAGGCTAAATCACCATCATTTGAACGCTACGTGTCCCCTCAAACACACTTTGAGCAGACATTCAGCATCTTGACTGTGCATTTTCCACAGACAGCTTTCCTGCACTTAAGGCACTTGGCAAAGGTTTTTTTTTTTTTTTTTGCAGGTCATTCTCCTCTGGTCTTATAATTTAATTATGACTTGAAGTAGTTGTCAGATCACACACTCCAACGGATGCTGTCGCCTAGCAACGTGGAATGTTCAAACATAAACCACATGGAAATAAATGCATTTCATATACAGGTGAATTTTACCTGGTGATGCTTAGAGGTAGAAATGGCTGTGTTTTTAAATCTGGATTCATCTTTTCACTATTTTTAACAATAGAGGGTCCTACACAATATTATTTTAGGAAAAGCCGAAGACTGGGGGACATGAATATTTTATTAAAACATAGTAACATACAACTGAAAAACCGCCACGAGTCAATTTTACCCCGTGGCAGTTCTATGTTAAATGGTGCTATTTCGTCAAGGACGTAAATCGCAGAAGATATTGAAATTAGTTAGATGCTCATCCACTAATAATAAGGGCTTTATCTCACAAGGGATAGTATTAAAGGCTTTACTCAAAATATTGGCAGAAGTAGAATTAAAAACTCTCGCCCGTAACTGTGTATATGAGCAGTTAAAACAAAGACATAAAACCAAATTACAGTAACAATAGTGATCAGAAATACAAGGATCAGAACATGTAAAGTCAGATAATGTAAGACCATAAGATGAAACAAAATCAAGACTATGGCCCTGACAATGAGTGGGCCCGGCAGGTGAGAGAGATAAATTAAAAGAATCAATCAGGGATAGAAATTCAGCACTTGGACTGTTAGAGGTGCGGCAGACATGAATATTAAAATCACCTAAAATTAAAAACCTCTAATTTCTGGGTAGCATTACTGATAAAAGCTCTGAGAATTTGTTTACAAAGCCAAGAGAAGATTCAAGGGGTCTGTAGACTAGAAGGCACAGACAGAGGAAAACAGTCCTAATACAAGAAAAATTGAAATTACTTCTGAGATAAAGCAGCTACCCCTCTCCCCCTCCCCAAAAGTCTAGGTTGGTGAAAAAAAAAGAGTAGCCGGGAGGAGAGGCTTCTATTAGAGGAGTAAAATCCTCAGGTTGTACCCATGATTGTTATCATAAACATGTCCAAATGCTGTAATAAATGAAATCATTACACACATATGACTTATTTAACAGAGATCTTGAATATATTTGGCATTTTGGGAGGAAGGCAGTGGAGGAGACATAGGCCAGCAGGGAATGTGAATTAGATTAGATGGTGCAACCATACTGGGAGAGAGATGGGTTGCTGAACACCAGTTCCTTCCGTCGCTGGTCACAAACGGAAATGGTACTTTTAAAATCACAGAAAAAGGCCAGCAGGAACCCCCACTGTTGTACAATGGGCTTTTCTGAAGAGAAGCTGAATTGTGGAAAGGGTCATGCTGAGGTGTGTGTCGGAAAGAATCAAAAGCTATAAAATGGATAAAATTAGAGACTAGTTGCTTGGTTCTCTTTCTTATTTGGGTGAAGGCTGTCAATTCTGTAGAAGTCCAGAAATAATTAAAACTGCTGATAAAATTATATCCCGCTGCCAAACAGAAATTTAGCAGCCACTGTTGGAGGCTAAAAAGATGATTAAATGTTCAACTCTCTTTGAAAGAGTAGGGATGGGGCCAGACATTACACAGCTTTTTCTCAGACTCTCAATTGTGGAGCATAGTGATTCAATGTCCCAGTGCAACTTGGCTGATCGTCTAGATATGACGTCATTAGTTCCGGCATGTACTATTACAATGGATGGGAGTTTAACCAATCTTACGATGGAGCCCTCCAACGCCAAGATTTCAGGCAAGGTTGGAAGGGAGTTGGCAGGTGACAGAAGTAGCCGACCTAGGTGAGGCAGGGGGCGGTAGCACTTGACCGGGGGCAGCGGTCCTTGCAGCAGGAGGTGAACTGAGAGCAGCTGAGGTGGTACCCAGCTTGGCTACACTGGGTGACAGGTGACACCACTTGCTCCAAGGACAAACAGCTTTGGGGGTTGAAACAAAGGAGTTTGGACAGAGCGCTTCCAGGGACAAGACTGTGGACACCTACGCCGTCCCTCCGGAGTGGTGAGCTCAGGTAGAGGCAAGGAGGGCACGCAATCTGCTAACTCCTGAAGCGGTGCATAGAAGCTGGAGCATAGTAGATCAACAGTGATGTCACGCTCACCAGGAGAAGCGAAATTCTTCACCACCAGGCAGTTCCAAGGAGGCCAAGCGGTCTTGGAGCAGTGACTGCCGCTGGAGGAGAGTCTTAATATTGGAGATTTCATCTGCTATGGCCATCGTCAATGAGACCTGCAACAAGCCTAGTAGCAGTCCAGTCTCTCAAGTGGAAGCCCAAGACTGGAGAGGGTGAGTAAAGTCCATTTAAATCGCAGAAACCTCTCCTATCTTCAACACTCAAGCACCGTCCCACAAGCCCCTCAACCAGGGATAGAGGAGTAAAATCCAAAAGGTAAAATTGCTTAAAATCCTCAGTAAAAGCAACCAGCTAGTCTAGCCACCAGGCTAAAAACAAACCTAGCTAAGAAAGCAGCAGTCGAGGCAGTCCAGTAGCCTGACAGCTAACTTAAGATGCAAAAGTCTGATGACTAATATCTTTTACCTTGTTAAAACGTACAGGTAAGCCAACCAGGATCTAAAAGTGTAATGTAAAAATGTCAATTTGTGACAGAGCTTCTGACAGAACACCGACAAATGCATATTTATGGATTTTCATTGGACATGGTATTGGTAGGTAAGGTGAAAGGTAGGATGAGGGAGAGAATTATGGGTATTTAGATGGTGGAGAAAAAAAGACAGAAGTTTTATTTTAATATATCCCTTGTTAAAGTGCCAAATATTTTCAGGAAAGGAACAATGGTGCATATATACACATACTATGTCTGCTTGTGTATGTGTATAAATGAAATGTGAAGACGTTACTTTGGGCTCTGAGCAACTGTGATGGCATATTTCACTTTCTTCTGACATTAAAAAGACGGAACAGTTAATTGAAAAGGTAATCAACTGTTTAATTCATAATGAAAATAATCATCCGTTGCAGTCCTGCATATCACAGTATGTATTATTCTACAATAGTGCTTATGTTGCCAACAGAAGCTGCACACATTCACTTCCTCTTTCTGTTTGTCTGACACAAACAACCACACAAAACTTTGCCCATCTCCTGCACTCATCCTGTCGTTATCATGCAGTCAGCCAGGCGTGAGACAGCACCACTTTGGACGTTAATGCTACAGCGGGCTGGAAGAAGGCCGCTGACACCAAAACTGAGCTCACCCTGCTCCACTCCTCCATCCCCCCCACCTGCCCGCCTGCCCGTCTGCCTGCCTGCCAGTCGTTCTCACGCTGAGTAAAATGTCCATGTAGATCCCAGATTAAACACTGACTCTGCTGCTCGTCTTCTGTCGGTACATATTCATAACAAGTCAAATACTACAACCGCAGACCTTCCCATATCACTTTACGATGCTGACGATGAGCTGGCAACGTTCTCTTCACAGGCATGTACTCGACTCGTCGGGAACACCAGCTGGTATCGCCGCCAGAGGTACGGGAAGTGTTGTTGTAGCATGACATGATAGAGACAGTTACTGATGGTGCGAGTCGCCCTACGGTGCCGCATGTAGTATCTCAGGATGAAGTCTGGATCCAGATTCGTGGACATCCAAGCAACCACTCGTTGAATAATAAATGATGAGGGAAAGCGAGGCGGCAACTGCCAAAGCAGAAATGCTGAGGAAGGAAAGAAAGTAAATAAGGAAGGACTGGCACAAATTTAGCAAGATATTATTAGATGGAGAGACACTAAATAGAGATAAAAAAAAGAAAAAAGGAGAAACAGGAAACAGAGAAAAGTGAGATAAACAAGTTAACAAATTTGTTTGCGCTGCTGTGTGATTTGTAAAAAACTTGCCAAAGATGTAATACATCTGCAACACATTTGAATCTTTTCTTTCAAATCTAACTTCAACCATTGAGAGAAATCCTTGTAGTTGTGATGCAGAGATTTAAGAAAGGATTAAGCTGGGTAAAATATTCATCCAAATTAGTTCTCAAAGGATGCTCCAAGCGCTGGTGAATCGAAAAAAAAACAAAAAACCGGCCTATTATATGGAAAGTCAGAAGTTCAGCGTTATGCCAGACAGCGTATCAAACAACATTTGAGATCAATCTGTTATCAAATGTTTTTGTGTTTCTACCAGGATGTTCGGTAAACACAAGAGCATTTCATCAGGCAGATGCTTCTATTTTCCTCTAAGTGAGAAAACAGTGAACATGCTGCGCGCTGCCTGTGCTATCAACTTGTGTTTTCATGCCGCCGTGTTGTTTATCTCTGGTGTCCCCATGGTGACAGGATTTATGCTGCTGGTCTGTGCTTCTTTTTTACAGACTGTTCACCTGCAGGTAAAGGTCTGGGGAGATTGTAATGGAGAGGAGAGGATTGAAGAGGCAGAGGTTAGACTAACACGGTCCATTTGGTCAACTGTTTCTAATTACACAAACACATACCAAGCATGATAACAGTGGGTAAAGACATTGTTGTTCATGCAGGCATTGCTTTATTTCCACAGTGCAGCTGCCAACCCAAAGAAGGAAGCAGCGGAGGCAGCTAGAAGTGAGACATGACTAGGTCTCGGCAGAATAAAATCTAAATATTTAAAACCGCAGCAAACATCAGGCTTTTGGGGTGAGTCTCTCAACACACAATGATTAAGAGGCACAGTAAAAGACAGATATCAATTTCTGATATTAGTGACACCAGACCAGAATCCAAACACATTCATAAGACATGTTGTGTATTAAAATTTACAAGACCATATGCACAATTTTGATTCAAGTATTTTTGATCGGTTATGCATGTCAGTCTATAGGTTAATTTGCATTCTAGGGTTTGGTACTGAACTCATTACTTCACGTTGGATCAATTGGTACCAAATTTCAGTACCTTACAGGTCTGAGAGTGAGCACAGCCCCGAAATAGGTTTTAAAAACACACATTTACTGACTGAAGTGTCTCACAGGGAAGCTCCAACACTGACAGGAGCACTGACGCTGAGGTACAAAAAGACGTGACGGATCCATTTTACCAACCTGAATGACGGCAAGCAGCTAGTTAGCATGGCTAGCATGGTTAGCATAGCCGTGCTGCGTGTAGCCCATAGACTGTATAAAAATAAGGTGTAGCTGCCGTGTCTGGTTTAACAGCACCGTACCGGGCAGGTGACAGGTGTGTTTACAGTGTTTGTGTGCTCTGAAAGACGTCATGAAAGACGGCGCGGATATAAAGTCACATAGCACAATGTTTCTAAAAAAATTAACTGCTTAGTTACTAGTTAATGGGTGTCAGTCTGAAAGCAAAATTAACCAAAACTGACATCCATCCCTATTTCAAAGCAATGATTTCACACTCCCTCTTTGTGGCTTGCCAAATGGGATCGTGGGAAATTGAAGTACAAGTCAATTATGCAGATTCTGTAGAGTTAGTCAACCAAAACATAAATTAAAACATCTCATCTCAAATAAATAAGAAAGAATGTCAGGCAGCATTCGGGCATACATCAATTACATTACTTGTCCACCGCTTCCATCCTTGTTTTTCTTTTTTTTCATAGAAATAAATTCCATTCAATTCATTTTCGTGTATCAGCCCACGTTCATCATCTGTACATGTTCGAGCCTGAATCTGATCCGAAATATACAAGTGGACAACATGAACAACCCATGGAACAACATTAGCAACAGCCTTAGCAATTAAGACTATGGAACGGACGGCTGTCTGTGAGCATGCGTGAACAATCTGATGTCATCACGAAGAGGAAGTAGAGGTACCAACAGCAAACGAAGCATTCAGAGCAGCTGAGAACACAATGTTGACATATCAACCTTTTAGAGTAGGGGTTAGGGTGCAAACTTGTTAGCAAACAGTTCCAGCAGACATCTAGCAGACACGGTGCAGCATTAGCAATCATTTGGAGTTGTGATTCTGGCCACCTAACTGATTTAAGTTTAGTACTTGCTCTCCTTTTACCTCCGTTTTGTTCTCCACCAACTCCTTAAGGTAATAACTGGCTTTTTAGCTACTAAATGCTTCACAATGATCACAAGCTAGTTGCTTACTTTGTCTATCTGCCATTTGGTGCTGGGCAGTTGGTTTGTCAGAGTTTTTTTTTTTTTTCTGAGAACAGCTGCCTGCCTTTAGCTATTATTCTACAATGACGCACTCAGTCCAACATACAGTGAAAAAAACGGCCCTGGTCAAACAAAGAAATAGCCGAGACAGAGAATCAATCCAACTTTGGCCTTGTGGGGGCAATGTCTTTGATTTCAAGTCACACTGCCCTGCACACAAGCATCATTTTGACAAAAAAGAACGGACATTGTCCTGACGCCGGTGTAAGTACCTTTCCAGCTGGACAGCAGCTGTACCTAGAGGCGGGAAGGGCCAGCGCTGGCAGGTGGAGCTGTTTTAGGGATACCTTGACATTTACAGTTTTAGTCTGGTATTTCAGAAGACTGATATATTCCTTTGTGAGGTAAAAAAAAGTCTGTTTTTTCAACAGTATGAAGCATTTAATTATATTTTGTGAAGGTTTGACTGATAATTGATCACTTAGAAGTTTGCCAGCTTGTAGTTTTGATTCCACAGTCAACTGCAGTATGCAAGAAGTCCTTCCCTACACTCCCAAAGAGTGACAAGAGCTTAGCTAAAATAACTAAAGTCACTGCAACCCAACATATCAAGGTATCCATTCAAGCAGTGGTCACTTTTCATTAAAGCCACCTAAATCTCTTTGCAACAGCAAACAAATGAGGCCCAGAGCACACACAGCTCTCAGGTGAGTCTGAACACTGAGATCAAAAGAGCTCCTGGGCAGCTTACAGAGATTAAAGAGAAAAAGACAGGTGGACAAAAAGGGGGAGTCGAAAATAGTCTGTCAGCCTGTTTAAGGAGGGCATGTGATTTTCCGACACCAGCCAGTCAGGTTTTAGCATCTAGTGCTGAGATCAGACACTACGTGGTAAATTATGGACAGGGAAAGAAGGCTGAGACATGAAAGGTAGTAGAAAACAAGAGCAGGAGACAGAGAGAGTGCAGGAGGCACGGTACGTCTGCAGACGGTATGAAATCACATGTTTGACCACAGAGCTGCCAGTGAGCTGCAGAGGAATTGTTCATGTCCGCATTTTTTATAGCAGAAAAGCTAAATTAAGCAAGTCATCCAATGTAGAGGACAAGTGATGGATGACGCTCAGCTTCACATCGCCTGTTCAGTACATTGTTCCACCTCCATTTAAAATCAAATGCTACAAATCGATACTCCTTCTGTCAGCAGACCGGCAATCACTATTGCTGCAACAGTGCAAGGCTTTTTAGCCCGGTTTCAGATATACAGGTGCGACTAATTCCTCACTACAGATTAATTTTCAGAATACGTGTGATCTCACTGCCTTATTGAGAAGATTGCTGTTCCCAATTTTGCACAGCTGTGTAGAACTTATTCCATCTGAATACTAATTGGTATTGGCAAAAGGACACCTTGCAACTTCTTTTCAAATTTAATGCAGTGTCAGCAGTATGTGTTCTCAGAGTGTGCTGGCTATCAGTGTTGGGGGTAACACGTTACAGTAATATGTTAGTTTTAGCAGTAACAAAGTAATATAATGCATTACTAATAGAATTTCAGTAATATTATTACAGTTATTATGTCAAGTAACGCATTACCACCCGGAGTTAAGTGGGTTTTTTTAAGAATTCATCCACACTGTGTGCCATTCTGCCACCAGAAAAAAATATAATATCCCCCGAAGAATTTCCTGTTGCCAAAATTCGTTGGCTGAGATGGCTGCATTACTTTCAGTTTACCAAGGAAAAGGACAACAACATAATAGTCAAGTGCAATCTATGTCTAGGGAAGCTGAGGGAATTCTCTACAAGCCTTAAAGGCAGATGTCTGGATTCATTTTGGAGTTAAAATCCACTGCAACAGGCAAATATTCACAGATCCATCTCCGATTTTATGAATCAATATCGGAAAATTTTAAAGGAAGATCATTTTGAATTGGAAAATCAACTTTTTAAACCCAGCCCTACACCACTTACTCCAACACGCACCATGTCCGTGGAGGCAGATATGATGGATTATCTCAAATCTGCCCCTACAGTGGAAAGCCTGCACCAGTTTCAAGAAGAATTAAAGAAAATCACACTCTGTTATAATGCCCCAACACCATCCAGTCCACCAGTCTAAAGACTTTTCAGTCTTGGGAGTTTTGTGCTCACCCCAAAACGAAACCTTCTCCCAATGCACTGTGACAGGTACTTTAGTGGTATGGAATGGTCTGTATAGGTATAAGTCTAGACTAAGTGCCTTCAATAGTTTTATCAGCCTTTGTTCAGCTGTAGGTTTCCTCTGTTTAGCCTGTTTTTTGGGTTTTTTTTGTATTTTTAGGCTACGCTTAACCTACATATTAACATAGTCTACGTGTGTTTAATATAGCCGAGTTCTTTGTGAAGTCTCCATGTGGGACTGAAATGAGCCATATTTCGTAATGATGAGTCATTCATCGTTGTGTTGGTCCCATGCTTAACCTACCTCATAACATACTGGTTTGTAAAATAGGCCCTATCTGGTGGCTGTATGGGCCAAATCTTCCAAGCGCACTTTTATTTCCATTCTTGAAATCACGTGTGTTTATACCTCGTTCTTCTGTTAACCTTAATAATAATAAAAATAGCATTGAACAAGAGATTCTATGTCTTGTCATGTCATTATAGGCTACATTATAGAAGGGTCTAGTTCTATTATGTTTCATATGAATAGGCCAACAATTAAAAATATTTATCCCTATCTCATAATTTATCAGACAGATCCTTTCTCTGCCTGCCCATCCCAGTGTGTCCAAGACTGTTTGTTCATTTATAAAGGTCTAGGCTATTTAATTGTTCTATACGGGTTTCTGTTCTAAAGCTTCCTATGTCGGCAATGTAGCCGCAAGCTTTTGTGATTCCCACATTCAGATTCTGAGAGTGATTGTTATTTATTGTATAACGCTGTGAGCCTCCGCTGCACCTCTTACATTAAGCTGTTTTTATAATGACTATGAACTATCACTTTGGATATTTTATTGGAGTTTTTCAATAGACCTAAAAGGCCATTATATCTAGCCAAGGTTTAGGCTACTGCCTGAATGTTGTTTTCACACATAATAGAAAAAGCCGAACAAAAAGAGAAGACGGACTCTCACGCTTGCTGTTTCATGCCTACGCTGTCACTAGGCTATACCATATCACCCACCACTTTATTTAGAATCAACTGCAATAAACTTGAGCTTCTGTGCTTTGATTACCCGCCATGAAACAACATCACACTCTTCCATTTTATAATGCCGAATCATACTTCTGTGGTTATTTTGGTGAAGTAGTGTAATAAGTAACGTGTTACTCTACGCTGACAGTTATTACTTTCATATGAAAATAACTAGTAATTTGTTATATATTACATTTTAATATATTAAGTAACTTGCCCAACACTGCTGGCTAATTATGTGTGGGAGAGTTTCATATGCTGATATTTATATACTAAGTAAAGGTTAAGTTATAATCTCAGGCTGTGTAAACTGTACAGTGTAGTATAAATAAAACTGCATGTCTATCTGCTGTCTGTTTAGTTGTCTGTTTGTTTAAGATCCTCCGCTATGTTACTGCAGCAGCTATTCTTCATGGGATCCACACAGGTGACAATTAAAAAAAATACACTCACACATGATAACACATCATAAAGTAAGTCTAGTGTAAATAAGATAAAGTTTATGACGTAACACAGCCATAAGTATCATGATTTAAAATAAAACGTCCATGGAAACCTTTCACTCCGACAGAATACTTATTAATTTCAAAGGTTTCTTCTTCAGTGATGGTGTCTTTCTAATTTTGGATTATATCCACGCTGCAATAAAAAATGGACAACATAATGTTGAATTAAATTACATTCATTTGGCAAACGCTTTGGTCCAAAGTGACTTACAACAGGTGCATTAAACCTCTGTTAGGGACATTAGCTAATATCAAAAATATTTTGGTTAGTGTATCCCTGCCAAATAAACAACTAAGAGTATCCTCAGTGCTATTGCTCACTCTCTCACTCTGTCTTCCTCTCCCTTTCTTTCCTTTTTATATGAAATTCCCATAAATGAAGCAAAGCCTGCGAGCTAGTTGAGACAGCCAAACTCATACATGTACAACAAAAGTACACGCCGTACTCCCCCCTGACTGCAGCATACATCCAAGGCACCCATATAATTACTGCTGCCACACTGCTCACACAAAGCTACGCTGCTGCTGCGGCTGCTGCCGTTTATATAACATTTCAACAGCCCCACCTCCATCCCAGCATCCACCTGTGGACTCTTAGTCAAGGATGTATTGAAAGAGCTGGATAGGCCTCCAACCCTCAGCCTTGCAGCCATTTTTTCCCAGTGGTCATTTGCAGAATGGCAGCAAAAAAATCCCCCTGCAGCCCAAAAAACATTTTCCCCATAGACCACCATTATAAAAGAGACGTTGACAGGACACCTCAAACTGCAAACAAGGTCAATTATGACTCTTTCTTTCATGAGTTTTTGATCCATGGAGGTTTTATATTTGTAAAACTTTCCTTGAGATGAGAAAAGCGACTTAACAATCTATGACATCATCACAATGTAAAGTCTATGAGCAGGAGAAACACTACTGTGCATATTCAGTGGGCGGCACGACGCAGAAGCAAACCTGGAAGCTATTTTTTGGCATATGCGCCAGCCGAGGCAATTCTTATTCTCATTTTCATTTTGGTATCCAGCTTTTATAATACATCCATGCTCTACCTTCCCCTAAGGAGGAAGTTCGTAGGCAGCAACAGTAGTTAGATTAGTCTATGATAACAACAACTCCAAAAAGTGTGTGTGTGTGCACGTGTGTGTGGTGAGCTCAGGCGATGTGTTGGTTATACAGTTTGTTCAAGCTCAGGATATTTTGATAGCTCATCAGAGGACCTGACTGTGACGGAAACTGTTAACACACTGCAGCTGCACGGAGCATACCTAATGTGAATCTTGGAATGATTTTTCTATTTTAGAAAAATTACGACTACAACCAAAAACCAATTTTGATTTTCTAACCAAAACATTGATTCAATGTGATGTGAGCAGCCTACATTTCTGCCAATTTCCTCAGATGTAATTCTGCACAATCACCTCCGAGCTTTAATACAGTTTAAACAGATAAAATGTTATTATTATTATTACAGTTTGGAGCTGAGTGGTCAGACAGACTGTTTCTCGATGCATCCGTTATTCAAATCATCAAGTTGAAGGGCCTTTAAGTAAGTCGCTGTTTTCTTATCACGTCAAAGGATGCTGCTCTGCGGCTGACCTTACTGTCTGCAGAACTAGATTAACAAAAAGAGGATTTTCACAACGGATCAATAAAGCATAACATTATCATGCGAGACACAGCGTTTCTCGGACGTTAGCTAGGAGAAGCGAACGGCTCGCCATTTTCACTCTGTGGCATCCAAACAACCCAAGACAATTGTAGCCAGTTGACCTTTGGGTTTCATAACCATTAGTCAATATCTGCTGAAAGCAACTGATGGCCAAATGCATTGAGAAGCTGTAACACACACACACACACACATATACACACACACACACAGAACAAGCTAAGCCTCACTGCATGCGACAGCACACTACAACACAAAACCACACACACGAAATATAAACATACCCTCCAGCACATTAAAACACACTCATGAACAAAAACACCAACACTCCTTCTCTTCCACCACCTCCTCCTCCTCCTCCTCCTCCTTCTCCTCCTCTTGTGATGAAGTGGGTCTCCAGACAGGCTGCTGAGGTAATGGGCCGTGCTCCTCTCATCTCTTCCAACTTCCTCTTCTGTCTCTGCTGGCGTGAATACCAGCCAACATCCTAGACACAAGCCATGACTTCGTGTCCCGACTTCTCCTCTCCTCAGTCACCGACACAGCTCTCCGTCTCTGCCATAAACCTCTTCCTTTTTTTTTTTCTTTTTTTTTATGTCTTGCTTTAAGGACCACTAGGTAGTTAATTTGGCCGAGAAATAAAATAAATATATTAGGTATGTCATGAGCTGAACTACAGGATCAGGGCCAATCCTTTTCCAAACCATTGCCCCCCTCCCTCCACCCCCTCCCTCCCTCTGCACCGCCGCTGCTGAAATGCAGTGCAGTGTACAGTGTTGTGCGAGCATTTTGACCCACAAATGAACAGCGGGGCGTACAAAATAAATTAAACAAAATCCAGCAATATGGTAATTTTCTTGTCTACTTCGGTGACATTTTGCAGTTGAACTACATCTCTTAAGTGCTGCTGTTGGCTGAAACTCTATTTGAACTCCATTTGAGGCTTAAAGAGAGAGGCTGTCTAAATCTAAATCCACAAGTTTCTGCTACAACTGATCCATAATGACACTCCTCTCTTTGCCGATATCATATAAAATACTGTAGGAAAGCTACGTTACTATACTGTAGCTATTTAGCTGGGAAACATATAGAAATAGTTCAGTATACTATGAATATTGGACTGAATATGGACAGATGTTCAATATCTAGGGTCATAGATGACGATTAAAACTGGGCAACTAACTTTATGAAAGCTACCATCAACTGTCTGGTTGAATTCAGTCTTGTTTAATAAATATTTAGTCAAATCCTGATGTAAATCATAATTTTGCCGGTTTTAAACTGCATTTCCTTGAGGCAGATTTGTATGGCTGCTTGTGTTTAGACGTTTTCATATCGCTACTAATACTCAGATACCGTATCAAAGTATTTCAGGCTCTAATCCGCACTGGGAGCAAAAATCAGGATTGGATAATCCCTGTTATTCTTCATATATGTTATCAATTCATCTATAATTTCTTGGTCTATTCTGTACACACACATCTATTGCATATCTGTCCGTCCTGAGAGAGGAATCCATCCTCTGTTGTTCTTTCTGAGGTTTCTTCTCATTTTTTTTCCCCAGTTCAAGTTTTTACCATATTTGAATCAAGGGTCATTATATTGCTGTACAGATTGTAAAGACTGTGATATTTGGCTATTTATAAAGTTGACTTAACTCAACTTGATTACATATATAAAAAGGGTAAATAAATATTTATTACGTATGTTTTATAGGTGCAAGTTGAAGACGAACTGATTCAGTCAACACCATGTTAGTCCCTTCATGTCCACAGCTGCTGTATGTTCCAGTGTATGTACCAGTTTACCTCCACAGAAGAGGACCTCTGCACTCCTGGTGTTGTTGTTTAGTCCCCATACTTCCTTGGAGGCTCAGGTCAGGGCTAAAGAAAATCTTTTCTGCAGTGTGTGTACACCAGTAGCTCCCTATAAACAATCTAAATATGAATATATCAAGATGAAGGAAGAAAAGGAAAGAGTATAAAGTGTTGGTGGATAAACGACTTTAAGGTCACTCCTTTCTGTTGGACAGGAAAGTTAATTAGTCTACACACCGACCAAATTAATCATTTAATTAATCACTGAGCTGATAATTCTCAGTACAGCCAAAAAAAAAAAAAAAAGTTGTTTGAGGGTGAGGAAAACCCTTCAAGGAAAAATTACTGCTCCTTTAAGCCTCACCACAGTCAACACACTATATCATCAGCCTACCATAATCCACCGCTGCAGACAGCTGCAGTGTCTACCACGTAAGTGCCATCCACACTGAGCTGTCTGTCTGTGGCGGCACTCCAGCTTTTCTCCCCGAGCCGGTTAAATAGCACAGGTTACCGGCTGCCTCTTTGGGCTGTTTTAGAGAGGCGGGCTTGTGGGTGGCAGTGGTGCTTTCCATGCCCTTTTAAGAGACTCATACATCATGCCTTCCAGGACTGTAAAATGCCATGATAATGCCACATTAGTGATTAATACAGTACATCCACTAAACCCTAATGTGATGCATTGGGCTTTCAAATGTTGAGAAATGAATCTGAATGTGATAAAATGCAGTCAGTGAGATGGAGTGGCTGGAGGGGGTTGGAGGGGGGTTGGGGGGGGCAGATTAGAAAGCACACAATCCTCCCTGATGGGTCACTGACGGTAGTCTCGTGCTGCTCTGCTGGCAAGAGCGAGGAGATTCTAGCCACACAATAATCAACCAGTGAAGTGGTAAGGCCACAGGTTGTGTGTAATGGCTAATTACTGTTGCTGTAAACAGCCAGAACCATTACATTTGCGGTGCTGTTCCAACAAGGCTCTGGTCAGAGGAATAGACGAGTGGCTAATTAGTGTCTGTGTGATACGGAGCTCAGGGTCTGGCTGATATCAGGTTGCATATTAAGGCTCAGAGTGTGATAGGGTCCTCCCTGCCCTGCAGTGCTCCGGGGGTATTTATATATATATATATATATATATAATTGAAGCATGGAGCGAGTGCAGGCCAGGCACATTGAGCTGATTCACTCTGGCAGACACTGATGTGGCTTGTCAGTGTGATCAATCAGCATTTAATCATGGTTGTAATCGCAGCCGGCAAAACAAACACAGGCAAAAGGGGGGGGAGGGGGGAAGTCCATTCATTCACATATGTAGCACACATGACCTACAGCTCATAATGACATCATTACTCCCACTTATCTCCAAATTAAGAGCGTCGTTTTCTCCGGGAAATATTCGGCTGAGTTGGTTAGCCGCCCCCACACCCTGAGGAGTCTCGTCTCGTGATCAGTTTAGGTAGCAGTTAGTAGATGATGGTTTAAACAATTGAGACAATCATTAAATACACTCACCGGCCACTTCGTTAGGAACACCTGTGCAATCCAATACAGCAGCTCTGCCATGAATTCTACACTCATGAGGCTGATACATTTTCAGGTTTTGTTGACATATGTACTGAAAAGTGTTCCTAATATTTTGCTTTCCTCGTGTATGTTAACGAGGTGGGCAAAATATTAGGAACACCATTCAATATAATGCACTCCAGTACAGAATCACCACCCACTATGACCTCAATAATAAACATAAAGTAGAATTATCACCTTTCTGACGATGTCAACCAAAACTGAAAATGTATAAGCCTCATAAAAGTAGAATTTATGGCAGAGTCTGCCATATTGGATTGCATTAGATTGCACAGCTGTTCCTAACGAAGTGGTTGATATGTGAAATAATTCATCTGCTCTTTTTCTCTGAAGGTAATATTTTTATTTCATATTTATTTTTTTATTATCTTAGCAGAGGTGGTTTTGGCTTCGGGTGAATCGGCTCACCTCCGCCGTAAAACAATTCAGGGAACAAACATGAAAAGAATATTAACGCATCGTGATTGGACAAACTTTAGGGGCTGGTTGTCAAGCATGACGAGAATGAATCCACAGCAGCGAGTATCAAAAACTGTCAAAAAACAAACGATCAAACCTTCATGAATTTTAAGAGTTGCAGGGTTTTGTTTTTGGTTAGATGCACCTGCTAACAAAGACTTTCTGGTCTGCAAGAACTGTACAAATACTGAAAGTAGAGCCATTTGTTGCAGAAAACACGAACGGAATCGCAGACTTTGATAATAAAAATGGAATCAACACAAAATATCGTGGATATTTGCCAAAACGAGGAGGCAATTTATAAAAAATCTGGCTTAAGGGTTTTTTTCACAGCAATTAAACTTAAAAAACTGAGAATCTCTTGCGTTTTGGTGTCATTTATAGTCGTGATGCTTCTGTCCTCTGCTGTCTGGGACGGAGTTACATCAAGGGCGAGGCTCAGCTCCTCCACACACACACACACACACACACACACACAAACACACACCTGTCTCAAAAAAGATGCAGAAAAAACAAGTCTATGCATTTGTAGCTTTTAAGCTGGATTACTGCACTTCCTTATAATCAGGCTGCCCCGACAAGTCTCTAAAGACCCTCCATCTGGTCCATAACGCAGCTGCAGGTGTACTGACAAAAACTAGGAAAAGAGATCATATTTCTCCCGTTTTAGCTTCTCTACACAAGCGTTCCTGTTAAATCCAGAGTAGAATTTTCCTTCTTCCTCACCTACAAAGCCCTTAATGGTCGGGCACCATTGTATCTTAAAGAGCTCATAGTTACCCCAGTAGAACACTGCGCTCCCAGTATACAGGCTTACTTGTGGATCCTAGGCCTCCTGTGGAACCGTCTTCCAGTTTAGGTTCAGGAGGCAGAAACCCTCTTTATGTTTAAGAGTTGAGCTAAAAACTTTCCTTTTTGATAAAGCTTATAGTTATGGACCAGCTCTTAAGTTATGCTGCTATAGGCCTACACTGCCAGGGGACTTCCCATGATGCTCCTCTCTCCTCCTTTCTCTCTCCATCTGTACGCGTTCATGCCCCATTAATGCATGTCACTAACTCGGCATCTTCCCTGGAGTTTTGTGCTTTCTCGTCTTGTAGGTGACCTTCGGTTGCGGGAGGCCTGCTGCCCCCGTGGTCCCACTTGACACCCACTGCCACTACTATCATTATAACTCATATTTCTATTATTGTTGTTATTATTGTTGCTTCTGTGTCTCTCTCTCTCACTCCCTCTTTTACTCTCAACCGGTCAAGGCAGATGGCCGCCCACCTAGAGCCTAGATCTGCACGAGGTTTCTTCCCGTTAAAGGGGAGGTTTTCCTTGCCGCCGTCGCCAAGTGCTGCTCACGGGGGGGGATGTTGAGTCTCTGTAGATCAAAGAGTACAGTCTAGACCTGCTCTATATGAAAAGTGCCATAGTGACATAACTTCTGTTGTGATTTGACGCTATATAAATAAAACTGACTTGACATTTTCTCTTTGTGTAATAACGTCTCTATTTCTAAACTATTTCAAATTTCTGCCCTGCAACTCATTTTGTTAGTATCATTAACTTGAATGATAGAATTTTGTAAAATCATACACTACAATAAAGCCAGTACAATAATAATGCAATCCCATCATCGTAATACGATACTCGTTAAAGATGATAAACAATAAAAATCAGTCCAGTCCTCCCACAAATGCAGTTTTCTGTTTTGGACACACATGTGTGGATGAGGACTGAATCCGATTTCCTGGATTTCTCTCTCCAGCACCACAGCCTGCAAAAAAAAAAAAAAAAAAAAAAAAAAAAGTGTCACTGATCCACAGTAACACTAACTGGGATGGAGATGTACTCTGACCACTCAGCATCCTCGCAGAGATGCTGGTTTGGGCAAAAAAAAAAAAAAAAAAAAACTCTGAGAGAGGGTGAAAGCAGGCTTTTGTATTGTTCACCAGCTCTGCTCGGATGGGAGGATGCTGTGTTTTGGCTCGGGATATGCCCTCCCCTTTTTTTTTTTGGCATCCTTGAAAAACAAGTGTACCAAAGTGCTTATTTAGGAAGAATCATGTCAGGCAGGTTGCAGACACGCTCACGTATAAACATAAAAATTAAACGCGATGAGCCGTCTGCACGTTTGAAAATAAAAATGCTATCTGACAACTACTATGTGAGGTGACACATTATACATGCATATAGATGGAAATGTTGCACGCTGATGCCGTGTGTCCCCCCCCCCCCCCCCCCCCCCCCCCCCGTTTGTGCGGCGCTCTGCTCCACTTCCATCTGTCACATCACACTGACTCCCGTGTTCCTGCAATCCTCCCTACGGTCATTCATCACAATGTCACTCAAACGCTGACTCGGGTCCCTGGAGTGTCATGGTAATGCCGTCCCCCTCTGTGTGTGTGTGTGTGTGTGTGTGTGTGTACTCATATTTTGGTGTGTGTGTGTGACTAAATGCGTGTGTGTCTATGTGCATTCATGCATGCTGGTTTTCTATTTTTGGAGGGGGGGGGGGGCGTGGCGGTGGTGTTTTTTTTCAGAAGGCGCCGGAGATATGAAGGTGTGTCGCTGTAGTGACAAGAGAGAGAGAGAGAGAAGAGACGGAGAGCGAGTCGACAACAGAGAGGAGTGGAGGAGAAGTCAGGAGGAGCTCGGCAGTAGCAACAGGCAGAGGGCAAAGAGGATGACAGTGCCTTCTAGTAGCCTCTCTGTCAACATGATTATCTTTGAACCCAGCTTGACGTCAAAGGCGTGTCACACAACATGCAAGATGGTTACTAAGGGGAGTCAAGTGGAGACTCGCTAGGCAGGCATGGGAAGACAGTGACAGAGCCGTGCTAGCTTTGCGTTAACTCCCCGAAGATTCGACGACATGAAATTATGAAAATCACATGTTCTGGCGGCAGATACTAAGCAAAGGGGGGGGGGGATGCTCACTTGTAGCTTCGCTGCAGCTCACTGCAATATGGATCAGAGCTCCAAGGGAAGCATCAGTCTGCAGGCATGAATAGAAAATCACTACAGCCGACGTTTGATCCACCATTGTTGTTTCCCAATTAGTGTCTGTGCATTGAGTGTCTCTCAGGATGAAACAAGACGATATCAATCCTACAGTAACAGATACGGACCTAGAAGCTTTAATGTCTTACATTACGTACATCTGAGGTGTGATAATGCCGTTGATGTGCTCTGTTAATGACATCAGAGTCGACTCTGTACAAAATGAAAAGCTCATCAAAGCGCATTAGATCCCAGAGGCAGCTCTACTACAGTGCTGTTTGCATTGTACATGCATCACTGGTCATTTTTAAGGCTGACAAGAACTAAAAAAAAAAAAAAAAAAAAAAAAAAAAAAAAAAAAAAAGAAGAACATCTCGTTATTACAGATCTGTATCAGCTCCAAACTGTGTTGTAAATTTAAAAAGACAGTCAGGCTGCTACAGTAGTTAGGCCACTGTCCGTTACATCACCCTGTGTCACGTATATGATGACTCTGCTCTATAAAGAGAGGGAATGAGAGGAGAGCTTTCAATGTGCTTTTTCCAGCTGTTCCAGCCAGCTATTGGTTTCACTTCTTTTCTTTTGTGCAAATATGAAAATCTATCGACAGAATCTTGAAACTCGCTTGAGCGGGTTCGCTCTTTTTAGCAGCAAAGTACAAAACATTCAGGTAACGTTAGCAAGCGTTTAGCCAGCGCTATCATCTCAGACAGATTATAGCAGCTGTAGATAGTTAAAAGGGAACAGTTTAGGTCTCAGGTAGCACTAATAAATTATATGAAGTCTTCTGTGCTTCCAGAGCAAGCCGTGTGAAATCTGATAAATTGACTCAAGTGATGTCACTTGAGTCCGCGTCAGCTGGGGCTGAAGACAAGTTTGAAATAAATCAAAATCTGCAGATATGTAGTTAGAAAGAGGTGAGGCTACCAGCCCTCTGTTACCTGCTCCTCATCTCTGCTTGAGGCTACTATCCAAGTGTTGGCAGCTGAATTGCATTGTGGGTAATGTGGGCACTACATTTTGACAAGCAAGAAGAATGAGTGAAACAAAAAAGATGATATCTATGGTTCTGCTACATCGATTTTAATCCTTTTTTTTATTTGTTTCTGCACTTATTGGAGTGCAATACTAAATGAGCGGAGTATCCTTTAATATACGTACGATAACTTGACAACAGGACAAAATTAAACTTTCGGCTGGTTAATGTGCCCGTGTTTGTACTGCCAGAGACTGTCTGTGAGAGAATAGAAACTTCTTTCTGTAACATCACACGAAAACCTGAACTGGACTGCGTGTTTCGTGTTTAATTCAACAACAAAAGCTGCGTGTCGACACTTCTCAGCTTAAACAATCCAGCTAACAACTTCACATCAGTTTCAGAAGTGGTAATCTCCCAGTAATCTCCCAGTTAAAATCAGGGTTCAAACACATTTCCATGACTTTTCCATGATTATTAAGTAATTTTCCAAAAGTTTTCAAGGCCTAGATAACGCTATTTTTAAAATTCCATGACTTCTCCAGGTTTTTCATGACCGTGTGAACCCTGTAAAATGTCATGCATATCATAGTGATATTTGAACAGTTGTGAATCAGGGCCTCTGGTGTTTGGATCCAGTCACTCGTGAAAAATAAGGTGTAAAAAAAGTTACAACAAAGTGTCAACGCTGCTCATTTCATGTTCAGGTTATTAAACATAATCAGACCTTTATACCTTCACCTTAAAACTGTCAGCCAACAAAGTGATTACGGATCTAAATTGAATCTTTGAGGTTTAGTTATTTGTCACTCGCTGACAGCTAAAGTGAATTTGATTTGATCAGGGATTTGAAGAGTTTAAAAAAATACTGATTAGCAGATTGGATGCTGGATTCAGATTCATTAAAATGTCATCGAACCGCAACCCTGTTCATAGTCACGTTCTTATTATTATGAGGTAAGGCAGTGCAGACTTTTGAAAATCAATCTGCACTTAAACTGCATTACCAGGCTATAATAGTGCCAGACCAACAAAAATAATGTGTTGATGTTTACGGTGATAAATTACACGACTCAAGAGTCTGCCAAAATGCTTAAATAATGGAACACCAGAAAAAAATAAATACATCCAAAACTCTGCAAAAAAACCCCTAAGTAACAATGATTTGTGGTTCATGAGGTAAACTTAACAGACGCTGCGGTATGGTCCTTTAAAAACAGAGCAACAAAAATCCTTCACAACGCCGTCTAAAAGGCATCTTTCGAAGATCTTGACCGGCCTTATCAGCAGATAAACAAGATTGTGCAATTAGAGCTTCAGTACTCCCTTTTCTAACATTCACATAAGCAGCGTGCTTGTCAGTTTCTCACTGATGGACTTAATTAACAATCAGTCGGAGGGAGTCTGAGTATGCAACGAGCTCTGCTGCTGCTGCTGCTAGGATTATCACTGGTTCAAGAAAACAAGATCATAGAACGCCAAATTTCAGCCTCCCTGCTTTAGCTTCCCCGTTCGTTTTCACATTGATTTTAAAATTTAACTGTTTTGACCTTCAAGGCTTTACATGGCCAGACTCCCTAATATATCAAAGATCTATTAACCCCTTATGTGCCTGGACGCCTGCTTAGATCAGCTGATAGTGGATTTCTGGTCGTTTCACAGAGCCGTGCTGGTGACTGAGGGCAGTCCGGGGCCCCCCAATCTCTCATATCTGCGTGAATTTCATTTTTTGCATTTATATTTTATTATTATTGTCTTATTGTGTCTTATCTTCTTGTGAGGCACTCTGCAACATTGTTAAAAAGTGCTATATAAATAAAGTTTTGTATTATTATTATTATTATTATTATTAAGCGGGTGTTTAGAATATTGTGTTTTGGTGTCAAAACAACTTGTGCCAGCACTTGCACACAAAAATTTGACTTCTCTCTGAAGTAACATAAAGTTTCAGTGTTTTTTAGTTTGACATGAAACACTGCATTTCACTAACATAGCACCAGCTAGCTTTAATCTATGTCCTCAGGTTTTACAAGCACAGTATTGACACACAACAACAAGACAGCATGCTGTTACGCTCAATAGCAGCTAAATTCCAGGGAGAAAATTGACACCAGCAACAATCATTATAATACATACATTTAGGCTGTTTGTTTCCTGCTCTGACAGTTCAGCAGGTACAAAAATGTCCTTTGAATGTCCTGATTTGTTGTAAAAAATAAAATAATTGTAAAAAAAAAAAGACGGGATTTCAGTGAATTTGCTATTCACTATGACCCAAGACTAACCAATTACTTTCCTTCAGTGACTAAAATGCTGTATAGACCTGTTGCAGTACTGTATGTGCCAGTAAGCACAATGCTATTATGTGAAGGCTGAAGACAACAACAAGGCAACAGCAGAGAATATATTTGCAGAATAAAGCTTGGGAGCCAACCTGTGCAGCCAAACACAAAAGTCCCAAGGAGAAAACACAGCAGGAGACTCCCAGCATAGCAGCGTGGGAGGAAAAGAGCAGCTATCAGCATACATCAAGTCATTTTACTGGCAGAAAAAAAAAGAAAAAAAAGAAAATCATCTCTGGAAAACTTGCAAGAGTCAGGACATGCAACCAAAAACACCTCAGAGTCCTCTGTGAGCTGGGAGGCTGCAGAGAAGCTCTGACCCTAACTGATCCCAGACCACAGCTGACATTTAAAAGCAGACATGAGAGGACTCACGGTTTTGAAGTCGCTGTGGCTGCACTCTTGGCCTTGGTAGCGGCAGTAGAGCATCATCTCTTTCAGGTCGTGCCCGACTCTTTCGATGAACTCCTTCATGCTGAACGCCTTGGGCCTGTAGGCGGTGAAGTTGGCTTTTTCCTGCAGGAAAGCCAGCACGTCGGGTTCGGCCAAGTGCGGCTGGGGGATTGTCAGATGCACATCCAGCAGGGCCAGCAGCTCTCCGGCGTGGTACAGGTCGTTACGCGTGAGGCGGCTGAAGCGGTAAGCGTTTAGGTTACAAATGGTTACTGCTGGGAAGACTAAGCTGCTCGACACCACGGCGTCCAAGCTGGTCACATGAGGGTAGGAGAGGAAATAGGCCAGGCGCTCGGCGCTCTCCAGGGCCAACAGTCCCAGGCATGCGAGCAGAGCCGCGGCCCAGAGCAAGCGGCGTGCGCTGGGCTGACCGTAAGGGAAGACGAAGCGCAGGCCGTGCAGCGTGCTGGTGTGAGCGAAGGCCTGCCAGGAGGTTGGGCGCAGGCTGGAGCTCTCCTGGCTCCCTTGACTGCCACAGCTCTCCTTTAGATCCATCATCAGCCCTCCAGCTCCTCAGCCAGGGAGCCCCCTGCTGCACTCACACCTGCACAGACAGACAGGAAACATCAATAAATACCATGGATTCAAATCCCATAATCATACAGACGGACAAAGAAAGAGAGAAGAAAGGAGGCACAAAAGAACAAAAGATAAAGACAAAAAAAAAGTGGAATAAATGAAACAGAGACATACAGCGAACACTGATAGGAAAACATGAGAAAACAACAAATTTAAAGCCAAACAGCAACTGACAAAGAGGAAGTACACATGAGATGGAAAAGAGCTCCACAGCCCAAATAACTACTCCAGAGAGAAAGAGGAGAAAGATGCTCCCTCGGGGCATCCCTCTCGTCTCCACCTCCACTCTCAATCACTCCCTTGAGCTGAGAGTTACTGTGGCTGCCAACCCGCCTGTGGCTGCTACTACACCCCCGCACACACCACACACACTCTACCCAAATCCAAAACTAGCCCCCCCCCACCCTCACCCTCCTCCTCCTCCTCCTCCTCCTGCCACGACCCCACTCCCTCCCGTCCCCTGTCACCCCCTGTGACTGCTCGATTTCATTGACAAAAATCCCAGAGGTAAGTCCTCTGTGATACCCGGAGCGAAAGGTGAGAGTCACTTAAGCTGCAAGCCAATCAAAGCTGCCTCTGTGTATTTAACGTCCCGACTCATATCCATTCAAAAACACACACGCGATAACTCTCTCGTGCATGAGTGCGCACGCAGATTCACACACACACACACACATCCAGGCTTCTCAGGATCTCCTGTGCCCCCCCCCAACTAATGACAAGCCTAAGCACCTCTCTTGTTCAGCCTAGCGAGAAGACATCCAGCCGGCGCGAGTGTGTGTGAGTCTGAGAGCGCACGTGTGTGTTAGTGCGTGTGTGTGTGTGTGTGTGAGAGAGAGAGAGAGAGAGAGAGAGACAGTGAAAGAGAGAGAGAGAGGAAGAGGGAGAGCCGTTGATGATCAAAGCCGCTGGTTAGTCTTGCTTGCCGATCCAAACTCCTCCCGTTTTCCTCTGGCCAGATACATCCGCTTTCCCTCCTCTTCCCAGCTCATCTGTGGCGGCGGCGAACAACAGCGGAGCCGGGAGAGACAGGAGGCGCACACACCAACACACATGCTGGCACAGAGAGAGAGAGAGAGAGGGAGAGAGAGAGAGGGAGAGAGAGAGAGAGAGAGAGAGAGAAGGAAGGAGGGGGGAGAGAGGAGGGAAGATGACACTCTCCTCGCTTGCTCTCTCTCCTCAGCAAAGTCTCTTATTGAATATGTTTGCTCCCTCCTCCTCCTCCTCCTCCTCTTCCTCCTCCTCCTCTTCCTCCAACACCACTACCTTTGCTCTCATTTGTCTCTCAGCCTTTCATATTTCCACATCTCGTCACCACAAACAAGAGTGATGGATGGATGCAAAACGGGAGGCTGTCGGGAGAGACAGATAGTAGAGAGGAAAACAGTGGTGGTTGGTTGGTTTGTCGGAGGCGGGGTGGGGGCTGTTGGGGCTGTTGGGGGGTGGGGGGGTTGTATGTCACGGGAAGTGAAGCAGAAGTGGAGACGGAGGAGTAGGGATGAGGACAAAAATAAGATGGGGAAAACTAAAAAAAGAGCGAGCAAGGAAGTGCGGTCACACGGGCTGCACGGCGATGTCACACGGAGGAAAGTAATTCAGACGCATAACTTCACACATGTGCACAGGAGAGAGACACAGACCGAAAGGGGAATAATAAGTAAAAACAGAGCGTGTCTGTCATACATAACAAAACGCTGGAATTATGAGCTTGTATATGTAATTTATGACATTTTATACTTGAGAGTAGCAGAGTGTTTTTCAATCAAGAGGCGGTCAGAGAGAGAGAGAGAGAGAGAGAGAGAGAGAGAGAAAACAGCCGGTATGTGAAGAGATACAAAGAGACAGGAGGAGGGAGGTGGTGAGAGAAAATAAAAGAAAGGGTGTGAGAGTGTTAAAAGGTGGAAAGAGGAATATAAAACAGCTTCTGTGTGTATTTGGATTGACTAGAAGGAGGCAGGTTGTCAAAATGATATGTGATGATAAATCAGTCTTATTCATTTCATTAATTCCAGCTGAGAGAAAAGTTGAAAGCTTGTTAAACTGGATTATGAAAGAAACAAAACCAAACAATACTGGATGTTTGAGGATGATACCAGTATTAATGTCTGGGAGCTAAAAAAAAAACATATCAGCAAATGTACAATAGCCAATAGAATATTCAATATTAAACAGCTGTGAGAAAGACATTTTACAGAGCTTGACGCTAACTAACAGATAACAACGAGGGCTCTAAAGTTCACTGGAAATTAAACAACACAAATATATTCATTATTTATTATTATGAGTAATTACAATAAAATATTATAATTAGTAATATTTAAAAAATGCAGCTCACAAAACTTTTTTTGTAGAACTATGATGAAGTATACTGAGCTAGGTCTTTGAACAATGTTTGATTGATCTTCATGTATTAATTCATCCTTTATTCACCAGTACTCTTATATTTCTGTCGACTGGTGCTACAGGGAAGCTTTTTCCAACCATCAATTATGTCAACAAATTCAACTCTAGGGCTGCAAGTAACAATTATTTGCATTATTGACGAATCTGTTGATTATTTTCTCGATTAATCGATGAAGAAGATGATGATGAAGTCGTTTGGTCTGTGTAAATGTCAGACAAACGTCCACAACCTAAAGATATTCAGTTTACTGTCATAGAGGATTAAAGAAATCAGATGATTCACATTTGAGAAGCTGGAATCTGAGAATTTGGACATTTTTTATAGTTGACGATTCATTTATTACAATATTTAAACTGGCTGAAAGTTAGCATACAAGTAACATGAGGTGCACGCAGTAAATGAAAAGCTAACATTGACTAAAGCTTGGTGGAAGAATTCATTCTAATGTTTAATTGCTAACAACCATGTTATTTACTATTCATCAAATTGTTGCTATTTAATAACATTTCATCCACATATTACTCTTGTAAGGTATTGTTACAAGACAATGTAGCAACCTCCTTGTAACGTCCACAAGGGAGGCAAAATATTAGGAACAGTTTCACTAAACTTATACATGTTCAGGTTTTGTTGACGTTGTCAGAAAGGTAATAATTCTACTTTATGTTTATTATTGAGGTCATAGTGGGTGGTGGTGGTGCTGTACTGCATTATATTGAAAAGTGTTCCTAATATTTTGCCATGCACTTTATTAAGAACACCTGTGAGATCTAATGCAATCCGATACAACAGCTCTGCCATAAATTCTGCTTTTACGAAGCTTGTACATTTACATGAGGAGGGTGAGTGTATAATTACAGTCACCTATACCATAAATTAAGTGATTAAAACTAACCCCACATTAACAGCCAGTCATAAAAATATGCCTTAATATTGCCGGGATAAAGCTCCTTACTGTTACACAACTGCCTCTACTTCAAACATGTAAATAGGATAAAGCCTAATAACATGGGGATGAAATATTATTTAATAGCAACAACTGAATGGACAGTAACGTAAATAATATCAGCAATTAAAACTTCCTCCATCTGAGCCCCTGCAACGTTACTGTGTGCACCTCACCTGTATGCTAACTTTCAGACAGCTATCTTTAGCTCTAGCACATAAATACTTATGTAAATACTTGTTTGTCGAGAAATTTACAAATGCAGCGATAACTGTGTATTATAAGGATAAAAGTTTATTCGCTTCACAGCCGTCCAAAAATAAATATAAAGGACCAGCGTGTAAAATTTAGTGGTATGTAGCGGAACAGACTAGGCAGAAATGGAATATAATATCCATAAGTATGTTAGCGTATAATCATCTGAAAGTAAGAATTGTTGTGTTTTTGTTACCTTAGAATGAGCCATTTATATCTACATAGGGAGTGGGTCCTCCTCCACGGAGCCCGCCATCTTGCACCGCCATGTTTCTACAGTAGCCCAGAACGGACAAACCAAACACTGGCTCTAGAAAGGGCCTTTTGCGTTTTTCTCCAGTTTCGCGGCCGCCGTAGGTTCTCTTACAGGATTGGAGAGGAAGGGGAGGTAAATGCCAATAAATCCTACGCACTGTTCCTTCTTCGTAGCTCCATCTTGAACTTCATGTTCTTTTGAAGCAGGCTGGCATCGCCGGGAGCTTATCAGTTTCTTTACTCCATCTCAGCAATATCCTCCAAATTAATTAATCTTTCCTGTTTGAAT
This sequence comes from Thunnus thynnus, assembly GCF_963924715.1. Classification (NCBI taxonomy): domain Eukaryota; kingdom Metazoa; phylum Chordata; class Actinopteri; order Scombriformes; family Scombridae; genus Thunnus; species Thunnus thynnus. The sequence continues at coordinate 6,963,645 of NC_089533.1, read as the reverse complement.
ACTAATGTTGTGTTGGAAATAACTATTAAAGGACCATTAAACAACAGATAAGTGACAGTATATGTGCTTGTATCTAACACAGCTCTAACCTACCAATTAAGCTGCTAAAGTAAAACCAGTCAAAAAATGCATTAAATGACATCCAGCCTTATTGATGTCATTGAATGCAAGAAAAGCATGAAAATAGGAAATAAGATAAATAAATAAACAAAACAAAATTACATAAATCGTGATACACAATGAGTAAAGAGATACAATATGTAATTTTACCATAAGAGTAAGAATTTGGAAGAATGTATTTATAGTGTGAAAAACATGTAAAATCATTAAATTTATTTATTTATTGCTTCTACTGAATAGGTTTTGTATTTCCAAATCTTCCAAATAAGTGTTTTCAGAGTTGGGCTCATATTTATCTTTATAATCTAATGTCATCAATGCAACACTCTCTAGTGTAATGTAAAAAAAAACCCCAAAAAACCCATATTATTGTTAAATGAGAGCCATAATGTGTGTCAAGATCTGTGGCAGTTAAAAGCTCTGTAACTGACCAGACATATGAGTCACATTTACATGACCTTTCCCAATAAAATCTGGAATGGCAATCCAGTACTAACAATACTGAAATCGAATTTAGTGATTGTAGTTTGCATTGACATCAGGCAGACTTTACCCTTGTTGTATTCTTATATGTAATATAAGAGGTTGTGTTCTGTGCATATTGGGGATTCAGTACATCACATTGCACTTGCAGACCAACTTCAGCAATGTGCGACAACACAGAATTCCTAATTAAAAGTAAAGAATGGCTGAAGTTGGGAGGTAAAGTACTTTATTTCTATCACTCTGTCAAATACACACTGCCAGTCGATCACACACTCTTTCTCCCAAATGAAATTTGCTGTGGTCTCAGACAGCTGCACGGTTTGCTGGTTTCTTAACAACTTAATTAAGCAAATCACCCCCTTTTTCCACTGAGGTAATGAGCGTAGTTTTACGGGGATTAAACAGTCTCCGGGGTTGAAAATAAGGCTTTATGCTTTAGCAATCTTATCTGCCTTCATCCATCCAGCCAACTTTACTTCCACAGGATTAATAAAGGCGGGGGCCTTGTTAGCCTTACCATATTCTTCTCTTTTTAATTTGCAAGGTATTAATGCTAAAAAGCTTAGTGCAACAATCTGGAATATTCAACAGAGTCTGAGTTCATCCTTTCTGTCACTGGGTAAAGGCATTTTTCCCTTCCCGACTTGGATTAACATTGACAGCTGATAATTGTTTATACAGTTTAGAGGTGCCACCGCAAAAACAGAAGAGTGCTTAAAGACACTTCTTAGTAAGTTCACCAGAACATCTTTAGTGCTCCTTGTCACAGATTCTTTCAAGTCTTTGAACTCTACTGGAGGGATGAACATCATTCTTACAAAACATATCCCCTTCTTTGGTATTTTGAAGACTGGAACACGTTGTTAAACATGCTGGAAAAAAAACTTACCATAGATGTTCAGTTGTGTTGCGATCTGGTGAATGTGAAGGCCACAGCTTACAGTATGAGTCACATCATTTTCATATTCATCAAATCCTTCAGTGACCCCTTGCTCCCTGTATAGAAGCAACTGCATTTATGTTTCCTCGCTTATTTATTCAGATTTTTCCTTTAATGTGTCATCCATCTCTAGCGCACTCTATGTAAATATATGTATATGTACAGTATCAAATGCATTACAGAAACAGCTCCAATGCAATACTTCAGTCTAAGATTTTTCACTGTTTTCATCATGTTTCTTTTTAAGGTTTATTCTTGACCTTTGAACAGCAGCTGTGAAAACGGCCTCGCTTCAAAGTTCATTTAGTACTTTTTCTGGAGCTTTCAATCATATCTCGTAGATGGAGTTTCCTCAGTTGTCATGATGAAATTTTAAGTGATTCTTCAAGCAGTTTTACACAGGACTTCTCGTCTACGTTCGCCTAAAAGTTAAAGTTCATTCTTGACCTCGGAGACAGACGCTGCGTTCACGTCAAATCCTTGAAACCATAATTGAAAAGCAGCTAAGTCAGAGAAAACGTTAATTAGCCTCCTAGTTGTAATTCTGAGTCGGACACTTGGGGAGTTTCTGAAAGCTATATCTCCCGCTTGGGGAAAAGAAATACTGAAGTGTCAGCGGATCACTGGCAAAAAGCCTGCAGAGCCTCACTGGCAGTTAAATTTAAAAAGTCCAATAGGCTATTAACACTAACACAATTGATTTGACTGATTCACAAGGAGCTATATACAACGTTTGCTTGTAACTTGCTTCACCTGTTCAAAGACACTACAAATACAAGACACAACAAAAGTATTTAATTTTGGCTGTTTAAACTGGATGATTTCAAGTCTATCAGTGGGGGGGGGGTAATTATTTTGAAATAATGTGTGAATACTCCCAAGTCGGCAGCAATATACTGAATATCATTAACATAAATTATTGCTATGTGATATTATCAAAAACTCCAGAACAGCTACTAAACGGACCTTGATGTGAGATGAACTTGAGGTCTCCACGTGAGATGGATGAGAAGTTGCAGGAGAAAATAAAAACTTTAACATCTACATTCCCATGACTATTAAAACTTAAACTCTATCTGCCGATGATGATCAGGTGATACAATCAAAAGCTCCAGAAAAGCTACTAAATGGACCGTGAGGCCAGATTGTTTCATCAACTGCTGTTTTCCAGATCAAAAACAAACTTTGAAACTCCAGTTTTAAGCCAATATGGATGAGAAGTGCTCAGAAAACATAAAAATTTGAACATCTATGACAATTAAACAAACTCCACCAGTTGATGGAGATCATGTGATATGACTGAAAGCTCCAGAAAAGCTACTTAATAGACCTTGAGGTGACACTCTCTCAACAAATGTCACTTCTAATTTTGTTTTTGCGAACTTGCACAGTTAAACTTTGAATCCTTGAATCCTTTTAGTTTTTTTTTAAATTCAAGAACTTTTTTTTTTTTACACTACACCTGTTATTTGTGTATTATCGATTTAAATAACTTACAAATAACTAAAGTCAGTGAAAAGTTCCTTGTTCACTAGTGTCAGTCCTTGTGTTTTATCTTTCTGTCAAGCGCACGTTTGAGTCTTTTACCATAAAGTAATATTGCTATTTTTTTCATCTATTCTGAGTCATTAAGCACTCTCCAGAGGCTCAACTTGTTAAAAAAAGACAAGCTTTTGGATATTTGAGGCCTCTCTACCCAAATCTCAGAGAGTTAACAGTACTTTACATCAGAGATGAGAAAGTTTTCTTCCCTTCTGGGACTCCAGTAAACCACAGATAAGAATCTTTTTTTAAAAATCTTTTAGGGATATATATATATATATATATATATATATATTTTTTTTTTTTTTTTGGGTCAGCAGACACTTCTTATAGTAGATGCATGACAAGACTGCGAGAGTAATTACACTTTCTGACTATCTTAATGGATTATGAAAAATAATAAGCTCTTACCAGGAGATAATTAGGATGTGTAAGTACCAGAGTTTGGCGCGACTGGGCACAGTTGATTATTACCTCTAGCGAGAGGCGATTGAAGTTGAAGGGCAAATTATTCCAGCGTGTGAGCAATAGCTGCAGACTAGCTGGAGCCCAGCCCCCCCTCCCCTTTTGTGAAGGTCTTAATTGGTAGATGTGCTGATAAGAGAGGGAGCAACCCCCTCTACACACACACAGACACACACACACACAAAGATGGACAGTTTCAAAGAGCCTCAATCTGGTCAAATTAAGTTCCCCTGCAATTAGAGTTTTATCATCAGGACTCTTAACTGGGTGCTTGATGTCTGTATGCTCTCATGAGCTCATAAACTTGACTAATGATGTCCACTAGGACCTGAACAGCCGAGGATGGTGTTGAATGCTACCCCCTGCTGGTATTAAGACTACTGTAACTTATACTGTGTAGACTGCAGTGGTTCCCAACCTTTACTGGTGTGTGTTTAATGGTCAGGTAATAGTCTGAATATGGACGAGTGAGCAGATCATTTAAAGAGGGATTATTCTTTTCTAATTGTTTAATTTGAAGGATATTTAGAGGCCTGAGGAGGGGAAAGTTTCCAGTATTTCACAATAAAAAAAAAGCACTACTTATATTATCTCTTTAGTCATTTAGTGCAGTGGTTCCCAACCTGTGGGTCAGGACCCCCAGAGTGGTTGCAACACAAATCTAAAGGGTCGCACGATATTAAAGCATGATGGGGAAGCAGGAAAACATACTTCTGCTACATAAAATCAGGGTAATTTTAAAGGATTTCATGTAATCTTTGCATTTTTCTTGTGAATTTCTTGTGAAAACCTGTAAATCTCTATGTAGGAGTTGTTTTAAGGCATAATAAACCAAAAAAAAGGCCAGAACTACTGATGTAGTGACCTCTATGTTTTGTTGGTCTGGCTCAGTACATTGGATTTGAAATGAAACAGTATATATGAACACTAACTTCCATCTCAATTTTGAAATAGTAGCACAATGACACATTTATACATTTTGTTTGTGCACCAAAAACAGCAACAACAAAAAGAACCTCATATTTTCTTTCTAGCTTGTAATGGGATCCAGCCATGCAGATAGTTTTGGTTTCATTTTCCCCAAGATTTCACATATGTGTCTCAGATTTCTGCCACCACGGAAATACAAAAAAAAAAAAAAAACGAGGTTTGTGCTGCTTAAAACATTTTTAAAAATTCAATAGCAACATCTCTCGCCAGAAACAGTGTCCCCGTTGCTCTGTTTTCATTCATCTCTTGTAAAAAAGTAGCTTCACTGAACACTGTTCAGAGTGAGGTCTGTGGATTATTCACAGCAATCATGACACTGTTTTTTTAAAAAGACATTTCTATTAAATTGTCCACTTTCACTGTGTTGGCAAGGTGGCAGAATCGGAGACAAATATCTTAAAATCTGCCCAAGAAAAAACAACAACTATCTGTCTGGCTAAATACCACTCGGGGCTGAGAGAGAAAAATGTTTTTTCTTGGATTTGTGTGACCCTTTAAGATCCATACTGGCTGAACAACGTGTGAATCGAAGCCCTTTTTTTATGCACATTACACCCAATGTTTGAAGCAGTGAGACAATGACAGGATTATATGGATGAAAACACCCTCACATTAAGCTAGAAATCACCACTTTTGTATCATACTTGCTGCTTAATTTCAGATTCAAAGTGCTGGAGCACAAAAGCCAAACAACAGGAAAAATGTGTCACTGTGTAAATACTTAAAACTGTACTGTAAATTATACCTTTATCATCCTAACAACTAAGAGCAGGAGGGCGAGAAGCATTTGGGGACAACTACAAACCCATTTCATCTTCCCCATCCTCTCTCTCTCTCTCTCTCTCTCTCTCTCTCTTTTGAACATAAACCAGGCAATTTGAGCAGCTGCATCGTACACAAAATGACAAAGAGGCTGCGGATTAACCTGAATCTGTTACAGTGAGGCAGGGTGGTGATGGTGGTGGTAGTGGTGGAGAAGGAGAGTGGATCCGGGATTCAGATCCTATTGGGAAAGCCTCCATAAGAGCCTGTTAGTCACAGTGCGACTCCACCCTGATGCAGACTAGCCAGGGCTGGGTAGACACTTTTGGTCAGGCAAAAAAAAACAAAACACAAGAGACTCAGTGACTACCTCCCTCCCTGCCTGCCTGAAAACCTCCGATGCACCTCTAAACGCATTGGTAAACAAACCGGGTCACAGTTTATCCACTTCCACTGTGAGGCTAAGGAGAAAACAGACGGGACTGAAAAATGCAGGACAAGGACAAGAACCAACAGGGAGAAAGAAAAAAAAAAAAGCAGCAGACAAAGGAGCCTCATCTCGATTTCATTTTACATAATTAGCAAATCAATGCTGTTTAGATTAGTCTTCCATTTCAAGGTCACTGAAGCAAAGTACAACAATGGATAAGAATGAAAGAAAAAGTGAGGGGACTGCATCCTTAACACACACACACACACACACACACACACACACACACACACACACACACACACACACACACATACAATCTCAGGCTAATTACAGCTTTCACAAGAATATAAGACATGTAATCAAACAGGGCTGATTTTTGGAGCTTTGTAATTGATTAATGAGCATGTGTTGGCTTTGAGCGGCTGCGTCTTATAACGCATCAATCACACAGTAACAACAGATGACGTCAAGATGTTTTCTTTAAACTGGATATCGAACATTTTTGACTCAAAAGAAAACAGTTTTTACAAGATATACACATTTTAACAAGTTCTTCAGTAGCCAGAGGGTGGTTTTAAAGAGGTGACATAAGGAAAACAAAAGATAATAAGGAGTTAATCGTTTGTCAGTCATGAAATAACCGAGGTCAGTGAAGGCAACAGTCTGTACAGAAGGGTTTGCTGATGTAAAAGTTGACATCAGAGGCTGTAGGTGTCCTCAGGTAACTCTCCCAGGAGTTCATCCAGGTCATCGTCTGTAAAAAACACACAGACACACATTAGCTAATTAATGTGCCATGAGCAGCTGAGATAAGACATAGATGCAGTTTCAGAATCACTTTTGCAATTGATCAACTTGGTGAATCACCATCAACTGAAAAAAAAAAAAAACATTACAAGAGCTGTTTCAATTGTCTACCCAGACAGCAGGGAAGAGAAATCTACAGATGTTCAGATGACGACGGCGCTTTCTGAAGAGTAGCGCTGAAACCACTCGTCCCTTAATTTAATTTGAGTGAATGAAACCTTTATCGCTCCCCCGAGGGGAATACGCTTTACACAAACAGCACGAAATAAAATCAACAACCATACATGACAGCACATGATATAAAACATAAAAGCGTTGTAAAAAAAGCATCATTTTGGGAAAATCGATAAAAGACATCGAGTTGAGACTATGTGATCAAAGCTTGTTAAGCAGCTGAAGCCCATAAAGGGTTTAGTGGGTCTTCTATGATCATGTGAGCTCAATTCATAGTGTACTGGTCTGTCTTTTTTCCCCCATTTATCTTGTCACCCAGTTCACAACCCTGTCTAGTTTGTTCTTTTTTAAAAAACAGACAATGCTTCCCTCACAACACTGAATATAAAAAGGTCGATATACTCTGAATGAAGGTCTTTTTAAAACAGTGTCAGCATATATAAAACTTCTAAAAACTTTCCTTAAAAAGTAGAGAGGTTGTTGAACCTTTGCAGACCTAGCTTTGGTGTTAGCATTCCTAGTCGATTTGCTATCAACAACAGCGCCCAGGTACCTATACTGCTGTACCCTTTCAACGGTTATGGTGTTCGTAATTACGGAGGACAGAGACGAGTTTCTTTTGAAATCGATGTTCATTTCTTTCGTTTTCTTTGTGTTTAAAAAAATCAATGGGTTATCTGAACACCAGAGGTAGAAATAGTTCATCTCAGCTCTATAAAAATGGTCTCATCGTCGGTTAAAAAGGTCCCATCAGAGCCGCATTATCTGCAGATTTTTATCGTTGTCCAATTATCCTGATGAATAACACAGTCATTGGTTTACAATTTGAAGAGCCAGAGAGAGAGAGTGAGTGAGAGGACGCAACCTTGCGGTACCTCGGTCTGAGTGATGATGACGGATGGCTGTCCTCCATGGACGTACTGTTACCTCTCAGTGAGGAAGTCATATATCCATCCTATGAGGGTCTTATTTACACCCAGCTTCACTGTCAATATATCTGCCTGGACGGTATTAAAAGGCAGATGAGACATCAGCAAACAGTATGTGCACATAAGATGATGGAGGGTTTCCAGGTGTCTGTAATCACATCACACCCTTCTTTGCATCCACTGGTTGCAGATTTTAAGTGAGATAAAACAATTTGTTAAAGCTACTGGTCTAAAATCATTTCAGTCAGAGGTATTTGTCTTTTTCAATGACCTCAGAATTATTTAAGAGTCCAGTGATGCTTGAAAGAGATTAGTGACTAAAAAGGTTTAACTGCTAACAACACTTCCTGTAGCATATTTCTCATCCGTCCCATCAGGACCGGTGGATTTCCTCGTGTTTATCAGGGAGAGGGTGCGCCACACATTTCCTTTGATGTTATATGTAGTGGTGCTCCGTCCTCTTTCCGGTTCCCCCTTGTGGCTCGAGCTGGGATGGTCTATCAGTCTCATGACGTGTAAAAGCAATTAAGTCATTGGCAAACTCTGTTGGTGCAGAGTCGGTCTGCTGTGAGTTCAAGCCGACCGTCGTCTTTATTCCAACGCCTCCCTTGTCGTCGTCGTCGTCGTCCTCGAGTAGCTGCTCCACTTTAAGCTTTGTAGTCCCTCTTTGCTTGGTTTATTTGCATCTATATTTCTCTCTGAGTTAGTTTTCCTGTGCGTCTGTCATTCAATTTAAATGCCTGTTCTTGGATAAGAAGCTTTCTTATATCAGCAGTAACCCAGGGTTTAGTATTTGCATGTGTTTTTATTACATTATCTACACACACAAGTTAATATAGGATGTGACCACCTATGTATACTTGTCTAATATATTCTGTATGATTCATCTATATTCTGTACAATCTGAGCATCCAAACACTCCCGGTCTCACTGTGCTCATCTCACACTTTCACTTAGATCTTGATTTGGGTTTTTCAGTTTGTAATTTCTGTCTGTTAGATGGTTGTTAAAACAGTGTCACGGTCGGATGCAGCTATCGGTTGTTTTCTGGATGTCTTTTAGTGAGCCTTAAAATTGCCGTTGCATAAATCATTAGTTTTTGATCCTCTAGTATCACATTTGAAATATTGCTGATAGTGTGTGGCAGCGTCAATGCTGATGAGCAACCATTAAAGTCAGCCGGTATTATTTTTGGCACCTTTGGGGAGATTCCAGCTTCCAGATCCTGGATGTGCTGGTAAACAGTCTCTGTGGAGTATCGTCATGGCACAACAAAGCCACGTTAAATACAGTTATTGTGTTGACTCTCATTAGTCTAAGATGCTAATTTCTGGCTCATTATCAAGGTTGCATGTTATGACAGTATTAGTTTCAGAGGTATCTTGTCATCATGTGTTATACAGGTAGAAATTTCAACCTACTGGTTTGCACTAGAGGATATCTGAGGGGATCAAAGTCATTAGGATTCATCCTTTGGCAGCCATGAAAATGTCATTACAGCCAATAGTAGTTGAGATATTTGGTTCTGGACCTGTCTTTGAGGAAACGTTACTTGAGTCTTGCCGCTAACATGACTAAAAACACTGAACATCTTTAATGTTTCATATATTTATCAAATGAATACTTTTGAGGTGGATGTTCAATTTGACTTCAGACTCTGCCAACTTGTTGTGAATTATAATGTGCATCTTATTTTATGGACTAGATAATGGGAAAAAAAGAAGAATAGCTTAATCAAAGAATCCAGAACAATGCAATCAGACGCCTCTTTGTCACAGAGCTTATGTTTTGCAGCAGTTCGTTAGGTGTTTGGGGACGGAGGAGAGTCCAATTAATATCTCAGAACAGTATCGGGCACCGTTGTACTTCTACTTAACAAAGAAGTATTTTTATTGAGTTTGACACTCGGTGAAATTAGGATGCGACTCTCTCAACCAGCACTGTTATTACAAATGAAGGGGGGCCCCACCTGCATCCCAGCCCAAGTCCTGAGGTGCCGGCTCTCGGGGGCCTCCGCTGGAGTCGACTCGAGGGTCTGCACGTTTCCCTTCTTCTTGTCCTTCCTCCTCGTCCTCGTCGTCGTCAAACATCAGCTGCATTTGAGAAATCGGCTCCCGGATGACGGCTGGTGACCGAGCAGGTGACTCCTGGATAAAAATTTTTTTAAAAAACAATATTTTGTGGGGGACAGCTGACAGTGTGACACAACATTTTCTGGATGACGGATTTAGTATTCGTTGGAAAGCAATTGTGCTGTTTTTATCTCGTCTCGCTCACCGGGACCAGCGGAGGCAGCTCAGCGGAGGACAGGCTGAATCCGTCGGGGGTGTAGATCCTCAGCAGGTTGTTGGGTGTCACGTTTAGGTAATGGTTGCGATGGGAAGGAGAAAACACACCCACCTGTACGCAGAGCGAGCACAGACTCAGACAAACACCATAAATGGATTTGTAACCAGTATATATATTTTAGGTTAACTGCAGTTATCATCATGGGTGATATTTAATTATAACCTTGTGTGGGAAGTCTTACTTGTTTGAGGAGCAGTACAGCTCCGACCTTCAGCTCCCCCACTCTGTCCTCGAGGAGACGGCGATGAACCGTTCCCTGAATCTCCCCTTGAGTCAGAAATATTGAGAACAGAACAATGAGAGACGGGGCAAACAAAAAACATGTCAAAGATGTACTCTGTGTGTGCTTTTACAACTGAGGAGCTTTCCAAAATAAAATAATTTGACAACTTAACAGAAAATTCTGGCATATTTTAACCTGCTGTTTTACCCACAAACGTGGTCACTGAACTTTGCACTCGCCACCTCCGTTGTGGTGAAAAACTCGTCTAAAAATCATTAAAAACTATTAAAAAGGTTTTGAGTACACACACACACACACACACACACACACACACAATACTTGGAAGTAGATCAATTCATTGTTGGTTTGGCTCTGAATATGAGATTTGTTCCCAATAAGAAAAATATAGAAAAATCGGCAGCCTTGTTCTTTTAGGGCCTTGAGAACTAATAACATAACTCAAAATATCTGCAGAACACAGATTGAGCTGGAGGAGAGTGAAAACGTACCTTAAAACACTTTAGATGATTCTAAACAGCAGGTCTGTTTATTTTCAGTGATTATCTTTAATAATTCTTCTGAAACATTTAGTCTAGTGAAAAATAGAGTAAAATATCCTCTTTCCCCCAGAGTGACACCTTCAAATGACTTATTTTGCTCAACCAACTGTCCTTAAACCTGTGGATAATGACATGAAAATGATAGATAACAGAGAAAAGCAGCAAATCTTCATGTTTGAGAGGCTGGAATCAGAACATTTTGGGTCATTTTTCCTTTAGAAGTAGCCACGTATCAAAACACTTTTGATGAAATTTTCTCCTGATCAATTAGAAATCACACCGCAGGCTGACAGCGGCTTATGAAACAGCTGAATGCTAAAAGCTAAAAAGCTGCAAATCTTCTAGCAGGTGGGAGGCACATTACTGACAGAACAGTCCCTCGTGGTGTCACTAGCACTTAATGCCCACCCACCGCTGATGCCAATCTACCGCAATTGAATCGCTAATAAGCACTTAAGTCTGCTGTTGAGTACGGCATCCACTCCCGAGTGTTGATAATCAGTACACCTCGTGTGGCTGCTCTCTGGGGGCCATGGCAACCGGCTCGGCTTAGAGACGGATCAGACAAAAGGGTAAAAAAAAAGGCTTTAGACGGAGCGAGAGGAGACAGATTCAAAAGACAGAGAGAGGAAGAAAGAGGCTTCGGGCTGTAGGGGCAGGAATGATGTGAAGAGGACTCGGTGTATATATATATGTGTGTGTGTGTGTGTGTGTGTGTGTGTGTGTGTGTGTAATCAAGCATGTTACTATGGCTGAACTCTGCTCTCGTACCATGTGGAGCTCAATCAGGCGAGATCTCAGTGAGCAAATGTTAAATGTGAAGCAAACAGCTCACAGCTTCACCCCTCCATCCTTCTCCTCCTCTTTTACTCACCATCACTTAACACACACACCTCATTATTCTCCTCACTTTGTTTTTCTCTGCCACACTTGTTGTTTATTCTGGAGCCTTGAGTGTTTTTACTTCAAGATATAGTATTTCATTTCCACCTTGTGTGCACTGTTGTTACGCATTTCTACAGCCAACCTGTGCAAGTGTTTTTTACGTGTGTTCGGTACCTGTCGGGTCTTTGAACACGGCCTTGGCGTCGGTGTGTGTGTGGACGATGCTCTTCAGCAGCACGGCCATGTTGGGCACTTTGTTTTTCGCCAGCTGTTTCAGTGCAGCCTGGGTGGAAGACACGAAATAAGATTCTTTACTTCCTGGTGGATCAAAGTGTTGGTTCAGTGAAACATGTAGAAAGCAGAATTATTTCAGGACAACACACACATCGACTTCCACCCACATTACTACAGCATTTAATCATATATCAGATTCATAAGTACAACAACCATTTCTTCTTCATCCATAAATAAATATTCTACATCCACATATTCGCACACTGCAACTAGAAGAGTGTGTCTCCCTTAGAGCCAAGATGGCGGTGAAAATAACAAAACACGAGGATTTATTCATCTCGTATCGTAACTTTAGTGGATCGTAACATATTGGGTATGAAATTAATCTGCAGATGCTCTGGTTCAAGATGAGATCAAACTTCTCTACGGGAGACAAAACGTCGCCAGCAACAGACAGTAAACCTTGTTTTTAGTCTGATGTGCAAAATTCAAAACTGCAGCAGTTGTTGATCATTTGAGGCCCCTACAGACCCGTTAAGAGGAGTCAATGGTGTTAAAAAGCAGGTTTAAAAAGATAAAAATATTATGCTGATGGGTCCACAGATAATAACCATACTCCTGAACTGACGGATGTATTTGTTTCTGTGCTGACAGTGAAATTCATCCAGCAATAACAAACCAGTTTGGTTTCTTCAGTCATTAACACAAGTTCTGATAATTGTTTTAAAGCTCGTGTTTGCAGAATTTGAAATGTCTTTACTTTGGTGCCATCTGGTGATTGTGAAGCAACTGATGGAGAGCCGGTTGACCCAAAGTGAAGAACTCATCAGGAGACCAAGGACATCTTACGCAGGAACATTTATTGAAGCTCGATCGAGGAGGAAAGAGTCAGAGGACGAATAAAAACACTCGATTCTGCGGTCTACTTCCAGACAAGAGTATTTAAACCCTTAAAACCTCCAAATAAGGTTACTCTTTACTCATCTATGCCTCTACTGGGTATTGAACTATAAACAAGACTGATTAAAGTAAACTGAAGTCACGTAGTCGGTACATAGGTCACATGCAATCCATTCTGACTGTCTGCATTAAACACAGCGTATCTCCGCCCGACCTTGGTCGCCATTGGACACAGCCGGCCTTATCAAGACGGCTGCATATCCCAGCCAACCTCAGCAGGCAGAGAGATGAACCGCTGTGAAAGAGACGGGTCATGACCTGCTGCTCCCAGGATAGAAGAGGACAAGAGAATGACCCGGGGAACAAATATTCCCCCCACAGTGATGATATAGAGAATTACTCAGTGCTAGACTAACGCATACTGATACAGATGGCTGCAACGCATAATTATTTCATCGTTTGGTCTATAAAATGTCAGAAAATGGTGAAAATGTCGATCACCGTTTCCTAAAACCAACAGTCCACAACCCAAATATATTCTGTTAAAAGAACAAACTGGAAAATATTCACATTTCAGAAGCTGGAACCAGAGAATTGGACATTTTTTCTCTAAAAAAAAACATCCTCAAAATGATTTAACGGTTGTCAAAATAGTTGGCGTTTCATTTTCTGGAGACAAACTCCTCACTGCAGCTCTAATATTCATATATTTAACTTTAACAGAGGTGTTAAACTGAAAACTACTAGAATACTTTATTCAATTCGAATAAAAACTAGTGATATTTATTAAAAATGTGTCCATATACACCATCTATCAAACACCTTCCACTTTTTGTTTGAAGCATGAGATTTATTCAGGTTTCAGAGATGTATTAATGTTAATAAAAAACAGCAGCAAGCAGTATTTACTTTCAGGCTTTTTTCCCTCGATGCATTGGATGTAACGTGTTGTTGTTCGGTCAACAGGAGTAGGGGGGGGGGGGGGGGGGGGGTGTGTTCATTTGTTTTTTCCTGCAAACAGGGATTTTTTTTTTAGGAAGCTGAGGTGAGTGAGCTTAGCCAGAGTCCCGCCAGCCTGGACTCTGAGTATGTAAGCGGAGCCGCGACGGAAACCGACATGTTTAAGCGCTCGTTAGACAATTGCGAGTCAAAAACACTGGTGAGTTATTAAACAGAAGCCTCTTGTAGTGACACACAGAGAGAGCAGAACAACAGCAGAGTCTCCATTAGAGTGATTGATGAGTGATCGTATGGTTTATAATTACAAACACCTCCGTTACAGCTCTGTCATTTGTCCTGATTACGCCGATAGACCTCCGGCAGCGACACCGAGTCTGTTATTTGAAAAAAAAAATGCTTGACCTAAATAACAAGGTGCTTACTGTGATGCTGGATTTGGAATAAAATAGGGAAACAGTTTGAGTAAGTAAGTTTGTTTGTAATTGAAAAAAAAAAGGAAAAGGATGTGTGACGGTAAAGAGATTTAACCTTTCGAAGCACCATGACCACACTGTACGACTGCAGGAAACACGAGGGGTTTCTCTCGTCCAATCCCATCTCTGCCTTCATCGCCGCCCAGGCGCCGCCGTTGAACTCGTCTTCATCGGTCTGGGAGCTGGAACCCTTTAAAGTCGAGACAAACAAACAGAGTCGGATCGAGATGTTCTGTTGTGTACGCGCTGCGTTTACAGCATAAACATCTTTCTGCTCTGCCTCTGACTGTTACTGTGATTAAAATTCTTTTCACACTGTAGTCTGGAACCACTGCAGCGTCTGGTTTTTTGAAGGTGCAACATCCAGACACAAGAGCGGTGACTGAAAGTAGAGCTGCAACCAGGGTCCAAAATGAACTTATTTTTTACTGGCCATAAAGCTGCATCATGAACTATCTGACTAAAAATAATGACCTCAAGTTTTTAGTTTGCAAAGTCATCTTGCATTACTTTGGCTCATACTTTTCCACACACACTTTACAGAAATATGAACACAGGAGCATAAACTGAATCCAGCATACAGAACATACTGAGTTTATCTTTACCTAACTCATACAGTATGCTCCTACACCTCATCATCAGACATGTGTATGTCACTACCAGGGTGCTGTTGTGTGCGTGCAGAGCCCTCGACACCAGGACCCGTATTTGCACACGTTGGCGGTGCAATAACTTAAAAAGGACCATAAAATTGTTCCTTGCATCCATAGAGTGGTGTGCATGTTAATTTACAGGAGAGTTTGACACCAGAATGGCTCTGGAGGCCCACATAGCTGTAACTGTAATAGATGTTTAAGATTGAAATGCCTTAACGCAGAAAATGCAGCCTCCACTATTTTTTAGACATGCAGCAATATGGAATTACAGAGCCGATAACAATAACAATAATTATAGATTTCTGAGGTTCAAACGTTTGTTGTGGCTGATACAATATAATAACTGATTAACAATCCCTACAATAAAGAATATATTTATTTATTGTAAACTTGTTTATCATTTTAATATGTGGACTAATTAAAATCAGACCGTATCTCCTTATTGACGAGACCCTTGGAATAAGCTTTCATACTGCCAGACTCTACTGTTTATAAAAGCTGCAGTTCTTTAACTGGTTAACAGCTCTGTGCCATCATTCATCTTCTCCTGAGTCGTCGTCCCTCTGCTGGTCAGACTCACTGCTGCAGCTGCTGCTGGTAGAGAGGAGGAGCAGGCTGCCGTCAGCCTAAAGGCTACAAAATTCAACTTATTTTAAGATACTACTTAGCTACTTAGACTCAGTTGTTACATACAGTGAACGTCTGTTTTGAGCTCGTTCATAAGAGTTGACTATTAGCATAACCAGCTCCATATAGCTGTAAAACATAGAGGCTGCAGATGAGAGGGGAGCAGGAGTCGACTGCTGGAAGTCAAAGACGTTGTATTTAAGTTTATGTTCTGTTTGTTCTCTTACTGCCAGATTTTGTTGCACTTACGGCAGCGAGCAGTTGTAGTCGACTCGAGTAAAGTAGAACCTAAAGTCCGTTTCATCCTGTGTGTGTGTGTGTGTGTGTGTGTGTGTGCGTGTGCGTGTGCGTGTAGCTCAGCCTCGCCCTCAAACAGGCACAGACAGAGCAGACAGAGAAGGAGAAGCAAAACTCCCGTTCTCTCCCCACTAGCTCCCATCAGCTGCTCAAAGAAGACAAAGTGTGTGTGTATTGCGATCATCGTGATCATGTACAATCTGATATTCATCATTTAGCAGCGGTGCTGTGCTGCTGTTGACAGTATACAGGGGAAACACTGAAGCACATAAAAAACACAGTGATGTAAACCTATATTATTTAACTTCCACCTGTCTAGTGACCCCAATTTATTTTTCCACCAAATCCAAAATTTACCCACATTTAGCACTTGGTGGGTGTTAATTCTGGACCCTGGCTGCAATAATTAGTCAATCAACAGAAACTTAATCATCTACTATTTTGATAATGAATTTGTTGTTTGACTCATTTTTTAAGAAGAAAATTTCCAAATTCTTGGATTTAGCTTCTCAAATGTGAAAATGCTCTGGTTTCTTTAGTCCTCTATGACACTAGACTGAATGTCTTTGGGTTGTGGACTGTTGGTCGGGATAAAACAAGACATGTTAGGTTGCAGTGAGACATTTTTCATTTTCTAACATGTTACAGACCAAATAATTCATCTATTAATAGAGAAACTAATCAGATTAACCAATAATGAAAATATTCGTTAGTTGCAGCCCTGACTGGAAGCTTCTGTGACACGATGCTTCACCTTGATTATAATTTGCAAAAAGTAATTACATCAGAGATCTGGTTATTGCTTTTTTACAAGATAATAAAATTTATATCAAATTAAATTAATTCGTGTGTTTTTTGTCTCTGAGAGTATTTTTATTACCTGGCTTGGCAACCGGGCCACAGCACCGTGAGCAGGAGTCTGAGGAACAGACACGACTATGTCATCCAGACTTTGACCCTGTGGCTGAAAGAGAAGAATTAAATCAACATTTGGCACCATGATGGAAAAACAAACACATAACCAATAGATTTCTTCGACAGTCATTTCATTAAAGTTTATGACAAAACCGCAGAGCAAAGAGACTTTGTAGATGAGACGATGTGTGATTTGACCGCTCTGAGCTCTACAGCACTTTCATTTCAGGTGAGAAGCAACAAATAGTTAGTGGCGTCAGCGCAATGCAACCAGACAGATCCAGTTCTCATATGAAGGTAATTTCAGATGCATGGCAGAGGGAGTGAACCAGGGCTGGATGAGACTAACCTGCTGTGGCAGGAGTCCAGCGGGGCCAGGGAAGCGTCTGGTCCTGGGCCGATGAGGCTCAGAGCGAGGCCTCTTCTTGGGAAGCTTATTAGAGGCAGATACCAGCTGGACCAGACGATTAGTGAGGACTGGTGTGTGAAGGGGATGTGGGCTCAGAGTTGGGGAGCTCTGGGGCCCTGGAGAAATGGTCTCAAAGAGGCTGCGGGCCTGACGGGAGGGTCCCGGAGTTGCCCACGGTCTCTGTGGCTGCTGAGGCCTGTTTAGTGTCCTAGAAAGAGGGCTGGGGGCCGGGGACGTTGCAGTGAAGCCTGGGAAAACACTAGGACTCTGCGGAGGGGCTGGCAGGTGAGCAGGGCGGGGATTCGGAGATCGTACATGAGCAGCAGAAAAGGTCCGAGGAGGTGGCGTATGACTAGATGAGCCAAACGACTTGTGTGCAGTGCCGAGCTCTCTCAGGCCCCCCGCAGGTGGCCTCTGAGTCCCTCCACAGGCTGGGGGCCGCAACGTTTTAGCTGAAGATACATTCTCAACAGGAGGCGCAGGTGGGGATGGAGCAGGAGGTTGAACCAGGCGGTCACACTCATCCAGGTCCGCCAGGTCGACATCCCAATCATCAAAATCATCCTGAGCCACACTGGGCTTCTGCAGCGTCTCGGTGTTGGGATGACTCTGATGTGATGCCAGATTAGACTGAGAGACATTCAGTGTGGGGAGAGGGGAGGAGGAGTGAGTCTGAGCGGAGGAGGAGAGCTGTCTCAAACCCGGAGCAACAGTTTGTCCAGCAGCAGTGTGCGTGCTGCTCCTTGATGCTGTGCCATTACACGGGGCAGCTGATCTCTCTCCAGTTTGCTGCAGGCAATTTTTCTCCGGCTCTCTGCGAGTAACAGAGGAGGCACGCAGCGCACAGGATGACACAGCAGCTGCCACATCGGCTGGTCCAGACGCTGAGCCCACAGCCCAGTCTGTCCCGAGCAGGTCCTGGGAAACACACACACATACACACACACACACACACACACACACACACACACACACACACAAACAGTGTAAGAGAGGGAGAACAGAAGGAGGATTATTATGTCCCAAAATGAGTTACAGTTGTCTGACAGTTAAGTATCAATTGAAAACAGGTGTGTTAGAGTGTGCTGGGACTCACCTCATCATCGAAGTCCTCGCCAATGCTGAACAGGCCACTTAATTTGCAAGTCTGTAACACAGGTAAAAACACACTCACGAAATGCTCTCACAACATGTTGCAGCAATAAAAGTCCAGATGTCATTTGACACGTGAAATCAGTCTATTAAAATGCAAAAAAAGAGAGAAACGAATCCCAAATCTCTGTGTTATTATCTGTGTGCAGTGACCGTCTAGCTAGCATATGTTAGCTCAGCAGGGATGGCTCACTTACCATCGCTGTCATGAGATATCGCGATGAAAGGCGTATTTGATCAGTTTGGAAAGGTGTATCGAACTTAGCGAGACATTGTATGCCATTCAGTAACACCGTATAAATATAATTTCTTATCCTTTTCGATGTCGTTACTTCCACGAGTAAACGCAGCTAGCCATCGGGCTGGATGAAAACTTTTGCTGCTGCTTGGTACCGCGCCCCCACGTTCAAACACGACGTGATGACGTATGTGATGTTTTTACGAAGAACGTTGAAGCGCAGCGAGATGTTTCACTCCTCGTCACTTCCGCCCCCGCATCACAGATAGTTTAAGATACCTTAAAACTACATCGCTTTCACTTTCATTTTCCTGCTTTCATTTGAAATTAATGAAAATGATTGTCGGTGTAATTTACTTGACGTTTATTTCTTCTATTTTTGGACATATTCACAACAAACTGACAACGTTTTATTAACCTTTAAGCCAACCTTTACCAGGAGGAAAATGGAAATTTGAACAGCTACAAATCCTTGACAACTGCGAAAACTTTCTCTGCTGAGGAAGATCGTGTGATGCGATAAAAAGCCCCAAACCAGCTACCAATGCACCTTGTGGTGAGGTTGTTTTTCCAATGACTTGTTACTTTTTAAATTTCCAGACCATTTATTTTAGTTTGGCAAAGAAAACTAGGTTAATCTGTTGCTTTAATCTATCAGAATCTCGTCGGCTGTAAATCCTGAAGAACGAATAAAAAAGATGTACCAGTATGATGTGAAGTAAGATGTGAAGGGTGAATAGTTTTATTTCTAAATATAGGCCTAGATTAATTTAGTGTATTGTTTCCCTATAACAGTTTCCTCCACCCTTCTCCATCAGCTTAAACTGCCTTCCTCTACATAACTGTTATTTCACTTATAGCCTACTTTTGCATAATCTTTTGCTGCTTGTCGCATTTTAACTGGAAATACATGAAATTTAAAACGCTCCCATAATGCTATTTACTCATTCTGTCCTTCAACTTTCAACAACTGACTTTGAACCATATTTAACATATAATGTATGTAGCAGTTGACACTATTTTTTACCTGTAATAATACTTGACGTTTCACATGATAATTTCTTCAGATCATCTATAAACTAAGAAGAGATGGAGTCTATCTTGTCATCTCCTGGTTCTTTGGTTTACATGGCTTTTTTGGAGAGATAATGTCGAATAAATAGCCTACTGCCATCTAGTGGTCATTTTGTAAAATACAAGTATCAGTTTGCATTCTGATCTATTAATAATTTGTGCTGGACTTATCTTTGGTCAACAACCTTGTGACTGTGTCCACACAGAGAGGGCGTAAGATTTGGAGGTGTGCTTGTAAGATTTTACATCAAAGTGAAACAAGACTGATATCAGTTATGAATCTTTTTATTTGACCTCTCCTTGGACCTCTGTGACTCACTGCACTTACAGTGAAGGGTGAGTAAACACTGTATGCTGACATTTCTCTGAACAGTGCTGCCCATTTCTTCAGAAGAGACACCATGCTGCTTTACGGAGGTTCATGTATGGACTTTTCAGCTCTGATGGAACAGGAAATGGCATAAAACTATTTACTTTTTAACCTGCGTTCTCTGTACAACTTGCTAAAGGTTTACTTTGTCCTTTGCTCACTTTAAGGTGCCATGTCAAGGGAAACATTTCCGTTCTCTTCTACCTCATTGCGCTCGCTGAGACTGGAGCAAGAGTTCCAAGACTGGGAGGATGCACGGCGGGCGGTAGCCCATAGGAGAGCCATGAGCAGGGCTCCGTTGCCCAGGGCCCCCAGGCCTCCACCCAGACAGCAGCGGCTCCAGGAGGTCCGCGCCCCTCCGCCCCAGATCCGGTGCAGAGATGTGGCCGTCCACAACACGTTCATGTGTGGGGACATGAAAGGAGTGTATGCGGTGCTGAAGGACCCTGGAATGGTCAACGCCCTGATGGAGACGGTGCATGAGGAGATGGTGTGGGCTCCAGAGATGGGTATGAGTTCCTGACTACATAAATGCTATCGATGCTTTTGTCCTTACTTCCCTGACAACCTTTTTGTTCTTCTGTCAGGCATGTGGACGCTGAGCTCGAAGGTGAAACAGACTTCAGCTTTACGTCTGGCTGCCAGCAGAGGACACACAGGATGTGTGGAGGAGCTGCTGTTCCGCGGGGCCGAGGTGAACGACGACCCCGGAGGCAACACCGCCCTCCATGACGCCTGTATAGGCGGTCACGACGTCTGCGTCCAGGTGCTGCTCTCTCATGGAGCAGATCCTGAAGTGTTGGCCGCAGATGGCAGCGCTCCTCTTCACCTCTGCACATCTGCTCAGTCATTCCAGTGAGTGGTAAAGGAGCCATTTCTACTCCATTAATGTCAATATTCTGTTCTCTATTAGGACCAATTTCACCATAGGGGTAACTGAAATTTGGTTTCAGCTTAATCTTCTCTTAAACAAGTGATTTCCACTATTGTAGCAATAAAAAGTGTGTTATTAAGACTTAATTTTCTTAAAACAATACAAATGGTCTGCCTGAAGTGTAAGAACCTTCAATTTTCTACTAGTTTTAAGGCAGTAATGTCTTCTGACTCAGTATAAATGTGACATTTTTGGAGCGTAGATAGCTGATGTTGGTATAATCAGACTATGTGAATTGTCTCCCAGGTGTGCTAAGCTGCTTTTAGAAGGTGGTGCAGAGGTCAATGTGAGAAACAAGGAGTCCAGGCTCACACCTCTGCACGTCGCCGCTCGGCGAGGCCTTGAGGAGCACGTGGAGCTCTTCCTCTCCCACGGAGCAGACGTTTTAGCCACAAACCAAGAGGGAGAGACCCCTCTGAACGCTGCATGCGGCGGGGCAGAGAGGCTGTCTGAGGCGGGCCGCTATCTCCGTGTGATTCAAAAGCTGCTGGATGCCGGAGCTAACCCCCGAACTGCGGGCAGGAAGCAGCACACCCCCCTGCACAACGCCTGCTCAAACTGCTGCCACAGGATTGTAGATGTCCTCTTGCAGCATGGAGCCAAGGCAGACGTCGCCAACTGTGCAGGATACACGCCAATGGACTGTCTGTTGCAGGTAGTAGATAATAAGGGCTGGGTGGATATCAAGGGAGCAACAAAGTGAAGTTTAGTATTCTAAAGTCAGTCATCCAGTAGAGATAAAGTTTCAGCTCCGGCAGTGAGATAAACACTTTTCTGCTCTGCTTTAAGGTGGTTGAAGATTACCCGGACCAGCAACCTGAAGCAATAGCACGGTCCCTCCTGAACCACGGAGCCAAGCCTGTTTCACCAAAGGTTAGCTAAAATAATCACACTGAGAGCCTGTGGTGGTACAGATACATGGCAAACAGGTTCACAGGAAAATGAAATAATGTGAAAGAAACAGTTGAAATCTTCTGCTGAGTTTATTAAAAATACAACATTTTGGTCATGGACCTTTATCACGGCATCGAATTCACAACATAAAACAACCAAATCTTTACACCAGGCTGCAAGAACCAATCAGTTACCGCATTAATAATTGATTAAAACCATTCTAATATGAAACAAACAATATGTAAAAATCTGTGGAATAGACAAGAAAATAGGCGATTTTTTTATCAACAAGATAAGTTCAAATAGGGGATATGAGAGGCAGATCAGTTAATAACCAGTCCAAGTTATTATTCGACCAGGAAATATCCTTTAAGAAAAATAGAACTGAAAGTGAAAGTGAAAACTTAGTAAATAGTCCAAGGTTACACAACATCTGGCCAATATTTAAACACACTGATAATGAAAGCAAATGTAGAAATAGTGGAGACAACTGTTAAGGGAAATATAATAATAAAACGTGGTACACACACACACACACAAAAGGTTTTTGTTAAGTCAGATAGTCAAGATAGTAAAGACTCTTTTTTCCTTCTTTAATCTTCTTTATATATCTATTCTCAGTCACCTTTTGTAAGAAAATTCAAGTTGGATGGTATGAATTGGACATTTTCGAACTTCTTTCTCTCCTCTCTACAGATGCTGAAGCAGTGTGTCCTCTCTATTTCCACTTTGGAGGTGATGCTGAACTCGTACACATCCGTCCCTCCCTGTGAATGGATGGACTCTCTGTCTGAGGAGATATACGAGGTGAGCTCTCCGCAGTGTTACGACGTCTTTTTTCCCATTTTGTTCTCTGTTCTGTCTCATGTTCATAGTGTTTGTGGGTTTGTTTGTTTTTTTTTTCTTCCCCCACCTCAGGATCACCCGTTTTTCTTTGACTTGGTACGTCAGCGAAGCGGTCAGCCTCGCTCTCTGCAGCATCTCTGTCGCTGCGCTTTACGGCAGCACTTGGGAGCCGGGTGCTACTCAGCGGTCAGTAAACTGGATATTCCCGGCTCTGTGAAGGATTATCTGCTGCTGTGTAATGATGGGACGCTCCAGTAAATTGATTTTTTTTTTATTGCATACATTAACAACAACAGGATGGTGCTTGCAGTCTACTTTAGATGACAATAATTTGTTTCTGTTGTTTTCTCATTTTTTAACTTGTTTTTGTCAGCTTTGAAATGCTTTTAACTGTGTATGTTTGGACGATGTCTAAGTGAAGTGAATCAGGAGACTTTTGTTTCTGGAGTTTCTTCAAGAAGACACAAATAAAAACAACATTACCTCCTACTGGATTATTAATTATGTATTTTTAAATGTATTTATTTCTCCAGGATTAGCTGGTTGGTGCTATTGTCAATTTCAGCAGTAAAGTGTCTGCACAAAAATATTAATGTTCTATAAAAAATTCATCAAAAATAAACATTGTTTGAATTACTCTATATACACAAATGTAATATCATATCTTGCATCTGATATGCTTTTGTAATTGCTCACTTTTCATACGAGTAAATGTTGTACTAAAAGCAGTGCTGGAAGTTAATTTACTCAAGTACTGTACTTCTGTACTTGAGTATTTCCATTTTATGCTACTTACAGTATATTTCTACGATAATTCAGAGGATAATATTGAACTTTTTACTCCTCTGTATTTATTTCACAGTTACAGCTACTAGTTACTCACCAGATTAAGATTTTAAACACAAAGCATATAGTATGATTCCTTTAGTACATATCTTATGACATGAAATAAAAATAATGGTAATAATATATATAATACTTACAGTATATTTCTATTTTTCCACAATTCAGAGGTTAGAATTGTATTTTTTACTACATTTCTTTTACTTTCTAGTTATGTACCAGATTCAGCCAGATACCATACCAGATCTGAAACACAAAAGATCACTTTAGTACATATTTTATAACATGAAATAACAATAACGGTAACAATAATAGTAATAATGTATATAATAGTTACAGTATATTTCTATTTTACCACAATTCAGAGGAAAATGTTCTTTTTACCCTACTATATTTATTTCACAGTTACAGTTACTTACCAGATTAAGACTTGAAATACAACACATATGATCATTTTAGAACTTTTTTTTAACAAAAGATAAAAATTGTGGTAATAATAATATAATAGTAATAATTAAAATAAGTTGTATCTCAACAAGCAACAACATAAAAATGCTGCTTACACATGGAGAATATTGCTTTATTGTAATATAAAATAACAACACTGCCATTCTGTCTGTATAATGAAAACTTTCTGCTTACATTTTACTAATAATATTTGTACTTTTACTTAAAGTCCTTCACTCCAACATATGTTTTTCTTCTTGTTCCTGCAGTTGAATTTTTGAGTTTCACTGCAGAATGATGTATGCGCAGAGTTTGACACTTTCATCTGCTGAAAGTGGAAATTTTCTCTGAGCTCATTGAAAATCTAATTGTTAGTTGTGGACCTACAATCATGATTTGTAACATCACAACTAGTTTGGAAACCAATCCTGGTCCAATATTCAACTTACACAAGTGTGAACTTGAAGCCTCCAGTGCACAAACACTGACAATGGACTTAACAGTGAGGTAAGAGTCGTTTTGTGATCAGCAGTTAAACTAATAATTAAAGTAGATGCCATTTTAAGGATTTTAAAGTGTTAATTATACCTTTTTTGTGGAAAAAACATATCAGACACACATTATTATCCCAAGCAGAGTATTTATCTATATCATAATACATGTCTAGAGGGGATCTTTAAGTGAATGCAAACTTTTACTTGTAATGGATTGTTTTTACATTGTGAAATTGCTAATTTTATGTTCTTCCACCAATGTTAAAAATACGGTTTGAGATTAATTTTAAAATATAGCCCTAACAAGTGGCCAGAATAAACTGTGTGAATGTCCAACATATATCATGGATATAATGTATGATTTGTGCAAACAGAAAACAATTCCATTGCTAGTAATCAGACCCTTAACCCTGTGACCAGCCTGGTAAACAATGGTGGAAAGTAACTAAGTGTTGTACTTAATACAGTTTTGAGGTACTTGTACTTTGAGTATTTCCATTTGATGCTACTTTATACTTCTACTCCACTACATTTCAGAGGAAAATATTGTACTTCCTACTCCACTACATTTATTTGACAGCCTTGGTTACTCTTCAGATGAAGATTTGACACAATGGATAATAAAACAAGCTTTTAAAATATAACACATCGTTAAAGATGAAACCAGTGGTTTCCAACCTTTTTGGCTTTTGACGTCTTACAAAAAGCAGTGTGCAGTCGGGGTCACATTTCAGACGTCTATGAGTTGTTAACAGCTCCACCAAAAAGTGATTTTTCCCTCTAAACTTCTCACATATGCTTTAATTTCAACAAATGTTCAAATGATCCAATATTTCACCAATAATTGAAGATTAGAGAAAAAGTCCAAAAACTGAAAACAGATTTGTGTATCAGAACTTTGTTTTTTCTTCTTTCCTCTCCCATTAATCATCTCACGACCCCTCAGATTTATCTGGTGACCCTTTGGAGGGGCCCTGACCCCTAGGTTGGGAACCACTGGACTAAACTTGCTAACTGTATATAAAGTAGTTGAAACTAGCTTCACCTCCAGCAGCTACAACAGTAACATGCTGCTCTAACACTGATGCTTCAGTATTAATAATCTAATGATGTCATATATAATAATATATCAGTCAGAGGGACCAAACCACTACTTTTACTGCAATACTTTAACTACATCGAGCTCATAATACTTATGTACTTTTACTTAAGTAGGATTTTAAAAGCAGGACTTTGACTTGTGATACAGTATTTGTACATTTCTGGTACTTTTACTTAAGTAAAGGATCTGAATACTTCTTCCACCACTGCTGGTAAATGCACACATATAGACAAACTATTACACTATTATTACGGTGGATGTACAATGATGATGATGATGAGGAGCAACAGGCGTGTCTCATTTCCAAAACAAGCCCCCCCCCCCCCTCCCTCCTCCTCCCACCTCTCTCACAGCCCGGTGATGACGTCACGTCGCCTCGTCGCCTCTGTGTTTATTACGGTATGTGGTTTTTAAGGAGCAGCTGCTAACTAGCATCGAGGCTCGCCTTCAAACATGCTCTGATTTCACAGCTGGCAGGTAAGAGTAATTAATCTCCACACACCGACGATACACAGACATCCTAGCGACCCCCGTGTTCATTTTTCAAAACTGCTGCGACAAAACAACCGAGCAGTGAGAGTCGTAAACAACAACCGAAGGTCGTTTTTTTTTTCTAGCTAGCAACGGTAGGCTGGTTAGCTCGCAAGCTAACTTAGCTCGCTAACTCTGAATTAACTCCATAACAAGTAAGCAGTACACCGTGCTAGCTTGCATAACGAGTGCCATTTTGTGTAAAAGATTAAATGTCGTGTATAAAGGCAAACATGACGGAGAGAAAACAGTGTTGACATGGTCGTGTGTAGCTTGGACATAGCTTCACTGCTACAATAAACAGCTGTTGACCAGCCCTGATAGCTGCTGCGGCTCTGATGAATAACTTTCATCCCGAAGTAATGACCTTTCCTCTTGCTAATATTACCCTTTTTTTTAACCCTTAGGCGATGTTAAAGCATCTACATACACCGTTAAGTAGCCGTTGAACTTTACAACACTGCTTTGTAGTTTGTTTTTATGTAAAGATTAAAGTAAATGTGAAGAAACCTGAGGGTGATGTAAACTGTTATGCAAAGCAGCCTTGCCCTGATTTGTTGGGGCTTTCACTGCTGCAAGTTCAGAGCTTTTCTTAAGCTTTTAAGAACCAAAGTTTACATCCTCTTTTGTTTTCTACTGTCATCATGTAGGCGACGGGAGGGGTGGGGACATATGGACAAAATCATCTCTCATGGTAGCTATATGCAATCAAACAGTGTGATATTAATATATACAGAAAATTAATTGGCAATTATTTTCATAGTCGATGAACTCATCATTCTTCTTCAAGTAAAAATACCAAACACTGGCTAGGACCAGCCTCTCAACTGTGAGGATTTGTTTTCTTTGTCTCACTTGTTAGTAAGCTGAATATCTTTGGGTTTTGAACAGTTTGTTGGACAAAACAAGATCATTTGCAGCCCTAATAATATGATGCTCTAGTTAATTTCCTGTAAATCAACTGAAAAACAGATCAGAACAGTTTGTAGATATAATAACCAGATATGAATGTATGTTTTTGGGTATTCCAGCTATTTTTCTAGCTATTAGTCACACTTATGCAAAAAATCCTGCAAGTCCAATATTTTCATAAAGCAGCCCTGCTCACTTATTACCATATTGTTCACAATAACCTAAAGCAACTAGAAACAATAAAAGGGCAGACACCACAGTGTAAACAGTAATGCAGAATCTCCAAGGGTTGATAAATTTATATTGTGTCATGGTGCACAGTGTTATATCCCCCAGCTCTACCATGTAGTGAGTGGAAAAACAAAATATGAGCCAGTTATTGAAGATAAAATTGAAAGAAGTGATATTAGATCAGCTGAAGAGTAGACATCATCATTTGTAAAACAAAGAATGCATGTTAATTGTGGTGATTTTGTGAAAAGCCAGAAATACAAATGCGCTTGAGGGCCCTTAACACTGTGTTTAATTCTGCTTAAATGTTTTGCTTTGTCTTGCCTTTGAATTACATCTTTTTCGTGTCATGTTCTCCAGGTTTGGAGGACAGAGATGGCAGTGTGTGCACTGACCATGTTGGACGGGATGGAGGAGGAGGTAATGGCAGCAGGCGGCGTGCTGCTCTTGGTCCTGGCCCTTGTTTTGGCTTGGCTCTCGACCCACGTGGCGGATCGGGGAGACCACATACTGGGCACCATCCTCACTGTGGGCGCTCACGCCTCTCTCATCAGACTGGGAGGCCACGACAGCTACAGTGGAGGGTCTCCCAGCACTGATACGCCTGAACAACAGACTCCTCCGCCTTCGCAGGAGAACAAGCCGGACGACGGCGAGCCGGGGACTGAGAGAGGAGAGAGCGAAGGGACGGGGGAGGGAGCTGAGGGGGTCAGGACAGATCTACTGCTGGACATAAGGAGCAAACAACTGCAGGCTGGAAGACTACATACTTCTGACGAGGAGGATGATGAGGTCGATGAGGAGGAGGAGGAGGATGATGAGGAGCTGGAGGAGGAAGATAAAAAGATTATAAAGCATATCCCAGTGTTGTCCAGCAGCATCTCCACCACCACCACCACCACTACTACCACTTCAATTTCTGTCCGTCTGAAGTTTTTAAATGACACAGAGGAGGTAGCTGTTGTGAAGCCACAGGATACAGTGGCAGTGCTGAAAAGGTTAGTAAAACAACCTCAAATATTGATTTTTAGATGTCGAACATAAATCTGCAATATGTCTTTTACCTCATTCTTTCTCTCCTCTTTTCCAGTAAATACTTCTCAGGGCGGGAGCATCAAATAAAACTCATCTATCAAGGCCAGTTGCTGCAGGATCCGAAGAGAACTCTCTTATCCCTAAACATCACACACAACAGCGTGATCCACTGCCACATCTCCCAGGCCCTGCACGAGGCCAGCCCAGAGGAAGGGGCTCAGTCTGGGGCAGGAGCTGGAGCCGGGTCAGGAGTGTCCGGAGGATTCAGGGCTGCAGGTGTCGCCATTAGCACCAGCAGCCTGGTGGTGCCTGTGTTTGTGGTGATACTGGCTGTGGTTTGGTACTTCCGCATCAACTACAGGCAGTTCTTCACCGCCCCTGCGACCATCTCCCTCGTGGGAGTCACTGTGTTCTTCAGCTTTCTGATATTCGGGATGCACAGCCGCTGAAAAAAAAGGCGGAGAGGGCTTACAGCTGAATGTTGTGAGGTGAAAATAAAAATAACTATAGCGGCGGGTGGCGTCTGGAGAGATGGACTTATCAAAAGGGGCCTCGTTGCAGATGCCGCAGCTGATTGGATTCCTGCAGTGTGTGTAGGAGGTTAGGTGAGCCAGTTTGTGCATGTAACAAAAAAAAAAAAACAACAACAGATGAGTGATTGTACAGTATGTGTGGGGGTCAACAAAAATCTGAGTTCAGCCTAAACTGAATCATAATTTAGCTTCTCTTCAAACATGACTTAGTGGTTCACACCATGTGACCAACACTCTGGCTTTCTATTGTTAGCTCTTTTACTGTTGCTGGGGATTCAGATGTTTTCCTGTGTCGTCGTTTTTTTAAGGCCACTGTTTCTGTGTTTTAAAGAAAAAAAGAAAAAAAATTAACCAATAGATGCAAGAATCTAAAAACCTTTTGGAACCACTCACTATTGTGCTGTGTGTTTAATTCTTTTACCATTACTTTGCGTTCTTTGAATGATACAAGCTGTCTGTAAGCAAATATGGACTGTACAGCCGCCTCAGTGCAAAGCCGAAAATTTTGAATATTTTTGTTGGTCGAGAAATACTGCTCTGTAGAAATAGGCTAATTTAAATAATCGCTAGACATGAAAATAGACACTTTTTGAAAGTATATTGTAAATATATTGTGTATTTTCTGTAAATAAAATGATAGAATGAATCAGATGAACCTGCATCTGGCACTTAAAGATTTGGAGGGGACATTGAACCCTCCTGATTATGCTGGACTGCTCTGGCTTCAGTGATGTCTCAAATTAAAGCATTTAAAACCAAAGATGACTCTGGATTTGTGTGTTTGTTTGGTCTCTAAAGAACTGAGCCTCTGGGTGGAATGTCTTTATTTATATACAAAGATCAGTATGCATGGCAATGAGGAAAAAATAAAAACAAAACATCACATTATGTTCATATACAACAGTCATTCACACATGCACTGACTTGTGCTTGTGCATGAAAAAATATTGCAAACCCATACAATGACCCCTCTGTCATTGCACTCTGCGTACAGATACACAAAGAGCCACAAGAGAACATCAGCAGTTAGCTTCATTCACGAAAATATGGCTGCAGAGTCAATTTATATCTACCAAAGTATTTGTAAGAACAGTTCAATTTATCTTTAGTGCACATCACAAGACTTTACCGAAAAGTATTTAAAAGGACAGTCAATGTTACTACCGACCTTGACAGAAATAGATGTGGAAAAATTTTAACCATACAAGAAAGAAATCAAATCAGGCTTTGTCAGATTGTCATGAAAATGACTTTTGAGACTTGAACTGAAAGTGCTTGACTTAAGGGACTGTACAAAAATTATTAGAGTGGGGAGGAGGGATAAATCTTATATTTCATTAAAAAAACAACAAAGAACAAGACCCTCCACAGCTGTATAAATACTTTCATTGGACCTTCCCATTGACAGGACAGGTAGTGACACCCTTACTGTAATATCTCGTGATTAAATATTAATGACAAACAAACCACCACGGGATAACAAATATAAATTTGATATTTTCATGCTAACAAATAAGGCTGGAAATGTTCTATATTTTTTGTATCGTCAACAAATCTCATGTGCAGAGCCAAACCAACAAAGAACTGATCCTACTCACAAGTATTGTGAGTATATCCAAAGCCTGCTTTTGCCAAATGAACATTACGACCTGTGGCGCACACAATAACTATTTGATCTTTTTTTTTAAATAAATATCTAAAACAGGGAAATGACATCAAATATAATCTGGGATGAGAAAAAGTAAAAAGACCACCGTCCCACCCACCACGCACTCAATCATTTTTATACAGCCCCTGTTTTGCAGCAATATCCTGATGTACAGAAATAAAAAAAAATTAAAAAAACACTCTTGTAGTTTACTATGCACTTATGACTCTACAATAATAACAGCAACAGTCAAGTCTTTTGGTTTATAAAGCCAATTTATCAGAAAAACAAACAAAAAAAAATGCTTCTCTAAGACATCAACTGTGAAAAGTGGCAAGTACAAGATTGGTGAAATAGTGCATCTGATCTAAAGCATGTAAAATACCCCATCTTACAACTTTTACATTAGACATTGTTGATTATAGGCTTACGAGATGCAGACTTATCACTCATGATCATGAATGACAAGCAGAACTGCAGCACTGATCTGCTTGTTATGTGATTTATAAGCACAAACTGAGTGAAAAATACACGAGACAGTTTGGTACTGAGGAAAGAAAAATGGCGTCAAATTCATGATTCTTTTTTTCCATCTCACACATCATACATACATACATACATGTACTGTACATGTGCCCCAAAAAAGCCCACTGGCTCAGCAAATATCAAAATCTGCATTTACACACACACACACACACACACAAATAATATACACATCACTTCACAGGCAGTGAAAAATATAAACTTAAATATATTGTTGATGTAAACAAAAAAAAAAAAGTTGAATATTTAAAATGGCACACTTACTTTCACAAAAATGTCACATTCTAGGATGCATAGATTTGTGAAAATATAAATGATTACACACACACGCCCTCTAACCACACACACACACAACACGAAAAACTGACACTCAACGCAAGTCAGCATACTTATGTACACACACACACGCACGCACACACACACACACACACACACACACACACACACACACACAGAGTGCAATACAATGCTAGAATTAAAGAGCCACCGATAAGTACTCCAGTATACGTGTGTCAAGTGTTAAATTTGAAAGCAGTCGTCTCCTCACACCGAGTTGAAGAGTGAACTGAACGCTGAGTCTAAAAAGAGGAGACAGGTCACGAGGTCGCAAACACCAGCGCGGTACCTGAAGGTTTCAGAAAGTCACATTTGAGAGTTTAAGACCTTTTTTTTTTTTTTACGCTGTTTGAAAATAGATTCAAGTTAGCGAGCAAAAAAAAAAGGAAAGCCTATTGTGAGTCACTAATGAAAGGTCTTAAAATTGAAATAAACTAATCAAGAATTCAAATACTTAGAGCTGATTTTGTACAAACCCCAGTTCTACATGCATTTAACTTTTGGATAAGAGTGGACAAATTAAGACGTCTAATTATGTCAAACAACTTTGTTGTCGTTTTAAGGCTTTAAAGGTGATAAAGTTGTTTTTTTTCGCACCAAAAACACAGTAAAGATTAGTTTTAAATGGGGATTTTGAAAAAAAGTATCTACATTAGTTTAACATCAGGGAGATAGACTGTAAAGATAACATCATTTGGAGCTGAATCTTCGAGCTGCTTACACTTTATGGCCAAAACTATGTGGACACCACATGTGGCAGATTATTTTTTTACAGTTTGGTCAAGGCCCCTTGCTTTCAATTCATGTAAATCTTAATGCTGCAGCATATAACGATAGTTCAGACACTAGTGTGCTTAAAACTCTGTGACAACCATTTGTAGAAGACTCTTTCCTGTTTCAATATGTCAATGCCCCATTCACAAAGCCAGATCTATCAAGAACTAGTCCGGCCTCAACCCCATTCAAGACCTTTATTGCCCAACATCAGCGGCTGACCTCACTGATACTCTTGGGGCTGAATGGGAGCAAATCCCTGCATGAAGGCTGCAAAATGAATATTAATACACATGGTTTTGGAATGACAACAGTCACATATGGGTGTAGTTTTGTAGGTGTCCACATATTTTTGGCCATAATGACTTAATTAGGAGGAGGACACACTTTCTGATTTACAGTTGGAGCCCACTGTCAGTCACTAACGCAATAGACTACAAAAAACACCTAAATCCATCTTAATGAGACTGTCTGAGTTGACCTAAAAGTCCAAAATTACTAGAATTGCAGGTTATAAATTCTTGTTTAGGGTCGAATATCTCGAATATGTCTGCAGATACTGATTGGACTCTGTGACTGGCCACAATTTATACAACACTGTGAATCATTAAAATGGAGACGCCTTACTTTTAAAGGCTGAAAGAACGACTAAATCAAGTTAAATCCCAAACCTGTTCAGACCTGCAAATATAGGTATGAAAGGAGGGACTGGATGAAGAAGAGGCAAGAGCTGGTCAGACAGATAAGAGGGATTACGCTAGTTTAAATCATCATAGATACTCGAAATAGAAGGTGCTGAGAGTTTAGGCCTCTTTTTTTTGGTCGATAAGCTGATATTACTCTGAGAGCTGCTGCTGCCGCCTCCAGTCAGACATCCACTTCCTCCTACGCCTCCTCCTCCGCTGTTCAAACCAAGAGAGGTCCTCTTCTTTTTCTTAGGCCTCCTAGAATCTGAATGGTTGGTGCCTGAGAGAAAGACGGAAGTAAGAGAGGGAAAACTATGTAGTTGTTGCCCTTAAACTGCGTCAGAAATCTTTCTTTTTTTTGGCGTGTTATTTCCTTACTGGCTTTAGATGAGGCAGAGTCAGTGGGGGAAATATCTGGGGAGTCTTCCCACTGCAGGCGGCTCATCAGGGTCTGCCCATCTGGAATGTCGAAGCTGTCGTTCTCCACCACAGCGTCTGCATCAGGCAGCGACGGCCTATTACATGAAACCCAGACACAGTCACTCCCTGTTAGACATCTCACACAACTCATGACATCCAACTCACAGCACCGTCCATAAACAAAGCTGTCCATATATCCCTAATGTGAAGTCAAGGAAGAGTTAAAGGAGTAGTAAGAATTTTTATTATCTCTACTGCAGCACAACATCTCCCCACCCACTCACATTTCAAGACACTTTTTCTACCCTCCATGGCAATATTGCACCTCTTTAGTAACAACCAGTTTGATCTCGGACCTAAATGGTTACAATTTGACTGTAATCAGTCACAGGCGGGCCGGAGGATTGCAGAGTGGGAGTTTTTCCACACACACACTGATGATAGCAGACCCCAAAATATCCTGTATGTGTAAGTAGGTTTATAATAAAAAAGAAAAATGTAAAAGGAAAATCTGTTACTTGCACTCTTTACTTATATGAAATAATGGATTGCTGGTCCTGGCTAGTAGCACCCTCAAGGATTTCAATAGATTAATATAAAGCAGAGTGGAGCCTGAAGAGTTTTCTTTGCATAGGAATGTTATTTGGCAACATCTAGAGGACATTTTCTGGCAAAAAAAGAGTAAGAACTGAAATTTGAGAATATATAGACACTTTGATAAAGCAGATTGACATTTTACAGTTGAAAAATCAAGTTAGTTTGACATTCTTGTGCTGCAATGTCTTATTACTTATTAGCAGACATTTACACAAATACAGATATATCTGCAATACGCTAAAATCAGCCTAGCTGATAGCTCTGGCAGGTACCACGGCAGAATTCGGTGAATCATGTGTCACATACTGATCGGTACATGTGCTCCTCCACTGATACCCGATGTGTGTCAGGGAAACCCCCTGGTGGTAATGTAAGACCTCTTCCAATGATAAAAGGTCACAGAACACTCAGTGCCCCTTCAGGTGCAGCGAACACTTTTAGAGGACAGCTGTAACACTTTGCCAGTGAGGTGTTATGTGCAGCGAGGACGCCCTTTGTACCAGAGTATTCACAACACGGACCACCAGCATCGCTCTGTTCTCCTCTCTGGCAAAGGCGACCTAATCAGAAGCAGCGAACTGAATCAGCAAACACCTGCACCATGAGGGTCACAACACTCACTCAAACATGACTTTTGTTAAGTACACTTATGGGGTGGAGGGTAAGGAAGGGGACAGGGCACACTCACGCGGACGGCCCCAGGAGGAACACCCTGACGGCCCTCCTCTGTTCGTCCGTGTGCTGGGGACATCGTTGAGACCTGGTGGGACACAAGGTGGCATTATACATCCCCGACTGACGGCCACCCCCCGCCACACAGCTTCACGTGTCACCCTGCCTGCCTATCTACAGTCACAGGGAGGGGAGGGAGGGAGGTGGGATGGACTGCTGTGGACACAGTCAGTGACCAATCAGGTGGGGGAAGAGCAACAATGAGGTGTTAAAGGTTATGAAATGTTAGAGGTTGGTCACTGACAGGGTCCTACAGTTAAAAAAATAGCTTTGTGTGTGAGATCGCTTTCGTTTCTGAGATCTTTGCAGACTTTGGTGTATCACTTTGGGGAGGAATTAAAAAGCCAATCACTGGTCCAGAACAAAATGAATTACGATGTCGTACCGAGTTGCCACTTGTGTTCCCCTTAAGTTAGTCCCAACATACACGATCATTTTCACGCAGATGAAACTGATCGTGTTTCAAAGAGTTTCAACATGCAAGCGTGACTGTCAGTTTCGGACAGCATTTTGAAGTGATTTAGTTTTCATGACAAAGCTTCACAGAAACTGCGGGACATAAAAAGACACTGACCTCAGACTAAATGACACAATGACACCAACACAAGGCCGGTTAGAGAACCTAAATGTATCCTGCATCATGTCAGATATTAGCAACACAAAAGCAGTTAACTGTTTTCCCCCACAGTGGACAGGTTTTTATCACTAGTTTACCTCCAGTATGTGTCAGTTGATTATACAGTAATTACCTGGTACACATCTTCTTGGTGTGCTCTGAGATCACCCCGCATTGCTGCGGAAAGAAACACTAGTTTAATGATCAACAGTTGTATAATAAAAACAGGAGAGAGCAGTAAAAGTGACTACACGCTTGGGCGCATTAATGATAGATGCTCACCGTTGTCAAAAGGGACCTGACTTCATCGGGGCCTAATGTTTCGTAGCTGATGCCAGTGTTGTAGTTGTACTGAAAGGCAGACCGAGAACAATCGTCAATACTAAAAAGTCTGTTTACAATACAAATTGAGGAACGTTACAGTCTTGGAGGCGACATAGTCAAAGAAGGAACTTGTCACCTTGTAGGGCTCCGAACCGACGCTGCTCCCGAGCTCACCTGAGGAACAAACAAAACACTATAATCAGTCCTCTTTACTTATAACTTATACAGTATTAAAACATTATAATTTAAAATGTCTAAACAACAAGAGATGGCTTGTGCTTGGTGGGTTTCCCCTTTCTGTATACTAGCGCTGGGCAATATATCGATGTCGTGATATGAGACTAGATATCGTCTTAGGTTTTGGATATTGTAATATTGTGATACGGCATAGGTGTTTTCCTGGTTTTAAAGGCTGCATTACAGTAAAGTGATGTAATTTTCTTCAACTTACCAGACTGTTCTGGCTGTTATATTATCTGCCTTTATCCACTTAGTCATCATATCCACATTACTGATTATTGTGTTAATATTTTGTAAAAGCACCAACAGTCATCCCTTCAATATTATCACAATATCAATATCAAGTTATTTGGTCAAAAATATTGTAATATTTGATCTCGTCCATATCGCCCAGCCCTACTGTATACATAAAGGCTTCAATCAGCATTCAATAAATTTACTTGAACCTCAAACCGCCAAGTATCTTATGGGGAAAGTACACGGCTTGGTATCAACAAGCCACTTCTTTTTTTTCTATTTATTCAATGATAACAGGAAGAAAAGAACTGGGCTGTGCTGACATTTCGGCGCTGCACAAGTCAGTCTAAAAGGTGAACCTTTTGTTTTCATATCTTCTCAATCACGGCTAATAATGTTGTCTACACAACATTGTGGTTAGACAGCAATTAGAAAGCAGGTACACAATTTCTACTTCCTGTGACTGAGGAAACCGAGAGCACAGGACATCCTGATCTACAACACAATGACTGCTGAATGTACACGTACAACATCTACAGCGCATTCAGAAAACAGCATGGACTGAAACCTCTTCACCAAACCACAAACTTAATACCTGATAAACTCACCATTTTTATGTTTTAGAGATTTAGATCTTCTTGGTGAATTTTGATTCTGCACAGAGAAAAATTAGATATTACAGCACATTTCACGTAACAGATTTAATCCGAAATTATCTGCAAAAGGTAAAACAAATGCAAGAATACCTTATCTGACTTTCTCTTCTTGGCTGTAATAAGGGGAAAAAAGGTTATTATGTGAAAACAATCTGGAGTTTTGCTTAATTATTTTCTCCACACAGTGGCTATTAATCAATTTTCAATTACTCACATTTTTTCTCAGCTCCATACGACCAGTCATTATCATTGAGGTCATCGTTGTCCTCCTGATCGCTCTCTGATTTGCTCATGTTATTATTGCTGGCTAGCCTGTTAAAAAGAGAAAAACATCACAACAATCAAATAATCTGATCGGATGTTTGGACATATTTTGAATCAATACAAAATTTACTCCTGAATGACCCTTAGTGACTGACCTGCGGTTGGCGATGCGACTGCTGTTGCGTCCCATGCCGAGACATTTCTCCAAGTGCGGGGCGAAGCGAGAAGCCGCTATCAGTCTTTTGCAGTTGGGGCATTCACACTCTTTGTTCTTCCACTGATTGTACACCTGCCCGAATATGTCAACTCCTGGTTGGTCCACAATTTCTGGAAGAGTAATAAAAGGCGCATACTGTAAGCAAAGTCACCTAAGAAAAATATAAACAGACGAGAACAAAGTAGAAGACATGGCACCAACCGAACTCCTTCATGCTCTCTTGGTCTGTTTCATCCAAGAAGAAATAGCCCTGTTTCACAGCACGGTGTACCTCAAAACACAGGCCCAAACAGGCATCTTCTACCAGCTCCGAGTAGATGTCATGGACCAAGGCCTATAACACAGAGGATACAATTTAACACCAAATACAAACCTGATGTCTATTAAAACATCAGCTGAACATAATGTTTGTATAAGCTCACCTCCAGCCTGGTGTTGTCTGGGCCTGACAGGGGCATATCCTCCATTTTCATTTGCAAATCTGTATGGGAAATCTTGATAGTAAGGTAACGAGATGCTGACCTGAGGATTCAGAACAGAACAGAAAAAAAATAAGATGATGCTCTACACAACAGGCTTACAAATAACAGGTTTAATATCCAATGTCTCCTGAAGGGTCCGGTTTATTGGACACATTATTTACCAAATACTTACTTTGAAAATAGCTATCAACACTTGTTGCACATCTCTCTTCATTCTGTTGACGAAAAAGGAAAATATATACAGTATATGCTTTGACCACTTTCACTATATGGGAAACTGGTCTCAGACTTTTGGAGCCTACCGCATATATGTATATATAATTCCTGCTAATGTCATATGTTAGATATTAAATATTAAGCTTATTTTTCTTACGTTAATCCTAACAAAAAAGGTAAAATATGAGAGAGCAAGCAGGCAAAACAAATCATGGAAATATTGATAACAGCAATATCATGATTAACATACTACTGAGTGCCATAATGCACTATATACTTGCTAAAATAATAAAATATCAATGCTATGCAACATTATAACGTTAGCTCAATGTCTCAGGTGTCGCTAACAAGCATTTTACATCTTTATTAATAATATAACTATGAACACTACAAGGTAAACAAAAACTAAAACATACAATATCCATCTTAACTTGAGGTTAACAACAAATTAATAATATTAACGCATTAATATTAGCAAACTCAACACTGTTCAACGCCAACTAACATTACTTTTTAGTGTTAGCATCTGCTAGCTAGCTAGTCCTTGTCCTCTACACGTTTGAGATAAAGGAAAAGCGTTGGTGACATGTTGCTGTGATAAAAAGATACACTGTAGCGAGGTTATATTTTTGTTTATTTATTTATTTATTTATTTTTACCGAAAGCTGTTTCCTCTTACCCTGTCATACCGCAAACTCAGCCTGAACCAGTTTCTGTGAGGGAGGCAACATCACCGCCGTGTTGAGTCCACAAAAAAAAAAACCGACAACACATCAACAGGAAACTCGGTGTTCAGCAACGTCCATCGTAATATCACAGGAAACACAGAGACCTCGTCAAAAGCGTTTGTTGTCGCAGTAGAAGATTAAATTAACGTTACAAACCCGCCTGACACCGAGGACGGAGGCCAGCAGGCAGCAGCGTACTAAACAGTCACAAAACAAAACAACCCGCTTCCGTTTCAAACCTTCACAATAAAAGTCTGATCCTTTACTCATGAAATATTGAACATTTATCGAAATGAAAGCATGTGAGAAGTTTAGAAGGAAAAATCACTATTTGGTGGGGCTGTTGACAACTCATAGACATGTGAAATGTGACCCCGACTACACACTGCTTTTTGTAAGACGTCAAAAGCCAAAAAGGTTGAACACCTGGTTTCATCTTTAACAATGTGTTGTATTTTAAAAGCTTGTTGTATTATCCATTGTGTCAAATCTTCATCTGAAAAGTAACTACAGCTGTCAAATAAATGTAGTGAAGTAGAAAGTACAATATTTTCCTCTGAAATGTAGTGGAGTGGAAGTATAAAGTAGCATCAAATGGTAATACTCAAAGTACAAGTACCTCAAAATGGTACTTAAGTACAGTACTTGAGTAAATTCTGCAAACTCTCAAATATTACAAGCTTTTGATCATATTTGTGATTTTTTTTGACTATTTTGTATTAGACTTCCTTATATTAGTGTCTCTAATAATATTCTGTCTGCCTCATATGTGCATGTGACTGCCTGGGGTAAACAAACATGACTAGAAACACTTCTCAATATAATTCAGTCCAAAAAAACTGCACAGTGGTGGAGGAAGTATTCAGACCTTTTAAAGTCATAAATAAAACAGTGTAAAAACACTTAACTACCAGTAAAAGTCCTGCATTCATAATTACATTTAGACCAAAGTATTATCAGTAAAGAGGTATTATCAGCAAAATTTACTTCAGTATCATGCAGAATGGCCCCTTGTTATATTATTACATGCATATTATAATAAACTTTATCATAATAAAACAATAATAAACCATATTCAAACTGCACTTTTGCAAAACAGAGTTGCAAAGTTCTTTACATGGTTGAGGTAATGAAAACATATCAGGGCTGCAGCAGAATCACACAATTAAAAAATATACAAAATAAAATGGAATAAAATAGTCAGATAATAAAACAGATATGGCATGTTGAAAATATAGCAGTATGTTAATATGAAAGGATTTAAAAAAAAAAAAAAAAAGATTTTGACAAGATTTTTGAGAAGTGATTTAAAGGAAGTGATTCCGCAAACCTTATACAGTATATGCATAATACAATACATTTTTTAAAAACTATTATTAAAAGCATCCTATACACATGAGATCATCAAATAGGCCTGTCATATTTCTAACCTCTCCATCTATATTTAGCCAATATTTTCATAGACCAATAAAAGCTGCAGCTAAGCCTCTACTGATTATTTAATTTTGAAGGTACAATCAGGGTATTTCCGGTATAACCGGCACACTTGACGCAGGCCGGTGACGTAAACCTTCCAATTGAGACATTAATAAATGAACAGCAGATTGTCGCCTGCTATCTGGGATCAGTTAGTTGAGCCTGAACGGTTGAATGAGGTCATCAGTACGATAAGGTACATGGCCAAAAGTATGTGGACACTCAAACAATACACCCAAATGTGAGAGTTGAGCATATTATTGCAGAACTGTGAGCATTCATGGGCTGCTGTAAGAGGTATCACTCTTCTAGGAAGCCACAAGGGCATCAATGAAGTCAGGTGTTGATGTTGGGTGATGAGGCCTGGTTTATAGTCAACTTTCCAGTTCATCCCAAAGATGTTGGATGAAGTTCTCTTCCATATCAAACTGGGAAAACCATTTCCTGATGGAGCTGGCTTTGTGCATGGAAACATTGTAATGTTGAAACAGGAAAGGGTCTGATGCTTTCAGGGCCCCAGAACTCCAGGGGCCACGAAAGGCTCAAGGTTCACTGTGTGTCAACTGATTTGTGCTGATTTATTGAAACTTGAGGTCAGGCACCACTTAAGCACAGTGTCACATGACGTGATAAGGCCTTGAGGTGCGGTCACATTACATTTCCGTCAAGTGTCTGTTTCCTGTTTTGGTGCCATGTCCAGCTGGCTCCGGTGGTTTTCACAGGTCAAAGTTCACCTTTGTTCAACTTTGACTGGGTGGACGTGCTCGGTCGAAATGGAGATTACTCTAGT
The DNA here is from genome assembly GCF_963924715.1 of Thunnus thynnus. Lineage (NCBI taxonomy): Eukaryota > Metazoa > Chordata > Actinopteri > Scombriformes > Scombridae > Thunnus > Thunnus thynnus. Next base: position 6,922,891 of record NC_089533.1, on the reverse strand, counting down.
GCTACATCACCATTTTTAGCACATTATCACACTACCAGACGACAAACTGTAGCATCACTCATATACATTGTCAACAGTTTGTGATGCTACGATCAATATTCATTTATCACCTGCATCAGAAATGTGACATCACGTCCTTTTTTTGGAGCTGAGTGCAGGGAAATTTTGGTGAACGGAAACCTCATGTGACCGCACCTTTAAGGTGGATCCTGTATTGAGCAGAGTCCCGGTGTTTTTTTTAACTGGTCACCAAGGGGTCAAAAATCCCAAGGGGATATTTCTTTGTTTTAAGGTGGGAAAATGGTTGGAAACCAGTATCGTAATACATTAACCCAAATTGTCATACAGCAAATTTGCAGCCCAGTAATATACCAGCATATATTACCCTGGGGCCCCTACTGTTTAAATCTGGCAATGCTAACAAGGTTTAAAGCACACTAATGTCTAATATATCATTTTATGCTGGATAAAGATTTGCCTTTATTGAAACTAAGAGACCTAGCTCGAACTATGACACACATATGTGACCTTATAGTCCAGTTATACTTCCAGCATGTCTGCTTGAATACAGTTAAAACAGAACACACACGTCTAACTGTTAAAGATCAATTTTTTATTTGCCCAAATACTTGAACTACAAGGACATAAGAACACCCTCAGCTATAGAAAACATCAAATTTTGTCAAATGACCAGCAGTACAAACTCGTAAAGCTTTGCTGTCTTAGATATCTCTATAAACCAACGTAAGGGAGAGAAGAAACAACTGAAAACAGGTGAATTAAATCCAAAAAATTCTTCCCTGTGAGTGAAAGACTCACTGGCCTCAGAAGTCACAGATGAGGGTTTCGCCAAATTAATGTACTAACAAAAACAATAAGCACTCAATACAAAAAACAGTATTTACAAAAAAATTACAACCATTTTTTTTTTTTTTTTTAAACCCAATTCCACTGGCAACTCAGTTCCCCCAAATCCCTTTTACAAACTCCCATCAATCAATATCAGCAATCACTTTTCTTTTCCCCTCCCCCAGTTATTTAAATAGTCCACGCTGGTTTTGTTTCAGTCAGTGATGAGATACATAATGGTCAAAAATCTGTCCATTAATAGCAGATTATTAACAGTCGGCGTGTAATAATCTGTCCCTAGATCCAAAAAATGACAGTCATGGAAGTCTTGTTATCCGTCCGTTATCAGGTAACCAATGACACGACAGCGCCGAGCAGAAAAAAATAACTAAAAGACCTTTGGGAGAAAAAAAAAAAATTTTTTTTTGAGAGATTTAACAATATCTACATTCATGGTGTTGGTATGATGTCCCCACACAGGCACATACAAGCACACCGCAGTCACATCATGGTATGCAACATAACAGCAAAAAAAAAAACAGCACACATTAAAGCAAAGAAACACGCACACACACACACACACAGACGCGCACACACACACACACACCCTCATATATACACAGTCTTGTGCATGCATGCACACAAACTCACACAGAGGGACAGATTTACATTAAGTGCACACTTTTTTGGGATCAGCATCAGACTATAAAACCTCTACGGATTTAAGTCAATACCATTAAAAATTTCAAAACAAACTCGAGAAAACAAAGAGATGACACCGTTCAGTTCAGCATCCATAAATGATTTCAGATGGATCCGAAAAAACAAAACAAAAAACTGCTCACAATTAAAAAAACGAACCTATTTAACAATTCAATCCGTTAAACCGTCAACGAAATGTAAAACGGTTCAGAAGAAGAAGAAACATACACCAATTGTAAGACATATTCTTTTAAAAAAACACAGTCAGGTCGAGCAAACTACTGTTGGAAAACGAGTGTTATCCCTTCAATTACAAACTGCTCTGGAAACACAATAAACTGTTTTTATTACCGTCAGGCCAGAACAAAAGAGTCATAACTGCTGAATAAACTGAATGCAATAGTTTCAGACTGATAAACTTTTATACACTACAAAACATGTCAGTTAAGGTTGATAAATGACATTTCAATGACAGACACATGGAAATGGACGCTGCAGTGACTATAAAAAGGTTCCAACCCCCTTTTTTTGTTTTACAACTCTGAAGCAAAGTGCATGTAATGATGTTTATTTGACGCTGATGAACAGGAGACTCTTTAATCGGAAATTAAAACCAAACTGACTTCAATTTAGTGCCAATCTAAAACACATAAAAGTGACTATACAAGCACTGAAAGACCGTACTTATGTAATAGAAGTGTGACAGGTGGTCCAACAGCTGGTTAGTTACATGTCTGGTTGCGAGGATAATAAAACATTTCAAACAAATCTGTTTCCTGGAAACTACAATTCAAGCGAAGGAAGAAAAGTTTTCAAGGCACTGAACAGCCCGCTGAGTACGATCATTTTCTTTTTTTTTTTTAGAAAAAACAAGGATTATGGCACAAGTATACATCTGTTTAGAGCAGGCTGTGGAGATGGAAGAAGTGCATTAGTGAGGAGGCCGAGTCAGACTTTAATATTAGAATCTGTGGTAGGACGTCAACTGCTGCTTTGACATAAAACAATCAGTTTTACAAAGAGACTTTGGGAGGATAATGCAGCGTCCAGATGTTTATAGCTGACAGAAGAAGCTTCTATTAAATGTTGTTTGGGCTATTTTATATGATGGATTGTTTTGTTTTTATTCGTTCTTCATTTTGTCTCACTATCAGCCCATCGGTTACATGAGATCAGTTTCAGTTCTGTGCATTAAAGGACTTAAATGAGACTGCAAATAAGTAAATTTCTCCTAAATGTCGCACTTTTCCTCTTAAAGAGTCATTTTCTGTTAATCAGTATCAAAAAGCCTCATTACACACGCTTTGATTCAATGTCGTAAAGCAATAAAACATGAAAAAGTCATAAAAAGGGAGGTGAAGCCTTTATGGGCACTGTAGCTTTTAAATGAGAACATGTGTGTACGTAACAAGTTTGGAATATTTCCAGCAACAAAAAGACATTCATAATGGCTTGATTTTTTTTTTTCCTGAAAAAATACCACCTCTTTAAGAACCAAATGATAAAATCTACATCATAAATTGAGAATAGAGAACACGTCAACTTTCTGGAAAAAAAAAAAAAAAATTTAAAAAAAAAAGGAAACATTCTGAAGAGTGCAATTTTCAGTACCCCGCACATCCCCCCCCCTCCCTAAAGTGATCCACCATACTATGTTCTTTGGCTCTAAGAAGCCTGTTCACAACTCATGCCACTTGTCTTTAACTAATTACCAGAACAATAAAAATAAACACTGGAGGGTAATTCATTATCCCTGACATTAAAAACAAACTTAAACCATTGAACCTGTAAGTCAAGATTGAAACCAACGGCAGAAACGTTCATGACATCACCAAACCAGTGGGATGCTGTGTTTTGTTTTTTTTTTAGTTTTGTTTTTTTGTTTTTTTTTTGGCGTAACGTCAGCCTTTGAGATGATCATCACACCGGGGAGGGAATGAAAACTGATTTTCTGGACACAAGGGGCAGGGGTCCCTCCATGAGTAGATCACAAACGTAGCAACTTAAAAAAAAAAAAAGAAAAAAAAGTGGGTGAGTGTGAAATGGATGAGGCAATGCAGGGGGCTCCCTCTGGTGGTGGGAGGAGAGCAGGGTTGGCACAGTGGCAGAGCTCCCTGGACTCTTGGCTCAGCTCAGCGCTGCTCAGTTCGTCTCAAGGACGCCGTCGGCCCCGTTTCAGTCCGAATCTGAGTCCGACGTGCCCTGTGAATTCGACTCGCTGCTGCTGTCCTCCGACTTGTTCTCCTTGTCTTCCGCCTCGTCGTCGTCTTCTTCGTCGTCGTCGTCTTCTTCTTCGTCGTCGTCCTCCTCCTTCTTTAAAAACACACGACAACAAAAGAACAATGTTCAGCACGGTCGACTTCTATTTCTCGCCATTTACCTGAACGCTGCATAAAAAAAAAAGAGAGCTGCGACTCACGTCCTCGTCGTCGTCGTCTTCGTCCTCCTCGCTGGACGAGTCTGCCTCGGAGGAAGCCTTCTCCTGCTCGTCGTCGTCGTCGTCTTCATCGTCGTCGTCCTCCTCCTCCTCAGTGTCCTGCGGGGAGGTGACATTTAAGTACGGCTGCTACGTGAATTTCAGACACAGCTGATAGCAAACAAGATGTCGACACTTACAGATTTCTTGGACTTTGCCTTCGGGCCTCCTACTTTTGCCGTAGTTCTCCTTTTCTGAAACATCAAGTAGATAAACATTTTTAAAACATGTCCTAGAAAGACATTAAGCTAAAATATCCTGTTCCAGTATTTGACGGCACAATGCGAACTGTAACCGACCATGAGCATTTGACTTACCTGTGAATTATATTCTTTGTAGGTGTTCCTCTCTTGTGAAGACAAGCTCTGTGGAGGGATGGAAGTGGAACGTTAGATAAGAATTGTTGAGTGTCAACGATTTCTTGACATAAAACAAGATAAAACAACTTCTTACAGCGAGCCACTGTTCCAGTGTTACTTTATACTGCCTCTGCTTCTCCTCGGCTATTTTTTTGTATCGGTCCTTCTCCTTCAGAGGTAATCTCTGCCAGCGGCTGCCGATCTCAGCCATCCGCTCTTTCATGGGGAGGTGATTCAGCTCTCCGTTGGACAGCATCTCCTGAGAGAACTTCTGATATCCGTTTCTAGAGAAAGAGAGCCAGAAGCAAGTAAAATTAGAACTTCAAGGCTTCACAAGCTGACACGCAACAGGCTGACACACACACACACACACACACACACAGATGGGATGGATGTGAGAAACTCACGATGGTGGCTTCTTGGGTTCACCCTCAAACTTCATCTTCTTCCCTGAGGCAATGGCAGCAGCAGGTGAGCGCATCTCACACAGGTCTCTCTGTCGAGGAGAGACAAGTCAACTGTTAACTGGTTTACAGATGCTGTGCAGTTCTACCGGACATTGAGACAGTGAGTTTCTTCTAACCTCATATCTTTTCTGGTCCTCTGCTGCCTTTTTGATCCACATAATCTTCTCTTTTTTCTCCATGTTGATCCAGGTTGCTTCCATTGCTTTCTGAGCCTTTTGCCGGTCGCTCTACAAAGCAGAAGTTCACATGATATGTTCCTGTAAACTTGTGTATTTTGCAGCACTTTGTCAGAATTACACAGCTGAAGCTGGGTGATTGTGTACTCTGCCATGCCCAATATCTCTTCATACCTTTGTAGAGTCTACATACTTGTATCAGGAGACTCTTATTTTATAACTTTATGTTTATCTAAGTAAGGAAAAACACATGTAGTTCATGTTCTGATACTCTGTTTTCATTGTATATACTCAACTTTTATTCTATATTTTCTAGGGCTGTCAATTGATTAAAAAAAACTAATTAATCGCACACTTTGCTGTGATTAATCACTTTTTTCCTTCTTAATATTATAGCTTGTAATAATGGTGTTCCAAGTAGGTAAATTCAAATACTATTGTTTAACAGCATCTTTTTAACTTTGATCATAGATTCTCTCCTGTGAACTATAAAACCATCAAGGCCATTGACCGTCAGTCTTGATGGTTTTATTTCTTATATGCACTAACAGAAATAATAACAAAACCCAGGCCTTTATAGTGACAGTGAATTTCAAAACCATCAATCACAACCTGTGTTAATTGTGTTAAATATTTCATATTAATGCGTTCATTTTGACAGCACTAATATTTTCTGCTATAAACTGACATCAGAGACTGAATAATGACACCTGGTGGGGAAAAGGTAAACATTATAAACTACTTCAGCTTTATTGAAATGATATTTCTTCCTTAATGTGGTGTAATTCCTGTTCAAACAGGTTATTGTGGTGGGACATAGTAAAGTGAGGGATGAGTCACCAGTGGGCTATGAGTTATGGAGAGAAAGGCAGTTTGATTTGATAGGACAGGCAAAATAAATGTTCAAAAATGTTTTGTGACTTTATTGGTTGGTACTTTCAGATATACCTACCAGTGCAGCACAAGGTCACCACTCAAGATGGCCGTGCTTACTCTTTAGTACCACCTGTTGAACCAGTGTTTATGGTGTACTGGACCGAAGGAAAACTACTATTTTTATTCTGGGACAGAGTGTCAGGCATACCTTAAATCTTGCCAGGTAGTCTCCTATGACACTTTGCTGCCAGATGTCCTGAGCAGTCTTGGGTGGGTCTGGCAGACGACTACGATCCTCCTTCTCCTTCTTCTCGGACTCTGCCTTCAGGACTGTTTCTAGGCGTTTATACTTCTCCTAAATGAGCGAGACGACAAGAAAATTGATTAGACGACTAATTTAATATACAGTAATGATAATAATCCATGTTTCTACCATGCGGCTTGCTCCCTGTCGCCCCTGTGATCCACTCTACAGGCCCGACACTGATTGTGCTCTATATCATGACGCTTTGACTGGTTACCTTCTTCTTATCGGGCAGCTCATTCCACATGCGTGCCAGGAGTCTTGTGAGTTCGCTGTCAGAAAGATCTGGCCGCTCCTGATGCAGTTTGGGACGTTTCTCCTCAGAGAAGATAAACATGGCTGAAATGGGCCTTTTGGGTTTCTCTGGATTGGCCTGCAGATTTTAAAACAAGACAATATCAGAAAATGATACAACAAATTAGATGCACAAGCAATCTACTGATATTTATTGATTTACTGTTTAATATCACAAAGATTCAAATGAATACGGGGAATGAGACCTGAACTCAACATGAAACGCTATAATTGTGATAACATGCTAGTCATCTTAGTGGCAAAACAGTACAAGTAAAATTATGTTAAGTACTAGAAACTGCAGTCTGTATCTGAACAACTGTGAGCCATTACCTCCACAAACTGAACTGTTGTTGCTGTATTCTTGTTCTTACCTTTGCTTTAGAGTTCTTCTTTTTGGATGCAGGACTGTTGGCCCCACTGCCCCTCTTAAAACCGCCCTTATCCTCACCCAAGACCCGCTGCTGCTCCTCCTCAGACAAACTCTACAAATGTGCACAAAGCAGAAATAAAAACAATAAATTCCATCGAAAAATTAGAGCGCATGAATGGGAACGGTGATGGCTCCAACATGAAAAGTAAACCTACTGTATGTTGAAATAGGAAACAAACAAAAAGATGCTTACACTGAGAAATCTGTTCATCTCGACTTCATACTCCTTCTTCCTCTGGAATAAAAAGAAGACATTATTTAGACAAAACTGTGAAAAACTGCAAAACTTAATAATGCAGGGTCATGTTTCAGAGCTCACCTGTTCACAGCGTTTCTGGTAGGCGTCCTTCTCGTTCTGTTTCAGCAGCTTCCACCTCTGGCTACACATCACCATGCGCTCTGTACTGGGTACGTCCTTCATGCTCGACATCAACTCCGCGCAGAACATCGAGTAACCGTTTCTGAAATAACGCACCAATGATATGTTGCGTTTAAATAACTCACTCAAAGGGAAGTGGCCTACAACACGCAGACAAGTCAGCAGTATATTTGACTCACGGAGGGGGTTTGTCAGGTCGGCCGTCGGACTTGTCCTTCAGGTGTCTCTCGGCCTTGGTCAGGGTGGACTTGACGATGTCCCCTTGGGTCATGTTTAACTCCGGGTGCTGCTGGATGTACTCGCGCATGGTCTCCTGGAATAATATAGTGAACAAACCCGGAGTTAGCGCTCCTACTGACATAGTATTTTGTAAATCGCTCCTTATGGTTCTACTCATCAATGTAGTCTCACCTCATACTGTTTCTGTTGCTCCAGAGACTTGCTGATCCATTTGAGTCTCTTTTTGTCAGACAGTTGTGTCCACTGTTTGCCAAGACTGTCCTTAATGTCCTTGGTGGTCGCCTGGTGTCAAAGAAAGGAAGTTAACACCTGTTGCATGTGACAGTTAAGCTTTTTTTTTCTTTTACATTGTGTTGTAAACACCCAAACTTACATCTGGGTGTCCCTTGAGGAAGGCCTTCTTTTCATGGTTGTACCACAGCTGTTGTGGTGTTTTGGGCTTCTCTGGTACATTTGAACCTTTCTTGGTCATGCTCTCCACAAGGTCTGGATGTTCTTCCCTACATTTACATATTACAAAAAACATTTAAAGACAGTTATACTTGGATATTGTTGCAGATGAAATAAGCAACTGCTACATCCCTGCTTAACATCCCCAGTGTGAATACTTCATTTTAAAAAGCTGTAATAAGTAATCTCACCTGAACTTCATCATGCTTTGCACAAATGTCTCTTTGTCTCTCAGGAAGTCTTCAACATATTTTTTCTGTAGACATGAAAAGAAAACAGCGTGTCGGTATCTAATAGCACCACAGCAACGTGACACAATCCTTGTTCTCTATTCTGATGCGCCTCCGATGCTTTTGACTGACCTTTTTTTTGTCGGGCAGCTCCCTGTACTTCTTGGACAGGATTTTAGTTAGATCTAAGTTGCTCATCTCAGGGTGCAACTTTGCATACTTGGCCCTCTTTTCCATGAAGAAGCGAAAGTACGGAGTCAATGGCTTTTTGGGGAAATCAGGATGTTTCTGTGTGTTCAGGAGGGGAAAAAAGGAAGTGAGAAGACCCGTGAGTTACACCGAAAAGATGCTAGTTGTCCATTATTCTTAAGAAATTTCTGTTCTAACTCACCTTTATTTTCTTGCCCTTGTAAGGGTTCTTGATGTAATCTTGAGCATCAAATATCAGCTCTGTGAGGGTCCGGAATTTACGAATCTGTGGTTAAAACACATACAAAGAAGCGCCCAATTAGTTACAAAATCTGGCATTTAACAGACAATAAATCTATCTCACAATCAATGTGAATATCACTAGAACTTGCGTACCTCTTTGGAGACTTCCTGCCACTTCTGCTTACACATCTCTGCCGTGTAGGAATTGAAGGCCACCTTCTGCCAGTCGAGGTGGGACTCTGACGTTTTGTATTTGGTCACATCTTTCTGGGGCAAGGCCACTTTCATGGCCTCCAGCAGTTTTAAGAGATCATCCTGTGGCCACACTGTGATGGTGCAAAGATGAGAGAAAGGGGACATTAAGTAATGAATGACATACTGTCTTTATTTGTATGTAAAAAATATATTAAATGTTGTTTTTATAATAGCAGATATGTGGGCACTGTGCTATTATTAGAAAGAAAAGGCAATTAATTATTTCAATATATAAAGTAATCCCACCTAGGCCTTGGGTTGCTGCCTCCATTACTCCATTCATTTGTGGGTGTGCTGTCTTGTATCTACAAAAAAAACACCAAAAATCAAGTTAGCACGTACAATCTTTAACAGAAACATCATCTTTATAATGTAAAATACAAATGTAATCCACAAAATGTAGGTTCATGATTAGCCCCTACAGTCATAATACCTGTATTTTTAAATCACGTAATTTAATGATAATGTTATTTTTATTAGCATTTTATTCATATGGCTGAAGTATTTTTCCTCTCCGACAAAAAAGGAATATGTGTGCGGTATAAAAGTAAAACTCTAGTCGTGGAATTTAAATTTGGCTCGACATAATGGGTTATGTTCATTACACCGCCCCTTAAACGTTTACGCTACATGGTGAGACATAGGCTATTGCTTGTGACGGCTTCAAATCTCAAATAACACTGCGGAGGGCTTCAACTAGCACAACTAGCTACGACAACAGGAGTCTCCGTCGAGCAAATGTTTCCAACCGGAATTTGGCGCATTAGTACTGTCCTTATTCCACAACAAATGTATCGTGGACACACAGGAGCGACCATTTTCTCGCCTAGTCCGCTCGGTAATGGAGGATTTTCTGTCGGAGCGGAGGTTGGGGAGGATCCACGGAAGGAGGAAGCGAATGGACGTGGACGGACAGGCAGCTGTAGGCGACCAGCTGACCACGGGGATCTGCTTTCGGTCTCCGACAAGGGGGAATGGTGGCTTGGAAGCACTGCAGTGAAATGCGCCACTCGGCAGAGGCGCCTCATCACCGTTGGATGCGGATCTAGCTCCGCCATGCAAACCTATAATCTTCCCTTCATATGTTTACTCGGACTGGAGCGAGGAAATCAACATATTCTCGTATTACAGTTAATAAATGTGTTTCAAGAGTATGTTTTTAGGCCGCTTTAATCAGGTTTTTGGCTGTTAATGTTGGGATTTAAGGGCAAAATCCAGTACATTCTTCAGCGAGGCGTAGCCGATCTCTGCTCCAATGATGGCGGCTGCTCGTTGTTCATCGTGTCCTTGATGGCCCCAGCTCACTGAGGTGTCCACCGTGTGACCCAGCTACATTAAACCTATCGATACCACCATTTATTATAACTTAACGGCTATAATCATACACATCTGGAGCCGTTGAAACATCAAGAATAACTTAAATTTCTAAAAAAAAAAAAAAAAAAAAAATGAGAGAAAGAAAACAACATATGGAGGATAGAAAAATGAGAGCTGGGGCATTTCCATGGCCAAGGGCAACTTGGCACGCCAAATGAAGCTTAAAAATTGGACATTTAACAAATATATTTATAAATATACGCATTTTAAGATGTTAAAATACAAAACTTTAAGATTGCTTGCATTTTAAGACAGTCCTGTTTCCGAGAGAGAAGACCTCGACTACATTATTGCTCACAAAATATTAAAAACCAGCATCGACTATGTCTTTTGCTAACGTTAAAAGCCAAGTTAAATGTATAATATAGCTACTTCGCCGGGTTATAGACGATTAAATTTAAACAAATTGGTTAAAATGTTCGAGATAGCTGATAAATACCGTGGTGGGTTGGTAGGACTTGCGGAGGCGCAGGAAGAAAGAGGAAAATGGAAAATATTTCTAACAAACAACCGTTACATTCACAACCTTATTTTACGGAAGAATTTATTTTAACATACATTGTTAGATATTTCGGCTACACAATAGCGCGGGTAAACGGTGGCTAAATTTTGAGAAATAGCTCAAAGGAAACATGGTAACATCCGAGACTGAGTGGCTTCACTGGCGCTGACAAACAGCTCCAGGTCCGCCATGCTTCAGCCTTGCTCTCTACATGGAAACCTACCGTGACAAGGTCCAATGGCGCACTGCAAACTGAGAAAAACGGGGCTTAAAACTTAAACCCAGGGCGTTGCAGACTCCCGTCCCTCGACCCTAAAGCGTATAAGCGAGAACAAGAAGGCGGGTTCTCCGAGCTCGGTCGTCGGCGGTTCTGGGCTAGTCAGTGAGAGAGAGAGGGGGAGAGAGAGGGCGAGTCTCTGCACGGTGAGATATTAAACCGAGATCCCTGATGGCTAACCGAGAGAGGCGGCTGGCTGTTCCGCCAACAGCCGCATGGAGGTCTCGGCGCGGAAACCACCGCTAATTCCCCCACGCAAATAGCCCAGTTTCAGCACGAACAGACGAGTTTCGATTAAGGGAACTGGCGTAAACCAGTAGCACGGTGTAATTGTAAGGAAATACCACGTTTAGCATTACCTCCCGGTCTTACATCCAGTTTCTTCCCCGCTGTAGAGGACAAGAAACTCGGCTATGGCCGACCTCGTCTGTACCCTACCGCAGCCGTTGGTTTATTTCTCTAGTACAAAGAGGCTACCGACCGAGACGCTTTACAAACAAAACAAAAGCAAACATTAAAGGTGAATTTTGCGGGGTTTTTGAAGCTTATTCTGGTTTGTTTATCGCGCACTCTCGTCGAATTATGAAACCGAGCGGCTGTGTTGTTGGCTTACCTGTCTCTCGGCGTGAGCCTCGGCGTCGTTGTGGAGGAAGAAGGGGAGGGTTGAACGATAGCCAGCACTGCGCCGTCCGTCCTGGGCTCCAGTCCCCGCAGAGATGGTCCTTCCCCCCCGCCTCCATCTCACTCGCCGTCTCCCTCCACTCAACGTGCAGCAGCTTCTCTCTCTCCATCCAACCATTTCGCCACGCCGAGGCATCCACATTTTTTCCGATTCTCGCACCGTTGTTTCTGAACACAACCCAGGGCGATTATTTCTACGCATGGAGGCCGACCTTGTCTGATCTCCAGCCGAAGTTTTGCGCACCGAATATTTGATCAGGTAGCCGAAACTGTCATGAAAAGCCAAACTTGTGCCAGTGATTATATAATTTTAATGCAACTGGCTCACCTCATACACTCCCCTAATTTAACATAATTTAACATTAAAAACATTTTTTTCAAGTTTATAAGAAGTTTATAATTTTCACTTTAATTTTAATGCCAGTTTTCATCTTTAGAGGATACTATCTGACATATCTACTCAAAGCAGTCTATGCCTTTTCACATTGCCTGAATCCTCTTATAGCAAATTGTAAGCGGCTGTTTGACAGCTTCATTTTGGCCCAGCATGTTTTTTCTTTTCAACTCCACCTTGTGTGTTTGTGGGCGGAACCCGCGGCCGTCCAATCCCGTCAGTCGGATTCACGGAAAACAAATTACTTTCAGGCGCTCGGCCTTGTTAAACGGTGCTGCGTTCGGTTGCGGTCGGAAATATTGACATCATCGCAAAAAAGGAGGCACACCTGTTTTAGGAGTTTACTGTACTCCTGTAATAAAAGTGCGCATGATGCATTTTGATGTGTTACTGATTTCTAAGGAAATTATTAGTGTCATTTAAGCTCCCCACTCTTACATTCGCCACCCAACTTTTATCTAATTGCATCCTTATTTAAATAAAGTTATTTTAAAAAGGCACATTCTGCTTGTTTTAGTCGTCCTGTCGTAAGGGGTAATTACTTATTTCAGACTGAAAGCAGTTAAGATTATATTTCTGGTGTTTTCAGAACAGAAGTACTGAGAAGTTGGAGTTTACTTGATAACCGTGAATGCAGCATGCAGCTGAGTGGCAGGCGTCTTGGTTCAACTGAACAACCCCCTCCTCTTGTCTCTTTCAGGATATAATTAATTCTGTGAGTGATGTGTAATATTGTTTTTTTTTTTTTTTTTTTGCATTTATAAAACAAAACAAAACACAAGCTCCTTAAAGGCTGGTTTTATTTTTATTAAAGTGAAAATCCTAAGCATGTACAGTGTTTCAAGCACACAACAATATGATAGGCAACACAAAAGGCATACAATACATTTACAAATCAAATTTTTCCGTGATTATATCAGTACAATTAATTTTTTTATCAGCTCAAACAATAAGATCTCATCAACCCACTATCCACCCACTACTGCTCATCCCTATTATGATCATAAAAGCAATTACACACTCTGTCTTCAGGATATGGCTGAACAACCTCACTTACAAGCAGATCTAACAGATAGCAGATATCTCTCCATACATATTCAAATTAGGTGAACTGAACAGGAAAGATCAAAGTGTGCAGTAAACCATACATAATATATAAAATGAGGCAAACTTCTATAACACAATTTAAATTATTTTAGATCAAACAAAGTAGAGGTTATGGGGCTGGTGTGACAGCCACATAAAAATGCATTACTTGTGTGTGTGTGTGTATATAGAGCTGAATACATGTAATCAGCTAAATTTTAATAGTGCACGTAAAGTTTGGTGAAATTACACTATTACAACATGGAGTGATCTACAATGTGGCAGCACTGGATATTCATTTTCACAAGCAGTAGTTATGCACGAAAAGAAACAAAGTTTATAAATGGATTTTATCTCACATTTTAAAGGAAAATACTTCTCATTTCCAGAATTCAAATTTTTCTCCTGGATCAAAAGAAAACTCAAGTAAATAAACAGCCTTTATTAATGCCTTTAGTAAGAAAGAAAGGGGGGACATTTTAATGATCCCTCATGAAAGGATGGAATATATAAATTAAACAGAGAAAATGTAGTTGTGAGAGGACTCAGGATGTGTAATACACCTTAATGACAATGTGGACTAATATTGGTTCTCTAAAGTGGTCCATGGTCTCAAATACAGATTCAGCTGCAGGAATAATGTATGAATCCTAAAAATGAGTGGTACCTTCCTCTAAAGTTACCACTCATAAAAATAAAAGAACAGTTTGGAACTGCAAATATTTGTTTACAAGACACCTAATTTTCTTTTTTTTTCTTTTTTTTTTAAATAGTCATTGGTAATTGGTTTTTGAATGAAACCTTAATGAAAGATACGTATTGCTCAAGGCAGTGGGGACTCATTGTACACATCCTCCCCAGGTTCCTCCTCTAAGTTCACTTTGGCATCATCTGCGTCCAGCTGCAACAGAAATGTATAGAATTACAACAGAGAAGCCTAAATATTGAATAATGTTTATGAAAAAAAAAAAAAAAAAGACAACTTAAAAATAAAGTCAGTCTGGGAGGGGGGGGGGGGGGGGGGGGGGGGGGGGGGTGAATGTAACAGATAAGTACTTACACATTTCATCTCCCTGGTTGTGAAGAGTGTGCCAGTCATCGCCATACGCAGAGGGATGGTGAGAATGAGAACGAAAGGCAGTGCCAGGGAGAAGGGGCTAATCTTCACCATCCACAGGATGCCCAGGCACACGATCTGGATCAGTGTGAAGAGATGCATCCGTAATGTGCTCACCTGCACAAATGATATGAGAGAAGGGCATGAGCAGAGGAAGGAAGTCAGAGCCAAAAAAATAACATTAAAATACACAAAATGCTCATTTAAATTATGATTACAGTGAGACTGTCATACTATATATGCATAGAAATATCAGGAAAAATAGGAGTGCGTATACCGTCTAACGTGACAGCCATTTACAAAATATTAGACCGTAGTGTTTAATTAACAGCTCTCTAATACAGTCTCAACAAAAACTGAATGCAAGCTTGATAAAGGTAAGATTTCTTGTTGGGCTGTCATACTGGATTGCATAGATTGTACAGGTGTTCCTATTTTCTGGTATTTTAGTGTATATGACGACATCATTGTGTATAAATACTTGCAGAAATGTGAAACTGCATTTTCAAAACATCTTTACATACTTATCTTCAGACATAGGGGTGTATTAAATGTATTAATGATCGGAGTAAAGTTCTGAACATCGTATTTGAAGAGGGTGCATACTTGGGTGGCGTAGGCATCTGAGGGATGATATTTCTTGGGCGTGATCAGCAGAAGCATCCGATCCCACATCTGGATTCCACTCAGAGAGGTGATACCCATGTAGAGGAAGATGCCAAACAAGGCCGTCATAGGAATCATCTTCAGGATGGGTTCCATGTAAATAGAAACACCTGGAAATGACAGAGTAAATGAAAGATTAATAAAAGAAAATGTCAATTCACTGTGATCCAGCATCGAGATGGCAGCACCTACCAACTAGTATGGCAACAAGAAAGCCACTGATCCTCTGCTCAAGCACTTTCTCAATCTCTGGTTTTGGGCCTTTGGACATGACAGTGAGAGCGTTGGCATGGGTGACGGATCGCACGGTGGCAGCACTCAGCCACGGCACCCCAAAGATAGAGGAGATTCCCCCCATGGTGACCAGGATGAGCAGATCAAAGTGGAAACCAGATCCTTTCACCATCTTCCTCTCAGGTTTGCTCACAATCAGCCTGGAGGTCCACAGTGCAGAGACAGTACATAGTTGGTATGCAGACAACAAAACAAAAATCTTGATTTTATTCAGTGTTTTCATTAGTTACAGACAGTAATGCCGTCATGTACTGTATAGTGTCACTCACGTCGTAATCTGGGACTCGAGGAAGATGAGGATGAAGACGAGCAGTGCTGGTACACAGCACGCGGCCATCATCCAAATGGGGAAGGACTGCTTCTCTCCCATGGGGTTGATGAACCAGCCTCTGGCTTTGGGGTTGGTAACCTCAACACCTTTTGGCACAACAAGTTTCTACAAGAGGACAAGATGACATTTTTTTTAGCTACTAGATCTCAAAGGTATGGGTATAATAACTGAAAGAGACAAATAAAAGTAAAAAAACTGCTCCATGGTAATTAACTCTGAATTAATTTTTGAGAATTAGAGAGGATTCTGGGGCTATAAACTAGTTTTATTTGGAGGAAATGACTAAATAAAAGACATACAGATATATCATTGATTAAAATGCACCAATCAACAAAGTGTGAGCGCCCACTGGAAGACTGAACAATGATGATCATGTTGTCCATCATCAATATCTTATTAATAATATACCAATCAAATTAAACATGAGTATTTACGCAGATAAGGTGACTGACCAGACAAAATACATGCCACAAAAAGGTGCTCCAAACCATTAAAGATGTTACCTGAGTGTAAGCATCCTCAATGCAGATGTCGATAGCGATCATGATGAAAATGGCAATCGGGACACCGAAATCTCCAATCAGACGACGGATCTATGGTGTGGGATAAGATAGAGTGTAAAGAAGGCACAACATCGTCACTTCGTTCAAACGATTTTGCATTTAGAATGTAGTTATATGTGGGAAGTCAAAGTTTTCTGGGCGTAGAAAGTTGATCTTACTGGGCCGGGGAGGTAATGACCATTCTTGAACTGACGAAGGAAATATGCAATGAAGAAGCAACCAAACATAAGGCACATGGACAGCAGGGCAGTGTTGGGATAGGGCCTTTCATACTCCACTTCCTTAATGGTGACGTTGCCATCTGGATGGTACTCGGTGTGCTCCTTGATGAGCGGGTGGAAGGGGTTGTCCAGTGTGTCATTCAGATGCTCGTAGTTCAGAATCAGAGGGTGGGCTTTGAAGATCTGATAAAAAAAAGAGGTAAGATGTCAGAGAGAACATTAAAAGTGACACCAAATGAGATGATTACAGTGGTGGTTTGAGTGAAATATATGCGGAGATGAGGTGAGGAAAACCTTGATAAGCTTATTGAAGGTCTCATAGATGAAGATGAGAGAGATGAGGATGGAGAAGATTTCTTGGGTGAAGCGGGAGATGAATCTGACCAGGAAGCTGCCTTCCGCAGCCACAATGATGAATACGATCACTATCAGCCACATCCCCACCCAGATACGACCCACAATGTATTCAATACCCTGAGCCTTGCAGAACTAGTATGGAATGAAAAAACAAAACAAAACAAAATGTATATTAATGAAGCAAAAATAGATTTCTTAAGAATGATTGTCAGGGTTCCAACGTGTGAATCTATGAATGCTACTTATACGTACAGCGAAAAAAGCTTCTTCAAACACCAGAAGTGGTCCTGAGAAGCCGATGACAAGGACAGGCTGGGCGGCAATGAGGCAGAAGATGACACCCTGGACACTGGTGGAGACCATGAGCTCTGACACACCCATCATTTTCTCAGTTTTGTCAGCTAGGGTCAGACAACAGAGACAATTATGAATATAGTTAAAAGGGGTCAGTTTGTACTCATGTTAACATCAGAGATCAATGAACTGATACTCTCTGACTCTCTCTCTCTCTATCTAAGGACTCTCTCTTACCCAAAAGCCCTCCAAAGGTGATGGCCGGTGACAGGGCCGCGAAGTAGATGAAGATGACGGCAGCGAGGACCTGAGGGTTCAGAGCATCCGTGTAGTCGCTGATGTAGTGGCGATAACGACGCTTTATGTCTTTCACCATCCCACCGAAAGGAATGCCTGTACGGGCCAGAGGGTCTTCCCTCGGAATATCTGGGCCTTCATCAACTGGACATGTAAACAAATCAAATTGACATTAATATTGATTATAGCAAATCTGCTCTCATTTCTCTTTTGTTTTTAGCAGTGTCTCACAATTAAGACCACATTTCCTGAAAACGTGTTTGGTTCCTTTTGCAAGGAGGTTGTTGCTGCTTATCACTTCTCCCACCCGAATTGGTCAGCATATGTTTGTTTTTCTCTGTTATGTAACTAAAGTGGATACACAAATCAGAATTTTTTTGTTATTCACTTGTTTTAGCATTTACTAAATGAACAGCAACCTCTTCCTTTATTGTGATATAAAGCAATCCAACAATTACAAAGTAGAGGTTCTCAGTGATTGTCTTGTTTTCTTACAGTAATTATGGTTTAAAGCTATTGCATTAATATCTTCTCAAAAGTATCTCAAAATGAATGTTTTAATTACTTCTAATGCTATATGGAGCACCTTTAAATTAATTTAATATCTGAATATGCATGTTTAAGAAACTTAAATTCAGAAGTAATGTAAAAAAAATCATTATTTATATATATTTACGAAACATTTTAAAGAATAATATAATGAACACATTAAAGTGTAAGGTCAGAATGGCATGTTGGCATTAGTATGGTAGGGACGGTGTAAAACTGTCTTCAGGCTACAAATGTTTGGTCTGTAGAAAGCTTCAGAAAGCAGCTGGACACTGTATAAGCACTGTGGTGTACGCTGACCTCGGACCCTGTCACCAAAGGCGAGGCGGGTGTCAACAGGGCGCACTCTGTCAAGCAGCATCTTCCTCTGGTAATCGATGATTGGCTCCAGCATTCCTTGCTCTTGGATTTCAGTGGGAGGGATCACAATGCTGCAGTCCATGAAGTCAGCGACGGCATTGGTCAGATCTTTTTCGTTCTGGGCCAAGAAAGCCTCCAGACTGAACACCTAATGACAGCAGCGATACAGAAAGCTTTTACTCTCTTGCACTTTTATTAGCAAACATAATTATATTCCATAGAAATCAGGGTATTTTACGTTGGTAGGATTGTATGATCTCAGTCCTAAAGCTACATGCTGCTGTGCCTTATTTTATCTCTCTACTTTCTCTTCTTTCTCACCCAGTCGGCCATTAGAGCACCCATGGCGCGCCCAGTTTCAGTGTAGTCTATTTCGCTCTGGCTGGGGCCCACCAGGACAAAGACGTAGCGGACAGGGACAGCAATCTCCAGGGCAGACTCCATCACCACAGAGTCACTCAGCCTGACAAAAGACACCACTGGCTTCTCCAAGAGGTCCAGGGCACCTATTGGAAGCACCCTCTTTGAGTCAAACCTGGTCATATACTTACAGTACAACAACCTGGAGACATATGACTGCTTTTGAATAACATAGACGTACCTGAGAGGACAATTGAGGCCTCCATGTTGTCAGAGCTGTCTCTCTGCAAAAATAACAGTCCAGCAGTGTAGTAAGTGTAAACTCTGTTATGTTAATACATGTTTGTGATATTGATGATTACCCAAATGATGAAAAACCAAAGCTTAATACCTTCTTAGTTACAGAAAAGGCCTGCATCTCAATGTCTCCAGAGGCTGTAACCACAGGTCCCCCAGCTTGACTGGAAGAACAAATAAAATCAGCACATTCTACAAAGATTTTCATGTCATTATTGTCATGTAGAAAAAAACTATGAAATAGAAGGTCCTGTGGGTCACCTGCGTCTCATGAGGAGAGCTCTCAGCAGAGCATCCCGATCGTCGGCACGAATCTCATTTTTTTTCAGGAGCTCATCCGCCACCTTCTCAGCCACAGCAGACAGACTGCTGGCATTCAGGTCGAAGATGAAAGCACCTGAGGACAGACACAGGCTCACAGTTTGATTTTATCCTACTGTAACATATACTCTGATTTCTGTTTCATTAAGGGTTCCAAAGTCACCTGTGCTCATGAGCTTGCGGAGCTGGATCAAGCTCTTGAAGGTGAGATAGGAGACATGAGAGGAACCCCATTTTCCTGTGCGAAGGTTGAGGTTCTCCTCGTAGCCCATCCAGCGGCCAGTCTCCTGCCAGGTGCTGCCCTGGAGCTCATTCAGCTCCACATAGGCCTGTGGATATGTAATGTGGTTAGTTAAAAAACATACCAGTACAGAGTGAATTACATTAACTTCTGGCAAGAGTTAAGAATGTGGACTAACTTGAGCGTCCCCTCTTGTGGTGGCATTGGTGTTTACGTTCAGGTTGGCTGAAATAAGGAGATAGAAAAGTGATTTAAAAAGTCAAAATTGCCAAAAGCTGCATGGACTTTAAGAGCAACCTACCCTCTAAATTACTGGGGATGAAAATGGCTTCCATGGGTGGCTCATTGTCCTCCTCCTCCTGCCTCCTCCTCTCCTGGTCATAGATGTCACTGTGGCCTGGTGGAGTTCTGGTTTTGTGGAGAGACAGAAACATTAACAGAGACTAAAGATGAACATGGGGTGATGCTCAACACCATCAGTGTCTCACCAGATGTTATGGGATAAAAAATGTGGGATTCTTTGGAAAATGCACTCCAATTATTGTGTCTGTAAGTGAACTGAACTCCAAAGCCTCTAACTGTAGTTGGTAAATGGCTTAAGATCCATCCAAGTAATGGTCTCAATATAGGCTGACAGTCTAAAGAAATCTGTTATTGGTGCTATTCTGTCCATGGCCAGAAGAGGGCAGGGTTGCTCAACCTATCTCTTATCATAGGTATTGACTACTTGGCCCTTAAACTGTTTACCCTGACTTCAAACTCTAAGGCACCCTGACCACAGGCTGTGTAAAAATCCCAAGTCCTTTCTTGGATTAGCTATGCACAACCATGGTCCTAATGCTGTTAGGAAAGGTATTTAGCGGTTCCTGTATTTCATTTAAATAGCTAAGTTGTAATTATGTCTGTGAATCTTGATTTTTTTTTTCTGAAAGCAAACAAACAGAAAAGGAAAAACAACCAGTTGATGTCTATAATTCCAAGCCCTACTATACTCTGATTTAATGGTAATTTGGTTAATGCCGAGTATTTCTGTGGTCTACTGGTGTGGACACTTGTAAGTCACTACCATGAGAATTTTTTTTGCCACATATTGTGAGTTCAACATAGATCTGACCTCAAACCTGCTGTAATTAATTTTTTTGGCCACATGGGGGCAGCATAACAAGCTGTTAACACATTATCACCTTACAAAGTTGACATGGTGAATGTGTTGCCTATTTACTCATCCAGTAGACATGGAGCAACATAAGCATTCATTTAAAGTCATATTTCTGGCCACTTGGCTAATGTAAGTCCAATGTTCACTTTCCTTTTTAGCTCAGTTTTGATTTTTGCAAAAAATCTGGCTTTTTAGCTGCTAAATTCTTCCCTATGTTCAAAGCTAGTTGCTAACTTTGTCTGTTTGCTGTTTGGTGCTAAGCAGTGGAAAACTTTAGTTGAAAATTGCTGCATGCTGGGACTAGAAATGATATTGATGAGAGTAATGAAAGTAAACTGCAGCCAAAAAACCAAAACAATGAGCTAAAAGACGCTAAAATGCTCTGTAGAGCTGAGAGAAACTTCCAAGTTGGGTGATAATTCTCAGTGGGTTTGTTACTACAAGCGACACCTTTCAAATTACACAAAGTAATTTATGCAATGTAGCAGCTTTAACTACTTATAACTTAAACCTAAATATAACCAATTGAGTGGGGAAACCTTTTGGGATTTACTGACATACTCACATCAGGGAAAGAAAGTCCCAAACTTTTGTCTTATCAGAAACATTTTTTTTTTTACATGAATGCAAAGGCAACCTTTGTAAATAAACAGTCTGTTTAAACAGAAAGACCTCACAGAGAGAAAGGACTCACAGTCTGAATGGAGAGGGGAAGGCTGAGTCATTGTCTTCATATGACATGTCACTGCCCTAGAAAAGAGGAAAGAGATTTACTGGAAGAAAGTTGGATGAAAATATATATTGCTGCAAGATTTATTGATTAAACCCTATAGTCTGCATCCTGAGTCATTGTCCTAGATTTCCTCTCTCTGTGAGAAAGGCTTTGAGAGCATAATAATATCATAAGTAGTTCTTATAATGCAAGCGTCCTGAAACTTTATCTGGGTAAACAACTATGGTGCTTCGTTATTACAATATATATCTTGCAGCAATTGTAAAGTTTATATTGTATTTTGATGTCAGCTTTAGAGTGAAGATGTTAGACGTCACACTGCATATGAAGGAAAAAAAAGGACCAACCTCCTCAAAACTGAAATGGTTTTCCATTGATGTTTTTCAGTCTCAAACCCTCTGCTACTTTGTGCATTCCCTAGGACAGAAAAGGGAATAAATGAACATAAAAACAAGAATATAATAATTATACGAGCTACATCAAGTTTCCCATAACTAATTAGAAATAACTGATGACTCAGATGGGACCATTAACATTAAATCTTCAATTCCTTTACTGGTGATTTTTGGGTTGTGACAGGTGCACCTGCAGCATCCAAAGCATGGGATTTGTAATAAATATATATTATACTCTTGTGTGTATACGTGTGTGTGTGTTTTTTTTTTTGCTATTGAAGAACAGGTTCCTCTGCCACCAAAGATCCCAATAAGGACTTTTATCGCCATCTAACACAACACAGCCGCTCTGACTCTGTCTGCAGAGCCATGGCTCATGACAGATAATCAATCAGCCGTTGAGACTGTGAGCTACGTTATAGTTTAAAATAGAGGACTCACAGAGCACAGAGCCTTATCTTTGGGTTACGCCCTTCTTCAGCAGCAGTACAGCAAATAACTTGTAATGTTATAATGCAGCATATGCAGCTACTGTAACCTCCAGCAATATGAAACTGTTACATTTAGAGAGAAATACTCAAAACTCAACAATCTACATCTTATAATTTAATATTGTATATAGTTTTACATTTCAACTTAATAAACAACAGTAAGGCACTTTTTTGTAAAATTGCAATTGCAAATATCTTTTATCAGAGGCAAAGAGACTTCTGCAGTAAACAAAACGTGCCATTATTACACAACCGCTTCATACTTGCTCAAAAAAAGAGGGAATGAGTACTGGTTCCAAAACAGATCTAAAGATAAGGCCAGTACATCTGAACAAGTATGCTGCTGAATATTAACAAGACTTTGCTTTTTAGTGTTTTTACAGAGAATATACAGGTAGTTTAACACAAAGCCAAGACAATTTTAAAAATTATGAACATCCTCGCTGGCTCAAAGTGCTCAAAGTCAACTTTTCAAAGATGAGAATCTCACTTGACCCTGACCTCCAATGAGTAAAAGGCTTGAAATATGTTTACAGAAAATGCATAACAAAATATTTTGTTTGTAAAGGTTAATCCTTATAGAATAATCGTTTCCAAGAAAATAACTCAAACTCAACAAAATAGTTAAGACTCTAATCTCCTGCCCTTATCTTACAAACACGTCAAAGGCCCAAAAGGTTAGAATATACTGCTCTGCAATCAAGATACATTCAAATATCCATCTTGTTTGACCTCTATCCTCTAGTCCAGTAGTGCCATGAAGTGTGTCTGACCCCTGTCCAGCAAAGGCCACACCCCTACCTGCATGCAGGTACTCCCACCTGGTCTCCAACACTGGGAACAGGACGTCCGCTGTTCTGTCAGTCAAGACGAGCCCGATGATGAAGTGAGCTGGGACCAACGAAGATGAGTTTCAGTGACTGAGAGAGGAGCGGGAACACCCACATGAAACTACGTCGACCCGAAGAAGTGCTGTACCCCACTACCCCTCTGGTTGCCCAGCAACCTGGCAGGGGGGTGGGGGAGATAAGACGTATGTGACAGACAAACAGCCCTATCATTTAGGGACACCTTGAGACAGGGATATCCCAGCCCTAGTTTGCCCGCTCTGCCCGCTCAGCATGAACCAGGTTCAAGCCTGGATGCTAAAACTCAGCCTGTCCGAGGGGCACATGGGGGTAAAGAGGGTAGAAAAGGGGGCAACTTTTTCTATCAGTTGGATAGCATCTTACTATCTTGTTTACGTACTGGGGATTCCCTTACGATGATGGGGGGTATCTCCTCTTGATTTTATTGAGAAAATTGATGTGATGAACACATTAACGTCAGCTTTTTCTGTACAGCTCTAAAGCTCACATGGCTAGTCTGCAGTGCATGTGACATGGCAGCTACATGGTTAGACATCTTCTGCAGCTGCCTGGCACTGGATTCTGGTGGTCCAACCCTGTCAGA
This sequence comes from Thunnus thynnus, assembly GCF_963924715.1. NCBI lineage: Eukaryota > Metazoa > Chordata > Actinopteri > Scombriformes > Scombridae > Thunnus > Thunnus thynnus. The sequence continues at coordinate 6,899,154 of NC_089533.1, read as the reverse complement.
TGACAGATACTGACACATGGATGCAGCGTAGACTGGTGGACTGGAAAACATCATAGGTTGATTGTACATTTTTAAAACATAGAAAACACTGTAGACTGTGATAACAGTTTCAGCAGTGCTGCTGCTGTCAAAGAATGGAAAACTGAATTAATGGACACATGACAAGGTGATTAGTTTAGTGCTTTTAAACAGGAAAACCTACTAGGGTGCACTGAGGAGTATGGTGGCCTACCCTAGAAGATGAGAAGAATTTTTAAGGTGTGTGTAAGTTCTTGCATACCAAGTCTTATTGACAGGTACGTAGGATCAAAACTTCTTGACTGTGAAGAAACCAAAGAATCCTGCAGACTGTCAGTCACTTCTTCTCAATTTACTATAAACTAATAAAGTGAGAACAAATGATCAACAGTGTGCAGGAGTCCTTGGTTTCTTCACAATGAAGGTACTCTCTCCAATATTTTTTGATTTTATTTTTTAAGCAACAATAAACGCAAAACACAACAACAAAAAGCTCCACTTATTTAACATTGGAAATCCACTCCACAAAAAGAAAGAGAAGAAGAAACAAGGCTGATACAATAAAGACAAACTTATTCTGCATAGTTCAACACAAGTAACATTCTGTCACTCTGCCAGATCCAAATCTTTAACATGATTTATAAAGAATCCCCAAATTTTATTGTTTATCTTTTAGTATATAAGGTATTCTTTCTAGTGAGATTTTGACATCATTTATCTTAAATGGGTAATATTTGGTCTGTGGGTTTTTCTCCAAAACAATGTTATTATCTTATTGGCATTGAGGAAGCTATGGTCCATCAATATTCGTTCATTTTTATTATAATTATGTCCTTCTGGATATAAACCAAGTTAAAATAATTTAGGGTCAATTAATTTTTCTCATGTCTCTCTGACCTCTTCCCAAAATGTTTTAATCTTTCTACACTGCCAAATGCAGTGAAACGGTGAAACAGTGTGCCTCTGTGCACTTAATACATATGTTTGGTATATTTTTATCTTAACGATTTAATTTGTCAGGAGTTACATAAATTCTCATTAACCAGTTAAGATGTATTAATCTGAGATGTACATTTACTGTCTGTGCATGAACTGCAGCACAGGCCAATTTCTATTGAGATTTCAGTTTCCAAATCCTTGCGCCAAACATTTAATTTATAGAGTGAACTCTCTGATGAGCAGGATGTGAGCAGATTATAAATCTCTGATATGATGCCCTTTCTTAAACAGTCATCCTTGTTTCAATGTGACTGTGGAGGTCTAGTAAGTGTGTCATTTTGTTTTTGTTTTTACAAAGCTTCTCAGCTGTAGGAGTTTAAAGAAGTGTTTTCTATTCAGGTTAAATTTACACTTCAGTTCTTCAAAATACATCATAATATCAGAATTTGTTAGATACAGATATTGAATCTTTTCAAGCCCTTTAGAAGCTCAGAGTTTAAATGTAGTATCTGCTCTTCCTGGTATAAAAAACTAATTACCCCATATTGGACTTTTCTTTTATATACCTTTTACATCATAGCAGATTTAAATCATACGTTTAATGATTGGATTGCCAGTCTGCCTGTTTAGTTTTTTCTCTGTGTCAGAGTATATGTACACGGGAACAGGCAGTTTTAGATCATAGGATTTCATTTCTGTCCAACAGGGAGTGTCAAAGGTTGAGAAATAGAACATAATGGACCTCAGTTGTGCAGCCCAGTAAATGGATCTAATGGAAAATATGACAGAGACAAATGAAGCCTTGCCCTTCTATTGTTCCACATAAAATCCCACAAATACTTTTTTGATGTTTGAAAACAAATCTGTTGGTGGTGGCAGAGGAATGTTTTGAAAAAGGTAGTTGTTACTGAAACAGGTAGGGATATCCAGGTATTAAATGAGTCATTAATTCCTTCCATCCATTCCTTCCATCAAAGGTCCATAATTAGGTCGTATCCCCAAGTAGATGAATTGTTCTACCACATTAAATTGGATCACTTCAGAATTTGGATTCCTTTCATTTTCACTAAGAAGTAATATTGCTGACTTTGTTTTGTTCACTGCATATCCTGAAATGTCACCAAATGTTCTTATTAACTGTTGTAAAGCTGGAATTGATTTGTTTAATTTTGTAATAAATAAGATTATATCATCAGCATACAGTGCTAACTTTTGTTCAGTCTGTCCAGCTGTTATTCCATAAATTTGTGGGTTTAATCGTACTGTTATTGCAAAAGGTTTGATTGCTAAAGTGAACAATCTTAGCAGCAGCCTCTTTTAATATTAATTGGTTGTGAAAAATTCCTATTTGTCAAAATTTCTGCTGTTGGCTTTTTATATATCAGATGAACCCATTTTCTGAAGTTTTCTCCAAACCCAAACCTTTCCAGAACAATGAACAAATAGGGCCATTTAACCCTATTAAAGGCCTTCTCTGCATCCAATGATAGAAGAGCTGTATATGAGTATTAATAATAATTAATATTCTTCTAACATTATGAAAGCCATGCCTTCCAGTTATAAATCCATTCTGGTCTCTATCAATAATTCCTGGCATCAAGTTTTGTATTTGTCTTGCTAAAATTTTGCATAATATTTTAAGGTCAAAATTTAAAAAGCTTATTGGCCTCATATTTATTAGAGGCCTCCTCTGGCCGGCGATGAAAATTAAGCTGTAAATACATCTCCAGCTCAACGTCGCCTTATCTTAGTACCTTCCTCATCCAAAATATGTGTTTCTTGTCGGAATACAATTTTAGAGTCCATATGCTTAAGCTTATTCATTACCTGTTTTATTTTTTTAAGCTTGTGTAAACCCCTGCAGCTCCATGACACAAAATTAACCTTTACTCTTTGAGACGTAGCTAATAATAAACATTGGATTACCTTCTAACGTAACTCTTTCATGTTTAAGGAGCACTTATATAAAAATTAATCCCCTCTTCCCACTCACCTGAGACCCTCCCCAAAAAATTACCACCTCTAGCTATCAACATCTGACTGTCCTGTCTCCGTGAGGACAGTCTGTCCATCATCTGCTTTAAACCAGAACGCACCCAATAGCACATTCACTGCTGCATTGCAATTAACGAAAATAAACCAACACTTTACAAAAAAGCAAACTCCATGGACCCCCCTTCTCCACTTGTTATCAAAAGTTGAAGAAGGAACAATAAAAGCAAAAACTAGAAAAAAGTCAGGAAAAAAAACAACATAATTTTGTGTAAATTTGTGTAAATATGGTAAATTTGTACCCCCAAGATAAACCCAGGTCAGCTAGAGGGATAAACTTTCTCAGCTGCATTAAATGTTGTAAATAAAGTTGGTATGAGAGAAAACAACACACATGAGTCAGTTGGATCTGGTTCGTCAGAGTTTATTGACAGCAGTAAGCTCTCTCTTTTTAATGGACACATTCACAACAGTATCCAATAAACAGAAAGGCAATGCACAGAAATACCAGTTTTGTTATCACCTGCTGTAGAAGCTATCTGCTGTGTGCACGTGTCTCAACATACAGCATACAGACACTCCCAGTCTTATGTCATATGGCTGTTTCATACACTAACACGTCTGCACATATGTTGCTTTACTTGAATGCAAAGCACGAAATGGCAGTACTTTGACAATTTGAAATATTGCTTTACACAGTGCCAGATTTGAAAAATGTGCAAAATATCAAAATATATGATAGATAGAGTACCTAGTTTGAAATTATATAACTTAAAGCATGTATAACATGAAGCACCAGGCATGTGGATGGTGTGTGATTTGGAGTTTTTAGTTGTCTTGGTAATAAACTGCAACTAAGAAAATGATAGGAAAAAGCTGAGAGGGAAACATAACTGACTGAAATATATCATGACATATCAGTCAGTGCTTGTAGATGATGATAGGTGAAATTTGAAATGTCATTGATGACCATTGTCAACAAAAAAATCAAATAGCTACAATGGCAATGAAAAGTATTCACCCCCCCCACCCCCTGGGGAAGTTTTCATGTTTTAATGTATTACAACACTGAGTCAAACACTGAGACACTGATCAATAGAAAAAGACCCTTAAATGTCAAAGTAAAACAACAAATCATCACTGGTGCAGCCTATTGATTTAGCCATATACTGTAATTAGTGAAACAGAGATCACCTGAGTGTAGTCGAAGGGGTTTTAATTGACGGCAGTATAAATACACATGTATCTGAAAGGTCAAACTTGAATACTTTTTTTTTATAGGCGCTGAACATTTTCAAACTTCTTATTGGAGGACCAACTACAGCAGCACAGATGACGTCTATCAGCATTAGAACAAGCAGGCTGGTGTGAGTTATCACTGAGAGCCAGAGCCAGGACTCAAGACCCACCTAGTCACAGTGTGCTACACTAAACTACACAAGTAGAACAAATATATCACTAGCTAGAATACTGAGAGGGCTGTTGTAACTTCCATTTCATTTACATAAAAACATGAATTAAACCAACATTACTATTCAGATTCAGGCCAGAATAGTAATTGGTGTTTTTCACAGACTGAGATCTTTTTTTTTTTTTTTTTTAATTATAATCAACAATTTCAGTGAGGATGATCAGTGATTCTCATTTTCTATTTCCACTTCCAAAATCAAATGTTTTAGCTGTATGGTCTCTGACTCATCACTTTTCAGCATGCTCCAAATTTAGATGATATTAGCTTTTTTTCTGGCTAAAAAGGCAAAACTACAACAATTCTGAGTGGTTAATAATGTTTGTGGCATGTAGTTACAACCTGAGTATGAGTTCTGAGCTAATCATATAAATAAATAAAAACATTTTCATTGCTTTCCTGTTTGAAAATCAATTTGTGGAAGAACAAAACTGTGAAACCACCCTCAAGGGGTTGTTGCTGTTTTGTCAGGCTGCTGCACATTTGAAGAATTTGACCTCTTTGTGACAGTACCCTCAGCTTGAGATGGGGGGATGCCGGACTGAAAATGGTTGTCTTTGTTGTATTTGGCGCCCCTTAGCGTGAACAATGTGGCAAAAATACTGCATGACTAAATGACTTATCATTCCCTAACAGAACTGAATCAGGATTTTCACAAAGTTAGTAACGCCACCCTTATGTTTCCTGTTTCCTAAAAGTGACTGGACATGTGGTGTTATTTGGTGTTTCTCCTGTGAAAGAGATATTTTGTTGACAAAAAAAACCTCCCAAACATTTACTCAGAGTTCAGGCACCATTTAACAACTGGATATAACAGTTCGACTTAAATTCTCATTTTGAAATATGTGCTAAATAGCTCTGCTGCTACAACTAAAACTACAGTTGCTGAGCAGGCTTTGTTGACCATAAATAGATAAACCTGTTTAACTTGTACAGAGAAGTAACTGTAAGTTGCTAATCACCAGTATCAGGAGACTCTTAATATCAACATGCAGATAGCACCCAAGCAACTGGCTCTATGGTAAACCAGCACACCATCACAACCAGCTGGGAATTAGGAAGTACAGGTGTGTTATTTAACACGGTCATATCCTTAGGGAAGAAGTGCAAAAGACTTGTGCATAATAATGTTAATAATAATAATAATAAGAAGAAGAAGAAGAAAAGACACTGACATCATAAAAAAGTGACAAACAACAGCACTTAAACAACCATTACTTTTATTCAAAGACTACATTTTTGACATCGGAGTAAACAATTACATGATTTGTGGAGAATGAGCTGACATCGAATTAGTGTGAGCTGACAGACCAGTGGGTGGTGGTCTTCAGAAGCACTACTGATGAACGCTCCAGTACCTGACCGGTTTGATTTACAGAGGAACAACAATTAAAAAAAAAAAAAAAAAAAAAAACAACCCAAAAAATGAATACCAAACAGATTCAGACTGGACAAAAAATTTATAGAGCTAAGCAGCTGCACACAAAGGCAGTGTTACGAGCAATCATTTTAATATTTAAATCGAATCCAATTTGATTAAAGAAAAATATTTGAGTTCTCCTTTTACATCCACCCACCACATTATGATGTTGATTTGCTATTCAAAACCCACACAGTCAGAGTATTTGAAACTGTTATCTCAGAAAAAAATGCTTTAGATACAGAATAGTACAGAGGCAGAAACCCAGAGTCTCTCCCTTTATGCTTAGAAATAATGTGCAATCATGATGTCCTGTCCTTGCATTCAATGATAATTGTTAATTGCATGTGAGATGAACAAACACAACAAAAACAAACAAACAAAAGAAAACAGTTAGGCAGTTAGAGAATGTCAGACAATGAGGCTGTAGGAAAAGAAAAGTGAGCTCCCTTCCAACCCTTCTGCTAAATCTTCTCCCTGTCTCTGCTCTTAGAAGAAGGAAATTCCAGGAATGGATTCATCATACCATAACTTTAACATTTTAGGCTACGGTAATCATTAACAGCCTGGAGCTCCACAGCGAGAACAGAGAGGGGAGCCAGACGGCAGAGGAGGGTTAGGTGGTCGCTCTCTGCATCAGAGAAAGGAGCTTGTGGTCACAGTGCACCTCTGTTGGATTTAAGGTTTCATCCCAGTCTTTGTTAACAGGGTCAGGGTATACCACAGGTGGTAGTAGCAGTATACACAGCTGCACTAGCTTGTCTTGATGCTGCTGGTAAGCGAGAGCAAAGACACACGGAGGGAGATTTACATGATGACACATGGTGCACGGCTTTTGGTGATCTTCTGTACCGGTTTCCCGTCATATGCATCCTGGACAGCGTTCATGATCTGTGGCAGGAAACAAAAAAAAGCATAAATCAGAAACTGTTTTTTTTGGTAGTGGTTTACATTTCAAAGGTGGTTTGAGAGTGTTAAAGGATAGGTTCACAATTTTTCAAGTGCGTCTTAAAACAACAGTCAGGTGTCCATATGAACACTGGAAGAGGTGTAATCATCCCTCCTATTCATACTGGCTGTTGAAAGATCCCCTTCAAATGTGCTTTCAATGTAAGTGATGGGGGGCCAAAATCAACAGTGTTCGTGCGAAAATGCATTTAAAAGTTGATCTGACGCTTATATGAGGCTTCAGCAGTTTTAGTTAGGCTGTATTCAGACCAAATCAGGCATTGCGGCGAAAACGCTAATCCTCCCATTCATTTGAACTGGGCGCAGTGTGTTTAGGCTGCAAGGGGTTTTGGCTGCAGCGGCGCCGCACGGGTCTGCAGCGAGAAAGTTGATCCAGAGTCAACTTATGGAGAAACGCAACCCGACGACACGCTGCGGTAGCCAATAACAACTGCCAATCAGACTGATAAGAGCTGTAAAACCCTGCATTGAGGGAGGACAAAAATGCTACTAGGAAGAAGGGAGGACATTTTTCTTTGTTTGACAACATTAAGAGTAAAGTTACACTTTGCTGTCGGCTTCCTGACTCATTTTAAAAAAGACCAAGAGAGAG